>NC_090928.1:878113151-878416181 GCF_040938575.1 Ambystoma mexicanum | reverse complement strand
CAAGGCTGGGCTCCTGCTGGCCCCAACTCTTGACATTGGGCCAAGCAAGGCTTTCTCGAATCTTCCATCATCGTCAGCTATTATTCTGCTTCGCCACACTTCAAATTCTTCCATTCACGGAGTCCAAGTTTGCCAAAGTGCGTTTGTGGAACATCCAGATTCTATATATTCCTACGTATATACATTGGCGCAGCCTTATGATTACTTTGTCTACTTGCGTTACTGCTTCTGCACAATTGTAAAATGGTTTTGCATTTTCTTCGGTGCCTCTCCGCACATACAATCTTCATTTCAGGGGCAAAATGTTACATACTTGATTACTTTGCCATAAGGTTCTAAAGGGTCTATATCCTTGCTTCATTCATATCTCTTCTGTGTGTGTTACCTCAACTTCATTGTGACATTACCAGTTCTTTCCTCATTCATTTTCACACGTCGTCTGGAACTTCCCTCAGAAGATCGCCATTTCTTCATGCATACATAAAGGGCTTTCTCAATGGATACCTTGTTTTGAGGACTTTTCGCAGTATTGGCATTCTCACTGGTATTGCACACGTTGCAATTTCCGGTTGCCAACATATAGGCATAATAGGGGCGGAACTTCCTGTATAGGTACTTGACTCCTCCTCTACAGGACAATGAAGAATCAGCTCAAAGTCTGACAGACATTCATAAAAAGGATGAACAGTTGTTTTTCCCCATTCAGATACATGAGGGGGAGTAGCCTGTGCTCACCAGAGTATGCCTGAATAATGGAAAAAGCTTAATCAGTGAAGGATTATTCAGGAAACTCCCAAAAGATCAAACCATTCCCACATTTAAATTGATTGATAAATGGGAAGTCGGTCTGGAAACCCCAAATTACAAACATTTCCTGCCGCCTAACATGTGTATGCTAAACATTTCTATTGGCAACAAAAACATAGAACACAATTTTTGGGTTGTTAGATAGGCCCCTAACACATTATATTTAGGTTGTGATATTCTTAATCGATTCGCAATCAATTTGGATCTAAGTAATAGTAACATATGGTCACGACTGGGAGTAACCCCATGGGCTTTCACAACCCTGAAAAAGCATTTCAGTCAGCTCAATTGCTGCCTTATGCAGTTGAAATTCAAGTGTGAGAAGAGGTTACCACCACAGGACAGGTGCAACAATTCATGATCTCCCTCAAAAGGAAGCGAGGAAAGAACATCAAACAGCATGACGCCTATGTAAATTTGAATTCCCATCTCCAACAACAAGGTTTGCCTTTACATCCAACACCTCTAGTGGATCTAGAACATGACACCATTCAAATATTGGCAGATAACAGCAACCCTCAAAGTATCACTTTGGGCGCAGACACCTCTATTGGAATGACAGTAGATGCCCAACATTATTCTATTGATTTAGGTAACGAAAACATTGGATCAATTCCTCATTCCTGTTTTGAAATCAATGACATAATTCCTCCAGAAAAGATTTTTACCCATCATGGGGGGAATTTCTTGATGTGCTCTTCATGCCCTTATGGGGTTCAAGATGTCACCTGTGACATCAGGAAGGACGAGGTGTTAT
Organism: Ambystoma mexicanum; assembly: GCF_040938575.1. Classification (NCBI taxonomy): domain Eukaryota; kingdom Metazoa; phylum Chordata; class Amphibia; order Caudata; family Ambystomatidae; genus Ambystoma; species Ambystoma mexicanum. Next base: position 878,414,617 of record NC_090928.1, on the reverse strand, counting down.
TTAAAGTGAATAACAACTACCTTGAATCCTTGGAACCTCCTAGCCAGGATAACACCACAAAAAAGAAATCTCTCTACCCAACTGAAGGATACCGCTCAAATAGCCAAGCCAGAGGTCTTTCCAGGTTTCAAGCAGAGGGTCGAAGAATGGATCAATCTTGCTGATGCCTGTGAGAATGACGAGCAAACACAGAAACTGAAACAGGCATTCTTGGACTACTACAATATATTTTCAGTAGACTCATATAACTGTGGATGTACATCCATTCATTCCACCACCATATCCATGGACCCAAAGATGACACGAGTATTTCTGAAACAATACCGGTTACCTCTCACATCCATGGAGTCACTCACAGATATTATTAAGAACTTTGAAACCTGTGGAATAAGTTGTCCGATCCACAGTACCTTTAACAACCCGGTACTGGGGATATTAAAACCCAACGGCCAATGGAGACTATGTGCAGACCTGAGGGAGTTGAACAAACAGGTCACATGTCAAAACGGCCACTTCCCACCATCGATCAAGGGCTGGCACAGATCCAAGCATCAAAAGTGTACACATCCATTGATTTGACCAATGGTTACTGGAGGGTACTTGTGAGTAGGTAAGACCAAAACAAGCTAGCCTTTACCTTTGCAGGGCAGCAATACATGTGGACCAAATACTCTTTGGATACATAAACTTCAGCAATAACTTCAACATGTATCTGAATAAGGCCATGCCAGATTTGGACAAAAGGGCAACCTGTGCTAAATAGATGATGTCCTGATCAAGAGCTCAACTTTGGAGGTACATATAGGAGAAATCCACTATGTTCTGACCCAGTTGCAGAAAGCCTGAGCAAAGCTGTCCTTTTAGAAGGCACAATGGTGTAAGACCTGAGTGAACATCTTAAGGCACAAATCAACCCTGATGGTCTGAATCCCCAGACAAAGAAAGTGGAAGCCTTATTGAAATTAAAAGACCCTGTGAGAATTGAGAAGCCTTTTTGGAGACACTAATTACAATCTGAAGTTAATTGAAGACTACGCATTAAAGGGCAGAGTAAAGTGGGAGTGGGGTCCGGAACAATCCGAGGCAGTTAAACAACTGAAAAGAAGTCTTTCCCATGCTCCTTATTTGGCATACCCCATGAAGAATATGGAGTTCTTCTTGGAGGCAGGGTTTTCAGATACCTTCCTAACCGGGATATTGTACCAAAAGTACAACAAGGTTGACAAAGTCATCTCATACGCAAGCAAAACATTGTCCTCTGTGGAGGAAAAATTCAATGACTGTGAAAAGGCATGGGCATTGAAAAACTACTGTCTGTTTATCCAGGGAGAGCACATTATCGTACAGACTCCTACCCAATCCTTGCAATACTTACAAAGTAACAGGATACGGGTGGGTGATGCAAGTAATTCCAGGATTACTTCCTTGATTCTGTCCATGCAGGACTTTCCAGAGGAGGTCAGAAATGGCTAAAACAAGAAGAGTCCTCTAGCGCAAAGATTGGCTGGCTTGCATGATTGTGCTCAAGAAAACTGTCTCAAGGACGAAATTTTAATGACCAAAGACAATATGGAGGCATACCTAACATCCCCAAGAAGACACGTGTAAGGGGATACTCACAGTCTATGTGGTTGAGTGCTCCTACCATGTTGCCAATAACAGGGGAAAAGAACTAGTGGCTGGCATTGGGAATGCCTGGTTGAATGACACCCCAGAGCACTCAACTGGTTCCAAAAATGGACCCCGAAGTAGTCAGGTGGCAGAGTTAATTGCCATTCATTAATCCATCCTCACTTCAGTACACCACCAACTCAAAGAACTGGTCATAATCACCAACTGTGATTATGTCAGGAATGGGTTTGTGGAACACCTGATTGAACCGAAAAATCGAGGCATTTTGTGTGCTAACAATCATCCCTTAAAGCATCGGAAACTGATCTAGCCCTTTGATGATCTGCTGACCTCTAACAGGATGACCATCTTTTGGAAGAAGTTCCAAAATAGTGGGGTGCGATAAAAGTGGGAATCACCTGACTGACCATCTGGCTAAAACCGTAGCTCCTCAGGGGGATTTCATAGAGACAGAATCCCTTCTGGGAGAAATCTAAGTCACTGCTGTAACCAGCTCTCATAACCGCGTCAACAGTGCAATCTCAACTGCTCAATGGAGAAAAGATACCATGGATGCAGTTTTGATCAATGCACAGAAAGAGGACCCAACAAAGTTTCCTCAAACAGAATCGCATTATACCTGTAAAGAGGGTCTACGGGTGTTGATGGAGTTTTCCAAAATGTTCCAAAACCAAGATGGTTTGTTGGTAAGGTGATCCCTATCTGGATGTGACCAGTGGGTTGTACCTATCTCATTTCGGAGCATGATGTTAAATCATGCCGATGACTTGGCCACTGCCGTTTATTGGGGATTTCATACTACATTGGAAATCTTGCTAGAGGTTGCATACTGCCACACATGAGCCTGGAGCTGAACATTTATTTAAAGGGTGTCTCCTGTGTGCTCAATTCCAACACAGTTCTCTCACACACAGATCTCCCGTGCAGAAAAGGGGAATGGCACTACCTTGGTCAGATTTGCAAGTCGATATCGTCAGGCCAGTGATTCACTCCTTTAGAGGAAACAAGCGCATGTTGACTGTGACATGCTTGTTTACCAAGTGGATAGAATGTCTTCCTGCTCAAAATTGTAAGGCCAAGACAGCTGCCGTGCTAATGATCAACCACACATTCTCTCGTTTTGGCCTCCTGCAAAGGATTGAGTCCGACTGAGGAAGTAATTTTAATAGTGAGGTGACGATGAAGATGTGGGAGATTCTAGGAGTAAAAAGAAAACTGCACATTGCCTACCACCTGGCCTCGAGCAGAGGGATTGAGAGGTACAACAAGATGATTGTGAGCATCTTGGAAATGTTTGTGGCTGACTCTGGGCCTATTTTGGACATTCAATTACCGCTGGTCATGATGGCTATTAGGTCTACACCAGGGGTGCACAACTGATTTTGAAAGAGGGCCGAAAGTACCTTACATGATGGCTATAGTGGGCCGAAAAGTAAATGTGGGTAGGCCGGTAGGCACGGTGGGGCGTGGTATCACAGGAGGCTTTTCCAACCCCTAAATCCTTATTAAAACACATGGAAAAAGAATGTTTTTGAGGTGTAATGATTTTTATTTGTATTTCAAACTTATATTTTGTACTACACATTTTCCATTGTTATTTTATTTCTATTTAGTTATTGCCTATCATCTGTTTAATTAAATTATATATATTTTATTGACACTTGATTGGACATTCCATTATTTTGGACTGCTATACTTTGCTGTTTGGATTGCCCACGAGGAGTATGGCCTTCGCTGAGTCAGGTTTCTACAAAAAGCAAAGGATGTAAATCTCCTAACTGTGCCTGTTTTAGCTTTTTTTTTGGGTTCACTCTTGGAGTGCAACACTATTCCCCATAGCCCCCACCCCTCAACCAAACACTATGCCCCATGGCTCCCACCCCTCAACCAAACACTATGCCCCAAGGCACCCACCCCTCAAGCAAACATTATGCCCCAAGACACCCACCCCTCAACCAAACACTATGCCCCAAGGAACCCACCCCTCAAGCAAACACTATGCCCCATGACACCCACCCCTCAAGCAAACACTATGCCCCAAGGCACCCACCCCTCAAGCAAATACTATGCCCCAAGACACCCACCCCTCAAGCAAACACTATGCCCCAAGGCACCCACCCCTCAACCAAACACTATGCCCCAAGACACCCACCCCTCAACCAAACACTATGCCCCAAGACACCCACCCCTCAAGCAAACACTATGCCCAAGACACCCACCCCTCAAGCAAACACTATGCCCCAAGTAGAAGGCTCTAAAGTAGAAGGCTATTAGGGTAGCTCAGCAGGTTGACAGACTGTTGCTAAGATGAAGTTCCTGTTAATCGTATGACTTTTTGCAATTCCTTATGAATAGTGCTATAAAATATGTTTGGCCAGGGCATGGGTTGGGCTGCTTGCTTGCTTATAATCAGGCAGAGGTGGGGGTATCTCTGCCCCTGTAGTGAAAATCAAATGTTCACACAGCCATCAGAGGCAAGGGCTCATCTCACTAAGCGAGCCAAACAGAAGGCTGCACACCGATGCCAGAGACAGGCGCTTAACTCACTGAGCTATCATACTGACTGTAGGAATCCAATGACAACCAAGCGTTGATTGTTATTTATAGCCCAGTCTTAGTGTGCCCAGCATTGCGGAATGACTGCTTTCAGCAGTGATGGCCCCCTCGCCCCTTAAGGACAGAAGAATGAAACATGCAGCTGTTTGGGGAAAGGATCAAGGAGCCCAGGGCACAGTGGAGCCGACTTATGAATTTCCCGGGGGGCCCAAATACAGGAAGTGACATCGCTGGCAGTTATAGGACCGCAAATCCCCGGATCACATGCTCACTTCTTCAGTGAGCAACTCTGGCCAAGGCTCTTTGGGCAAGCATTCAGGATGGGTCTCACAACTTTAAACAGTGTGCTATATTGAGTGGGCACCTCACTCCTTTGAGCATAGTATCAACCGTTGCTGGTAATCTCACAACTGACTGTACAGTTTCACTCTTGGTCATCTCAGTGACCCCATATATATTAATGGAGTCAGTCTCCCATCTGGGAAGACAATTATATTTCTGTTAAAACACTCTGAATTGTCACTTCAGTTTTCTCGATCTATAGATCCATACCAAATTCATTCAATGTGTGTGCAGGGGTGATAACTTTTGCCTGAGAGAGCTACAATGAAATGCAACAGACCTGACAAATGGCGGTCTCTGGGGAACTGCCAGAAAGTCCTCCAAATATGTGCTTTATTTGTTGGCCTGCCAGTCAGCTTGGGCTGGGGGAGGAAAGATGAGGGAGGTCAGGTACACTGATGTTTGGCTCGGCTCAGATGCAGGGGGCCGCACGTTTTTCTGCGGCCTCATTGAGCAGCTGTATGTACCAGATTACATTGGGGGCACTTAAGCAGGTTGACCTAGTGCTGCTAACGCTGACCCTCATGTAAAGGAAGTAGTGAGCCTTCCCCAAATCACAGAACTGTTCTGGGAATTTCACTGTCTTGCATTCAAATTACTAGCTTTGGGTGTGCCTTTGATTTTAGTAATTATTTTTAGAAATTGAGGGACAGATGCAAAGCAAGAGCTTCTTGCTTTGCATCTGTCCCACAATTTCTAAACATCGTTTTCCCGCTTTTGTCCGGGCCGCCAGAGAGAGACACAGTATGGATGGAACAATGGGCCATCCATACTGCGTCTCTTCTCTCTGGCCGGGGGGGACTCAGCCCTGACTTCATTCTGCGGGGGGGGCAGGGCCCCCATCCCCCCTGTACTCGGTGCCCTGCCAGGGCAAATTAGGTCACCAAGCCCCAGCTTCCCTCAGTGAACCTGGGGGCTGGGTAAAGCCTGCCATGCTGCTGCTCGCCCACCCGGCTGTCGTTCGCAAAGCATTTTTTTATGAACTCACCGGGAGGGCGGGCGAGCTGCAGGGCATAGAGAAGACGTGCATGCAGGCAGGCAGGCAGGGGGGATGACTTCTTGTGCGGCTGGCGTGGCGAGGCTGAAATGCCTTCCGGCATCAAGCCTTATTGGCTACGTCAGCTGCACTGCTGGCCCCCCATTGGTGCAGCATACACACACACTACGTGACTCACAGGAGTCACGTAGTGTGTGCTGACTGAGCAATGAGGGGCAGTCTTTTTCACGGCCTGTCAAGGAAGAAAACAAAGGCTTTCTTAATGGAGGGCGACCGTTGCTGCTTGCGGGCCGCCTTCCATTAGGAAAGTCTTCAACCCTGCCAGGCCGCATCCAGCAGCATCACGGGTGCACCCATGGTCTACACCATCTTCTGCAAATAAAATTTCTCCATTTGAATTTATGATCGGATGAAAAATGGTGTTACCTCAGCATCTGCTCTATAGAATTCAGGAGCAGACACTGATTAACCTGTCCACTACTCATGAGTACATTGAGATCCTAAGGAAGCACCTCCATCATGCTTTTGCTTATGCACAGCACAACTTAGAGAAGTCGACTGAAGGAACAAATTCATACTATGACCTAAAGAACACGAAAATGAGTATGAGGTAGGTGACAGGGTTTACATGTAGAATTTTCATAGGAATCAGACCAAGAACAGAAATATCGTCCATCTTGGTGTGGTAGTTTTGAAATTGCAGATAAAATAATCACCTGTGGTCTATAAGATCCACATCCGAAAATGAGAACTATCGGAAGAGAAATGGGCCCATAAAAATCAATTTAAAAAGCTGTCATCCCATACAAGCTTTACAACTGATTGAGGAGACCAATGAAGTTAGAGCCAAGGAACCATCTGAGGAATGAAGGTAAGGCAAAAACCCTGGATGGAAACTAAAAAATAAATATAACAGGTGAGCGGTTTAATATTCATCGGAAATGTTAAAAAAATGGTTTTGTAAATGCCAAGGTGAAATATTATAAATGTTTCTTAATTTAAATGCAATCTTGTCGCAATTTCCATGCAAGGTTGTCTTTCAAATTCAGTGTACTATTATCCAGGCAATGCAGTTTTAAACCAAATATACTTAACCATTCTTTTTACTCCTCTCTTTAGAGTGATTATCATCCTTCCTTCCAGTCTGGGAAACAGAAGGATTGGAGTCTGGGCAGGATCCCAGTGACCCTTAAAAGAGGGCGGGGGTCTGTGATAAGAATCCCAGAACACAAAAACAAAGAGGTGGCGCGCACAGTGCCCACTCCCTGAGGATGGAAAAGAAGCAGGACGTGCTCCATCAAAAAAAATGTATTGTGGAAAGAAACACTGTCCCCTGCTCTTTCCTAGGAATAATCATGATGAAAGAGCCAGGTGGGATCTGTGGGGGTAAATGGCAGCCCCAGGATCAAATTAACTGAAAGGCCATGTTAGGCCCAACATTTTCAGAAATACCTTCTTTTCATGGGAAGGCACACTTGCACACCTGCAGTCTGAAAAACCAGCATCATAAACACTACTCATGTGCCTTGTGAATTCAAATGTATGTACTTCGGCATTTGACACAAGGAACATATGAAACATGAAACCAGAATTGGAAATTGAAATTGACATTGGAAAGGAACTTTGTTGACTCATATACAAAAGGAAGCATTTCACTTGCAACTGCCCCACGTTAAAATGCTGTGTACATTGAAATTTAAGAGTACAAAATGGGCCTTGGATGTGAAATTCAAAGCAATGAAAGTACCTTTCATTTCATGTGACTGACTGAGGCCTACTTTTCAACACTGACAGTCTTGCCAAAAAAAGAAATATGCCTTGAACATGTGGGCATTCTACAGTTTGGAAGGAAAGGAACTGTTTAACAGTAAAATCCCCTGGCATAAACCATTCAAATATAGATCATAAAGTGACATGGACATTGATGTCATGATAAGAGATATTGCCCGGCCTTCACATGAAAAGTAAACGCAACAGAATGAAAAGGCAGTACTTTGTGTCAGCTGCCACATTAAAAAGGCCTCATGTCCCTAAGGAATTGCAACCTTCACAAATGTAAGTGTCTGTTTCTATGCCTTTAAGTTTCTATTTCCAGAGAAGGGCTCAGTTTCTATTCAGAACACTCATGAAGGGACCAGAAAGAATTTTATTGGGACCTGTTATCTGAGAGAAGCAACAAGATGATCACTAGCATTGAGAGAAGAAAGGCTGATGGGATAATTGCAGGCTAAACTCAACAATGGAGCAGCAGAGACTGGAACAGATGCTCCAGAAAGAAATGAATCTTAAACTGTGGAATGAAAGTAAGGATCTGAATATATGTTTGAAGATTCCCATTAGTTTAAATGGACTGATAGTTGGGTATTATCTCACGAATCATAGGTTGCAACATAATGGTTCAGGTATCACTCAAAACTGCTTAACAGGCCTACAAATTGATGTAATCCTTATGCGAATTTGACCTTACGGACCAGACATACAACCTAAAGTGAAGTGTATTTCTAGCTCCAAGAAAATGTCACAAAACTGGAGTTTGGGGAGGTAGTAGCATCAGGAATCATGTAAGTGTGTGTAAAGTTTGGTGATACAGACTGTGAAAAACCATCAGTTGCAACTGCAACCTCCTGCCGAGACAAATGTTAGTTAATTACGAGCGGCATGATTAGAGGAACCCAAAAATATATTTGTTTTTTATGTTTATCTGGAAAATAAAAGTTTTTGTCATAATTTTAATATTTCTGAGGTGTGGCTTTGAGGTTAAAAATTGGTTGCACAAGCCAGAGAGGGAGAATTGCCTAAAAATCATCTGGGTGAATACTGACAGAGGGTTGCAGAATTTAACCTTGCCAGGACAGCTGCCTGAAGCCATCGGGGTGCAACTATTGAAAAATGCTGCAGATTTTCCATTGCCTTGGAGACAGCAATTAGGAAAAAGACTAAAGTGGCTGGGATATTTGCAAGGAGAGCAAGATAGAGGTATGAGTTCTGGTGGCTATCAATGACGGAAGTACCGAAACAGATCCCTGTGCTTCCCAAGAGATGGTCCTGAAAGATTAATGTCTTTCCTGAGCGCTGAACCCAGAAATCCAATGGAAGTATTGGATCTTTATATTTGTTTTGAAGATTCCCATTAGTTTAGATGGACTATCAGGTTGCATCAGTCGAACAATGTTTTTGGTCTGATCATTTATTTCTTCATTTTGAGGTTCCCCTCCCATTGCTTCCTACTAAACCATCAAAAGTAGTTAGACCCTCCATAATAAATCACAACTGTAAAAGGTTTCAATGGGGGCCTTTGCGCCTAAAGTGCTACCTCTTCTACCATCTATGGATGAGAGTCTTTCCCTTGATGTTTTTACTTCTACTTTTAGAGCAGCTACTAATGAAGTATTTGATTCTTCAGCTCCCTTTAGACCAGTTAAACAGCACAAAGTAGTTTGTTTTAACCAATGGTTTAGCTCAGAAGTTCTGCATGCTAGAGGGGTGAAATGCAAGCATCCGTCAGATGACACTGCAGCAAAAACACAAAACTGCAACTAGGAACTTTAAGAAGGAAAATGTCAAAGCTAAACAGAAAAATGTGAATCAAAGAATAGAAAAAGCTAAATCCAAATCAAAAGAACTGTTTACAGTATTACAAGAACTTAAAGGGTCTGTGGTTGAAAAAAACTGGTGCCAATGTTGACTAGGATCCCGTTCCCAACCCCCCAGAGAAACCACTATGACTCCCAAATGCGTAACCTCAACCGCTTACGCACTCCCCTTCACGAATACCACATCGATAATCTCCCAGGAACTCAGCACGTCACACCCCCTGACCACTGTCACACCTAAACCCAGTAACAACACCCAAATCCAACTTGCACTCCTAAATGCAAGGTCAATGCAAGCCCACACCACAGAAATCCATGACCTGATCACTGACCTGGAGCTTGACGCATTAGCCATTACTGAAACCTGGCTACACGAAGCTTCCGGTCCAGCCATATGCCAATCCTTACCCCCTGGCAACACAATCCTCCGCCATGACAGACCCACTCACAAAGGTGGTGGAGTCGCCCTTATTATCAAATAAACGCCCTCTCTACAAAAATCTCATTCTCGCCCAAAGACACCATCACAATGCACCTAGTATACCATCCTCCAGGCCCCTTGCTGGACATCCAAGCCAACCTCCTAGACCTCATAGGTAATAACCTCAAATCCAACAATAGAGCCATCCTCCTAGGAGATTTCAATCTTGGATTCAAGGACATAAAAGACAAACAAAGTAAAGCCTTTGCAAAATCCCTCCTCGAACTAGAATTCATCCCAAAAATTGAATCCCCCACCCATGTCAAAGGGCGCATATTGGATTGGGTAGCTGACCATAACTGTGGTGTTGACATCAGTTCAAACACCCCATGCCCATGGACAGACCACCATCTAATCCACGTCCACATTCCATCAAACTTTGTAACCCAACAAAACTCTCCTATGCCAGCCGCCACGGCCAGGTCAAAAACACTGCTTACCAAAGACAGACTTCTCCCTCTTTTGGAAGCTTCAGCTCTAGTACAATCTCTCTTGGACAACCCAAAAGAACTCGTCAATCTCTACAACTCCATTCTCAAAGAAGCAGTTGACACCATTGCTCCTTTAGAGAAAAAAAGAGCAAAAAAATCTCAATCACACCAACTCCTGGTACAATCAAGATCTCCTAGACCTAAAAGTACTCAAAAGGCAAGCCCTAAACAAATGGCAATCCTACCTGTCTGACTCCACAAATGACTCCTACCTCTCCATTGCAAAGCAGTACAAAAGCTCTATCACCTCAGCAAAAACCGCTGCATACAACTTCAGAATTGACAAAGCTAAATCCCAATCCAGGGAACTGTTCGCCATCTTCAACGAGTTGGTTGCTCCCTCGTCCTTAACACATCAAACAGTAAAGGACAAGAAATGGTGTAATGACATCCAACATGCTATGCTGGGAAAAATCAATTTACTCCAAGAAAAGATAAAATCCAACTTCAACAACCTGCCTACAACCTCACCACCTATACCTACCACTCCTGATTCTTCTACCCTTCCAGATCCCAAGCTTGCGCCGCTCTTTACCTTCTGAAATGTAACCATCCCTGAAGTCACATCAATCATGATGAATTTATAAAACCATCACTATGCAAAGGGGACATCTGTCCAGCAAGCATAATCAAAGACTGTACTGCAGTACTAGCCCCCTTCATCACAGCCTTCATTAATACCCTTAAAGAAGCTTGGGTCCGGCCATTGCTAAAAAAGCCCACACTGGACCCTGACTCCCCAAACAATTACAGCCCCATCACAACGGTGCCATTCTTGCTGAAAATCCTCGACAAAGCTGCATACCTGCAGATCTAATCCTACCACGAGTTGCACAACATACTGTGAAAGAGGCAATCTAGTTTTCACCCCCGGCATGGCACTGAGTCAGCCCTGCTTGACCTAAAAAAATCAGCTATTATGTAACATGGACAAGGGCAAATCAGCACTCCTCCTGCTTCTTGATCTATCTGCAGCATTCAACCTGGTCGACCACAAGATCCTAGGGGAACACCTCACAGACTCTGCACACTTCTCCCATGAGGCCACCACCTGGATAACATCCTTCCTCGAGGACCAAACCATGAGGGTCTTCTGAGACCAGGCATCAGCCGCTCCGTCCCTATTGGCTGTGGCGTTCCACAAGGCTCATGTACCTCCCCCACACTCTACAAACTTTTCCTCTTACAACTGTTCAATGACCTAGAAGATTTCGGCATAACGTTGACCAACTACGCCGATGACACACAAATTCTTTTCCCACTTACTTGTGACTACGCACATGACCTCACAGCACTACAAAACACATATTCTATCAATCATCCAGGCCTGGATGGCAGCAAACGGCCTTTGACTCAATGGAGACAAAACTGAAATTTTACTGGTTGACCCCAAGGAGACCCTCAAAAAACTAGACAAGAACTATTGCAGTTTCAAAATAGAGAACACTGTAGTCACAGTCTCGACTGCTGTAAAAACTTTTGGAGTCTTCCTGGACTCATCCCTCTCTATGGATAGACAAGTCAGCTATATCTCCTCCTCAGCAGCACTCACAACCAAAATTATCAATGCAATAAAACCCTACCTCTCAGTCAAAAAACTGTCTCAACATTGCCAGAGAAACTATAGGTACAAAACTACTATTGTAATGTCCTCCTACTCGGCACATCTGCCAAAAACATCAACAGATTACAAATCACTCAAAACAATGCACTTAGAGCAGCTCTCAGCATTCCCAAAAGAGAGCACATCTCTGAGGCAAGAAAAGATGCCCACTGGCTCCTCATCAGAGAGCACATAATTGTTCAAGACACTTACAATAACCCACAGATGCCTATCCCAATCAGCACCCACTTATCTAGTGGAATGAATACACCAAGTCCAGACACTCAGACCTAAACGTGGAATATACTCACAGCAGCTCACTATTCCTACCTTCAATAGAACTAAAGCCAGTGGCTCCAGTTTCGAGGTACTAGCACCAAAATCCTGGAACTCACTTCCACTTGAACTCAGAGCAGAAACCCCACTCATGGCTTTCAGAAAGGCACTGAAAACCAAACTATTCAAGTAAACCGCACCTGCTCCGCTGTTCTCCCCTGTAACCATGGAACAAGAGCAGCGTTTTTGTACCTAACCACTGAACTTGTACCTAAGTATTGTAACTATGTTAACCTGCTGCCAAGTGAAAATGCTGTAACAGCGCCTCGATGCCCTAGGGCAGTTTGTGCGCTTTATAAATGGAAATAAATAAATAAATAAATAAATAAATAATTTATACACGACAGCTTTACCCAAAAAATAATAAAACACCAAAAATATATACTGGATCAAGTCATGTTGTTACAGTCAGCCGAAGCCAACTTTGCATCGGCATGTAATGTCACAACCCCCAACACCATCTTGTTTTAATTTCAAAGAAGTATCGGAAGACGAGGTGTTGGAGGTCATACAAAAATTGAAACCCACATCTTGTAAGGGAGATGGTTTCCCTGCAACGTTTTTCAAGGACTTTGCTACAACGTTTGTCCCATGGGTCACTAGATTTGTAAATCGCTCCTTTGAAGAGGCTTGCATCCCAGGTAATATTAAGGAGGCGTGGATAACCCCTTTAATAAAAAAGGGGAACCTGGATCCAACAGTCGCTGGAAAATACAGACCAATTACAAATGTACCGTTTCTATTGAAAATAATTGACAAAATAGTTTCAGCCCAATATCAGAATTTTGTCGAACAGAACAATGTCCTAGCGAATGAACAATCTGGTTTCTGCATGAACCATGGGACAGAGACTGCTGTCCTAGATTTAAAATCAAATATCGGGGAAACGATTGAGGAAGGTAATGCAGCACTACATCTTCTGTTGGATCTCTCTTCGGTCTTTGATTTGTTCGACCATGCTCTCCTAGAAATGAGACTGATCAAGATAGGTAAATGTACCACCCAGGCTGCAAGCTGTTTCAGATCTTTTCTTGGGCCCAGGATGGCTAATGTGGTGAAGGGCAATGCCCAGTCTTCAAGAACACTTTTAACATGCGGAGTTCCACAGGGTTCATGCATGTCACCATTATTGTTAAAATTTACTCTAAGCCTCTATGTGACCTTCGTGTTTCCCTTGGGGTTTATTTTGCAAATTATGCATATTACATCCAGATAGTGTTTAACCTATCTGGGGTCTATAGTGAAGATGTGATCAGAGTTAATGAAGTATTCAGGGCCATACAGATATGGATTGCTTCAAACTCCCTGGCCTTGAATGATATAAAAACGGAGTTGCTTATCATCGGCACTCAACATAAACTAAAAAACCTTGACACTCTGTATAAATCTTTTGAAGTTGATGGCATTGCCATTGTTGTGTCTGAGACAGATAAAACATTAGGAGTCTCATCTTACCTTTAAGAAGCATGTCTCCTACTTTAACTCCTATGCTTTTCTAGTCTGTCTTCTGTGGCAGATTTGCCCCTATTTATCGGTGGATAATCAAGCAATGAATGCCACAGTCATTGTACATTCTAAATTGGTCTACAGTAATAGCCTCCTGGTAGGCACTTCAAAATCTAATTTAAGAAAGTAACAGGTGTCACAGAATGGAGCTGTCTGTGCTGTATGTGGGCTTAGCCGTTATTCTAAGATTTCAGCTTCTCGTAGGAAGTTACACTGGATTCCTGTTGAGCAGCAAATACAATTCAAGGGCTCTGTCTTGCCATTCAAATGTCTCTTAGGTCATGCACCTTCATACCTTTCTTCAAGAGTACAAAGAACCCCTGTCAGAAGTACTCTCCACTCAAATAATGAGACGCTATACCAAACTCATGTCACCTTAAAAAAGATTGGCGGTGCAGGATTTAATGCATGGGCACACACCATCTAGAACTCCTTTCCATTGTAGCTTTGAGTGTGTGATCAATGACTCGGTTTAGCAGGGTGAAGGCAAGTCCCTTTGTATGCACACTCCAGAATAAAGACAACTGACTAGGGAACTAGGCCAGGAGATAGCATTGCAAGGATAACAAGGGTTCATTGTACAGGATACACATATCAGCAAAGGACTCTGCTGCTCTAGAGCGCTCTGAGCAGTTCTGATGCAAACAAGAGCTTAAAATGCCAATTAGCGTCATCACATATAGTACAAAACTGGTGCCTCTGATTGGTGGATCCCTACACATAGGCCTTCTCCATAGGGGATGCAAGACTACAAATGGTTGGTTGTTCCCCATCGATCAGGATTCATGTGGGTCAGCTGGGCTCATCCTCACGGTGAAGGTCTGGGCACACATTAATACGTTGTTCCTATCTAAACTAAACATGCGAAGCCTGAACATTAACTCATTGTGGCAGACACCTGGGTGGCAAAGGAAATGGTGCTGGTGGAAGGGAGGATAAATACAGTCATGGTGAGCCACACATTCAGGCCTAATTGATTCCACAGTTCTCGCACTCAAGGTCTCCACCTGGGGTTTTTGATCTTTAATTTATCCTTCCCAGTACCTCGTGTTACATAGGATATGTGTTCATGTTGGAAAGAAATAAAACCATGCATGTTTGGATTTTCAGTGGACACTTGATTTGTGCTGGGGCATTGGGGTCGCTTGCTTATCAGGGAATGTAAAAGGTGTGGGGGATGAGTTAGTGGTATGGGGCTGGCTCCGGCCATGCTTGCTGCGGGCTAGAGGCCTAATGGCAGTTTAGTGGAAATGAATGGACACAGTGCGGTGCCTGTTGTTGTCTCACGCTCTTGCAGGGTGCATTCCTTTGGAAGATACTAACAGGCCGATTGATGGAATTAATGTGCGCCGAAAATCTCTGCGAAAGCGTGCGAATCGCAGCGCAAGTGCGAAAATCGCAGTGCAAGCGTGCGAAAGCCGCGCACATCGATTCATGGAAGTCCGTGCGCGTGTAAATACTGGGATGTGCGCTAAAATCCTGCGTGGCGCTTGCAGGCGCACAGCGAAAGCGCACATAGCATGGCGCACACAACAAAAGTAGGCAGAACACGGGGCGTAACACGCGGAATGGGGAACAACGCGTGAAAATGTGGGCGTTACGGGGGAAGTACAGGAGGCAAATGCGCGGAACGCCGACACGCGCGCCTACAACACGTATTCATGGAATCGAACAGGGGAAACGCGTGTGCCAAAAAAGACGCGCTAATCCGGAAACACGTACGCCAGCAGGAAGCAGGCGTACAGGGACCCACGCAGCATAAAAGTGCGCGCAAACAACAAACAAGCTCAGACGCTACAATGAATATACCGTTCCTCGCAGCAGTAGTCGTGGGACATTGCAGGAGGAGGATAGTCAGGGCCAGAATTTTTACACCCAGGACCAGCCTTTTTGGGATGCCTGATGACCAGGTGTATGGGAGGTACAGGTTTCCACCTCACATAATACTCGACCTGGTGAGTGAGTGGGAGGATAACCTCACATCACCCACCCTGTGCTCCCAAGCACTGAGCACCTCGGAAAAGGTGCTCAATGTACTGCACTTCTTGGCCACTGGTTCATTTCAGCGGACAAGTGCCATAGTGGGGGGGTGTCACAGGCCACGCAGTCATGCTGCCTACACCAGGTGTTGGCCATCATGACTGCATGCCCATCAGTCCGCAGGCACATATACCTGCCCAGAACACCTGCAGAAAGGCAGGCTGCCGTCCAGGATTTTTACGGGGTGGCACACTTCCCCAAAGAGCTAGGTGCCATTGATTGCACCCATGTGGCTCTACGGCCTCCCAGGGCAACTGAGCACATCTATAGAGACCGCAAGCACTGGCATTGCATCAACGTGCAAGTAGTATGTGATGCCAAGGGAATCATCACCTCAGTATGTGCCAACTATCCATGGGCCACCCATGACAGTTTCATTTACAGAATGTCAACCCTAACCCGGGAGCTAGAAGCTGGGCGGCATGGCGATACATGGCTGCTTGGTGAGTATAAATGCCTCTGCATATGCATGCATGTCAGATACTGAGTAATGTCACAACCCCACTAATGATACCCATCATCACCTCCCCAGGGGACAGTGCCTACCCTCTGAGCACCCACCCGATGACGCCAATTCAGAACCCCACCACACCACCCAAGGTAAGATACAACACAGCCCATATTGCAACCCGGAGCATAGTGGAGCACACATTCGGGGTGCTCAAGTCACGCTTTCGCTCCCTTGACCGCTCTGGTGGGCAGCTGCTATACGCGCCCCCAGTAGTGTGCAGGATGATAGTGGCAGCATGTGTCCTGCACAACGTTGCAACCCGCCGGGGCCCCCACATCCCCAATCACATGCACAGCCGTTGCGCATGGGAGGGGAAAGGGCACGTGGTGAGGCAGCCCGTACGCAGCTGGTGGCTAATTACTTCACCTAAAATCACACCCCTGTGGAGTGCACACAGCCCTGGTACATACCAGCTGACAATCAATGATGATGACATAAGGAACAGTCAACTGTCACAACCATACCAGCCTGAGATTGGTCACCTGGAAGTGTTACATTGTGTGCATCCCTACCTACCTAAAGACAACCAATGCTGTGTCACAAAAAGACACACATTTATGCTGCATGAATGAATACCCCCTTGCAAAATAGAACATGAAAACAGCGCCATGTCACCCAACCCCTCCCATCTCCGCTACCCAACACACCATGGCATGTCATGCAAATTGAAAGCAAACAAAGGAATGCACAACACATGACACACGTGTCACAAAGTGCACTGGTCCAAATTGAAACAGGCCACATACAAAATGCTCCCAGTAATCAATAACAAACAGCACACATGACCAAATACTTACCAGCAACACAATACAGCAACACAGGATGAAACATTGCCAAAATATGACAGTAACAAATCAAAGTAGTGCAAGTTTTATAACCTGAATAAGCCAGCACATCCACCCCTTCCAACTACAGAGTGTTGATGTCAGGCGAATGTGTCAGTGTACTGCATACAACATGAACTGCATCCGCAAAGGAGACGGCCTTGTGAAGACATGAAGAAGGTACCTGTGAATAAGGAGGAAGACATGAGTGCACAAGCACATATCAATACACCATGCAGTGTTCAATACAACAACAATCCCCACTAGGGATGTACACACAGTTTTGACTACAGACTGCCCACACAGCTCATGGGAGCCCAATGTCACTGTGTAAGCCACTGTCACTTGGTCACACCCTTTGCAAGCCCATGGAAAGGGAAGCATGAGGGACGTGTGTGTCAGGAACCCAAGCATCTAACCCAAACACAGGACAAGCCTGCATGTGCCCAGCTGGAATACACAGTGGATGCCCACGGGAGCCACACAAGGCAACACACTGTAAAAAAAAAGAAAAAAATCAAAAATGGCCATGTGGGGGCTAGTGGGGGGGCACCCAGGAGGTTCGAGGACAGGGTGCACACCAACACCCACCTGCGTGGATGTTGCGAGAAAAAAAAATACCTCCATGGGCTCATGGCCTGCACGGCTACGCTATTGTGGGAGAACTGCTGCTGTCGCTCTCTTCACCCTCTGCTTCTGCATCAGGAGGTTTTGGTGCTATGGGAGGTAGCCCACGGAAAGCCCTGGTATGGTCCTCCATGGCAGCAAGCATGCAGGTGTTGAAGGTCTGATTCTGGAGGATGATAGTGCGGAGATCCCCATGTAGCACCTCACGGGTTGCCTGAAATTCTGCACGCATGGACTCGCATGATGCCCGGATCTCCTCCCGAGTTGCCTGCAGCTCAGCTGAGAGCGAACGTGTGAGCTGCTCCAGCTGCTGGTCTGACCTTAAATTTTGGGAAGCCTCAAGTTCACTTAGAGTCTGCCTGAGGAACTGGAGTTCTAACCTCAGGGCTTCCCTGTGGCCCTGTGACTCTACAGAAATGGCTTCCCGCAGAGTCTCCAGTGCCGCCCGTCGGTCCCTGTTGGACGCCAACATGTCTTCCCTGTGTGATTGGCAAATGGAGTCTGTTGCCTGCTGTTGTTGCTCCATCTGCCTTTCAGGGGGGAGCATGGAAGTGGCCACCTTCCATTGCCTGAGCCATC
Source organism: Ambystoma mexicanum (assembly GCF_040938575.1). Classification (NCBI taxonomy): domain Eukaryota; kingdom Metazoa; phylum Chordata; class Amphibia; order Caudata; family Ambystomatidae; genus Ambystoma; species Ambystoma mexicanum. The sequence goes on along the minus strand of NC_090928.1, from coordinate 878,396,499 downwards.
ATTTCAACTGATGCTCCCTGTTGTGTTGCTATACTGTACATGGAGTTTTCCCATACAGTATTGCCTGGTGGCACACGGCCACCGCGTCGGCAGGCACCACACCTGTTTGGGGCAAGGCGATCTGCACCTTGCTGTGCCGGCACTGCCTGAGGCTGCAGGACTGCATACTTCCTCTGATCTGCTGGCCCAGGAACAGGATCAGATGTTGTGGAGTGTGACCCTGCATCCGTAACCTCCAAAGGCGGAGTTACCAACACTGACATCCCCATAGAGGGTTCTCCCCCTGGTGCAGGTGGGTTGGACAGAACAGAATCCCTGCCAGAAACACTCACCTGCGACAGCACATAAGTCTCATCATCCGATTCAGCACCTGAATCATAGAGGTCTGGGGAGGTGCAACCAGAGACACCCCTGGACAGTATGGTCTGCAATAAGATTGGGTTTTCACCCACCACCACACCACGTCCTCCACTGGTGCCCGGTCGTGCCTGAGATTCCTCCTGGGTCTGCACCATCTCCTCAACCTCAACAGCATCAAGTGCGTCATCACCTGCAAAAACATGAAAGACAACAAATGGAAACAGGCATGAGCACCATAGCACACACATAGGCATGACAATCCAGAGATCCAGTAAATGATTTACACATGTCCCACATGACAATAACCCTGGCATGCATGCACTGTCAATGAGTTGGAAGGGGAGGCAAAAAGCAGACACTGAGGACACCAAGATGGAAAAGCAACACATTTGCTGAATGCTGGGCAGCACTGGCATCACACATTAGCCTATGAGTGGCATGTCCAATACACATACATGACACATGCCAGCACACAGATGGCATGTAGCCTAGCCATGGTACATTTGACAAGTACAGCCATATGTCAGTGAATGAGTACTGTCACCCATCCATGTGAGATGGACATGATGAGATGAAAAATGCTAAATATTGTGACAAAATATGCATGTGCCACACACTGCAACACATCCAGTGTACAATAATACAGTGATCGCAGGCAGATGTACACATCAATGGTTGGTCACTTCAACATGACAGGAAACAACTATTATGTTCCACATTCAAACAGGCCCCAAAAAATAATGTGAGCAGGCCAATACTCAATCAGCCTGAATGATTTAATCATTCACATAACAAGGCAACAAATGTGGGCCAATGTGGGGTGTAATCAATGACAGAAGCATGTCATATATGTGGCATTGGGGCTGAAAAATGTGTTGCAAAAATGGGAGAATTGAAACAATCAGCCTGAATGAACACTGAAAAATTCAGAACAATGTTGTAGCAAGATGACAGATCAAGGGCAACTGAAATAATGTGGCGCTAATTGGCTACTGTGGGCAGAAGGGATACTGTCATACCCAAATCCAAGGCCGGTGAATGTTTTGGAGGAAGCACATGGGTGACCCATACAACTCAGGAGTACACACCCTCACCTGGCACTCAATCAGAACCCGTCACCCCACACACATGCATGGGCACTCACCGGACAATGCGTCGTAATCTGGTAGGTCTCCCACGCCTTGGATCTGTTCCTCTGTGACAAAGGTTCCAGCAACAGACTCATGTTTAGTGAGTTGGTTGTCCTCTGGTGGAGACCCACCGCCAGTCACCAGAGTAGAGGCATGATTTGAGGCCAGCTTGTTCTTTGCTCTGCGTTTCAGGTCATTCCACCGCTTGTAGCAATCATCAGCTATGCGCCTCACAAATCCAAGGGCACTAATGTGGTCCACGTTGGTCTGCCAGTGTTCCCTACGTTGACCAGATGTGGTCTTGCACCCTGCAGTCACCACCATTTTGCGGCTATGTGCCGACACATAGGCCACAAGTGCATCAAGTTCGGCGTCATTAAAGCTAGGCTTCCTTGACGTGCCGGAGTGTGTAGCCATGTCTGTGGTCTCAATCTGTAGTGCCAGATGCACAATGAACATATGCAGGCATTGGTTGCAGGGTGACGTTGGCAGGGCCTACGTCGGTTTGATGGACCTGGACCGACACTGTCCCGGCTTGGAGACTCAGAGCTGGGGTGGATAGAGCTGCAGCTGCCCCTGCAGCCTCCCCACCCTGCCTACTTCGGGCAGCGTGGCTTAGACGTGCTGACCTGGAAGTCAGCCTGGGAGTCATCCTGTGCCGGTTCAGGTGCCAAAATGGGCCGGTCCAACAAGGGCTGAGCTGGGATGGTGTCAGCTACGTTTCCCACAACCATGGGGGGGGCATGGGTGTCCCTGATTAGTCCTCCACACACGGGGGTCTAGGAGCACCCTGCAAATCCTGGCCACGTCCCCTACCGCGCCCACCACACCCACCTTTGGGAGGACGGCCACCTTTGCCTCCCTTACTGCTTGGTCGCCTCCCAACCATGGCACTGATGTTGTTTTGCGTATGGGAGTTGCAGTAAACAATTGTCCTGGGCAAGGGGTAGGGTACTAGATGGAATTAGTACCCTAATGCTCCAGCAAGGCTGTATGTGAGCCCTGGGGGAAGATGACAGGTCATGCAACGCACAGGCACCCCAAAAACAAAAGCACACATGCACGCAACCCCTGGTAGACCACGTGCGTGGAAGAATAAACCCGCACTACGCTGTGGCACCCAGAAACACAAAAATAAGCGTATGCGTGTTACACGCAGCCTACAATGACCCCTCAAGGGGTACGCGACACATGGGGGCAACCACAGTTGGAAAATACGTACACGACTCACCGTCTGCCTTGAAAAAGAATGTGAAAAAAACGCACGTGTGCACGTAGGCAACACCCCCGCCAAAAGAAGAAAAGAACGCAGTCTGAGGAAACAGGGAGTACGAACTGGAAACATTGTGAAGTAATTGCGTGTGAACCGACAAGAAGTACAAGATACACCTGCTCGCTCTCCACAAAAAGCACGTACAAGGAAATAGCGTGATACTCGTACCTTTTAAGCCAGCCCACGCGTGAAACGTCACTTACGTGCTTACGCGCTAAAGCCCTTTCCTCCAACAGCACGGTGATGTGCAGTTTTCTCACGTGCTGATTCACTATGCACCCGTGTTGTGGGCAACGCCTGTGCGCCTAACGTCACTGACGCGCTTACACGCTAAGGGCCTTTCCTCGAATTACATGCTGACGTGCAATTTTTTCACGTGCCAAATCACTCCGTATCAAGCTTGCCATGCAAATTATACACACGGAAGACCACGCTCCTGCCCAAAAGGCCATTTTCCTGCCCCCCCCTAGAGCCCCGAGCACACTCCCACCTGCCATCTGCTGCTGCCTGATTGCCTGCTGCCCACGTGCCCTGCTATTTGCTGCCTGCACGTCAGCCAGGGGTGCAGTTGCTGTGACCACCCCTGCTGGAACTGAGGACTCACGACTGGGATACCATCGCTCCACAGCCCAGCCCCAGGACCCAGTTGCCCACCCACACCTGCCTCTGGGGTTGCCATGTCGGGCACAACACCATCTGACACCACTGGCAACCCCCAGTCAGAGAGGCAGAGGGCCACCAGCTTCAGTGCCAGGGAAGTTGGTGTCCTGGTGGAGCACATCCTGGGGCAGTATGATGCCCTCTTTGGAAGTTTGCGCGCCAACAATGAAGGATGGACCAGGATCTGGATGGACATCATGTCTGCCATCTACGAGGAGGGGGTGGTAGTCCGCAACATCAAACATGTCCGGAAGCGCTGGGAGGACTTCAGGTCCAGGACCCTTGACAAGGCCCAGCACCTCTTGAAGGCAGCGGATGCCAAGGGGCGCCGGGGCCACCTGTGGGACCACCAAAGGAGGGTCCTGGAATGCACACGCCCAGCGCTCCACGTACAGGTCCTTGAGAGGCAGACTCGTCTGGAGTCGAGCGGTAAGTGTACATGCATACTGATTGGACGCTGTGCGTGTTGTGGTGTGCCAGTAGTGTGCAGGTTGCACATGTGTTTTTGTAGGGCTATGTATGGATGTGTATGTACAGGGGCGTGAGGCTGACACAAGTGAGTCCTCTCATGTGTGAGACACATGGATGGTGTATGTGTTGGTAAGCATGCAGGCCAAATGCAGGTGTGGGAGCACACATGTTTGAATTACTGTGTATGTACATTGGCATGGTTATGGTGTCACACATGGATGGTGGTTCTAGCTGCATGTATCTGCACTGTGTACATGAGCATGTGTGTGTATTTGACAAGTGTGCAACTGTGATGCAACATGGATTCCACTGGTGCTAGTGGTGCAGTGCAGGGGCAGGGACAGGAGGCAGCACAGGACACCGCGGAGGTGCCTGTGTGTAATCCTGTCCCCATCCTGTGACTGCATCATCCCGCACCAGCAGGGATGCCTACGTCCAGACCCGTTTTCAGGGAGGGGATCCACTTACAACAACTGGCCATCCTCTCCCTGCGGACGTGGCTATCCAGGACCGGGTTGAGCATGTCCTGAGTGGGATGGCGTTGCTTCAACGGGGCATGCAAGGTGACCTGCAGTGTTTTCGTGGAGACACTGCACGTAATCTCGAATGCCTCATTGACTGCATTGACCTACTGGGACTGGTCACCAGGGCTGGATTCCTCCGTTTGCTGGACCTTGTTCCGACCCCCTCCTCACCTGAACACCCTACGCGCCAGTCGTCCTCCATGCCATCTTCCCACCCATGTATCACCTGGGTACCCTGTGGAGCTGCCTCTGACCCAGTGGCCAGGCTGGTGGGGGACACATCCCTGCCACAGTCGGGAGTCGGACGTCCAGCAGGGGTGGCCACCAAGACAACTGCACCCCAGCCATAGGAGGACGTGCCGGCAGCAAGAGCAGGGGCACAGGCAGAGGCACAGCAGCAGCAGCAACAAGGTGGGAGCCATGATGGCTCGGGGCCATCGACATCGGAGGGGAAGGCATCGGCCAGAGGGCAGGAGGACCCAGGATTACAAGTGTCTTCTGTGTGGCAGCGGTTGGGCCACGCCATAGATGCGGAGCAGCAGCGGGCGGAAGAGGCACGGCTCACAATGGTCAGGGCGGAGAACTCCATGCGGAGGGCACTGAGGCAGGCTGAGTGCATCGAGGCAATTTGCAGGGAGTTGGAGGTCAACATGTCATCGTCCCTGCGAACCCTTGGGGCCATGGAAGAGGACCGCCTCCAGGACATTCAGCGGGAGTTCGATGATGCCCTTGTCACGCCGCCGCCTTCGGGTGGTCGGTGGCGGCTATGGAACGCTTGGCGTTGGCGGCGCCATTAGGTGCCAGGGTTTTTCTTCCCACTTCCTGGTTTGGCGGTCTAGTCTTTTTGTTTTGGTTCCCCATTTCCGTATTTAGCCTTGCCCCTTTCTGGGCTCTGTGCGTTGAAACTTTGTTTCTTTCGCTTTGTTGCCGTGCTCCTTCGTACTTTCACTCCGCTGCCTTTAGTGTTGTTGCTTTTCGCTTCCCCCGTGCGCGGGGATCCCTTTTCCCGTTCCGGTTCTGCCCTGCCTTTTCTCCCCCTCTCTCTCTCCCTCCTCTCGCGGTTTACGTACCTGCTTGTGGCTTCCCTTCCTTGTCTGTTTTCTCTCTCTCTCTCTGGCATCTATCCCTTACCTTATCTTCCTGATCCTGCCTGCTGCCATCCGGACTGCTTTCTTCATTCCTGCTCCTGGTACCCTTGTAATAGGGTACCCGGACCCGGTGTACTTACTACGTAGTGGAACTCGCTCTCCTATCCTGAGCGCTGCCATCCGCTCCTTCTCCGATTCTGCTTCGGATCCAGACCTTGTTTTCCTGCTGCATTGTGGAACTTGTACCTCTGTCCAAGAGGCTGTCTTCAGCTCCCCTGCCTCGGAGCTATTACCATCTAGTCCGGACTACCTTGACATCCATCACGATCTGGACGAGTCCATCTGCTGCTACATCCATCACGTTCTGGACGAGTTCAGTTGCTGCTACATCCACAGAGAGGTTTTTTTAAGCGGCTGCTTTTTTCCTCTCCAATTGGTCCCTGCAGGAAGGGGGTTGGCTGCTTCCCTGTTTAGCAGGGAATCAGGGTGGCTTCTTACCGCGGACGACCATATCTCTTCTCAAAGAAGAAAAAATCAAAGAAGAAGCTTACCAGGCGAGAAGTGTCCTCAGAAGATACAGGTGAGGAGGAAGGGGAGGTGGACATTGATATTGCTGATAACCCACGTATCACATCTGAGCTTGACAGCCCTGGCCCGGGACATCGAAAAGTGAGCCGTCGTGCTGTGGTATTTTGGTGTAGAAGTGGCCATGATTGTGCATCTTTATGTCATGTAGGGGGGGACATGAGTGGGGGCCTGCTGGCAGGTGTCCCTCACTGCTGGGGGGTGGGAGTGCAGGGGGACATGAGTGGGGGCCTGCTGGCAGGTGCCCTTCACTGCTGGGGGGTGGGGGTACAGGGGGACATGAGTGGGGGCCTGCTGGCAGGTGCCCCTCACTGCGGGGGGTGGGGGTGCAGGGGGACATGAGTGGGACATGAATGGGGTCCTGCTGGCAGGTGCCCCTCACTGCGGGGGGTTGGGGGTGCAGGGGGACATGAGTGGGGGCCTGCTGGCAGGTGCCCCTCACTGCTGGGGGGTGGGGTGCAGGGAGACATGAGTGGTACATGAATGGTGGCCTGCTGGCAGGTGCCCCTCACTGCGGGGGGGTGGGGGTGCAGGGGGACATGAGTGGGGGTCTGCTGGCAGGTGCCCCTCACTGCTGGGGGGTGGGGGTGCAGGGGGACATGAGTGGGACATGAATGGGGGCCTGCTGGCTGGTGCCCCTCACTGCTGGGGGGTGGAGGTGCAGGGGGACATGAGTGGGGGTCTGCTGGCAGGTGCCCCTCACTGCTGGGGGGTGGGTGTGCATGGGGACATGAGTGGGAGCCTGCTGGCAGGTGCCCCTCACTGCTGGGGGGTGGGGTGCAGGGGGACATAAGTGGGACATGAATGGGGGCCTGCTGGCAGGTGCCCCTCACTGCTGGGGGTGGGGGTGCAGGGGGACATGAATGGGGGCCGTCTGGCAGGTGCCCCTCACTGCTGGACTGCTGGGGGCTGAGGGTGCAGGGGGACATGAATGGGACATGAATGGGGCCTGCTGGCAGGTGCCCCACACTGCTGTGGGGTGGGGGTGCAGGGGGACATGAGTGGGACATGTATAGGGGCCTGTTGGCAGGTGCCCCTCACTGCTGGGGGGTGGGGGTGCAGGGGGACATGAGTGGGAAATGAGTGGGGCCTACTGGCAGGTGACCCTCACTGCTGGGGGGTGGGGGAGCAGGGGGACATGAGTTGGTGATCACTAGTGCAAGGTGTCATGTGGCCTGGCTGGGGGGCATGCCCATGGTGAATGGGCTGCCTGCGGGACATGACCAGGGGTGCAGGGTAGTCCCCTGTAGTGTGGGCTGCCTGCAGGGCCCGTGGAGGGGGTAGAGGGCACACCTGGGAGGACCCACACTGCCAATTCATGTGTGGGACTCCCCGCGCACCCCACTGGATACAAGTACCTCGCTCTGACAGCGAAATTGCGTGTGAAACTTCCCGCACACCCCCAAAATACACACACCCCGCCCGCACAGGGCCAATCGCGTGTGAAACTTCCTTCGCACCCCCAAAATACACATACCCCGCTCGCACAGGGCCAATCGCATGTGAAACATCCCGCGCACCCCCAAAATACACATACTCCGCTTGCACAGGGCCAATCGCGTGTGAAACTTCCTGCGCACCCCCGAAATAAATGTACCCAGCTCGCACAGGGCCATTTGCCTGTGAAACTTCCCGCGCACCCCCGAAATACAAGTACCCCGCTTGCACAGGGCCAATCGCATGTGAAACTTCCTGCGCACCCCCGAAATACATGTACCCCGCTCACACAGGGCCTACCGTGTGTGAAACTCCCTGCATACCCCCCAAATACACGTAGCCTGCTCGCATAGGCCCAATCGTGTGTGAAACTCCCCGTGAACCCCAGTAATACACGTACCCCACTCGCACAGGGCCAATCGCGTGTGAAACTTCCTGCGCACCCCTGAAATCCACGTACCACGCTCGCACAGGGCCTACCACGTCTGAAACTCCCCACGTACCCCCCAAATACATGTAGCCTGCTCGCACAGGCCCAATCGCGTGTGAAACTCCCCCAAACCCCAGTAATACACGTACCCCGCTCGCACAGGCCCTACTGCGTGTGAAACTCCCCGCAAACCCCAGTAATACACGTACCCCACTCGCACAGGCCCTACCGCATGTGATAATTCCAGCACACCCCAGGAATACACGTTCCCCGCTCGCCGTTTGCTGTGTAGCGGCCCTGTATGCTGGTCCAGGGTTAGCGCAGCCCTTTGCGCTGGATTGGGGATTTTGACGGCTTTTCCTTGCACGAGGGGCGTTCTTGGGGGCGTAACTGGCACTGTGGGATGTTCTCTGCTCCAGGGCTCTTTTTGCCTTGGGAATTCCATGAATACACGGTGCGCCAGAATGCTGTTTAGCGCACACGGCTCGCGCACGCTGGCGCACGATCCCTCTCTGCGCTGCTCGCATACACTGCCTCTGCGCTGAAATCTATGAATTACCCCCTAAATAATCACAACACTAGAGGGATGAGAGGAAGTATACTTCTGTGGGAACAGGGCTCTTGCAAAGCCAGTGTCTTATACAGAAATGGGGCCTTGTGGACAAGGAGCGCGAGCCGGCAACTTCTCCTTTCTGGGCCTAATACAAAATGAAGTCGATGGCTATGGGTTTTCTATTGCCACGTATCTACTTCTAAGCACTACAGAGCCTCTACATATTGCCTGATAGTGTGAAATACTCCCCCCCTTGTATGTTATTTCACCTCATATGGTGTTCATCTTATTTGAAAGCACTTAGGGGGTCGGATAGGCTCAATTCCATCCCAATATTCCCCCTTTCATTACTTCTACAGTACCAAATTATCCTCCCCCATATTTCCGCTCATTTGTGTGCCTTTCTGCTTTGTCCCACGCAGATGTTCCCTTTATGGGCATCCATGCCATGCACACATGCCTCAAACTTTCCCCATGCTGTGCATACTGTTCAGGTGTGCAGATCATGTATATACATCACCTGCCAAATCTATCCACACCTCCTTATAGTTCTCAGGATCTGGGGGAGGTACAATAGTTGTGTGGTACAAGTTGTCAACTACATCACCGAGAGGGAGGAGGATCATGCAGTGTGCGGGGATGACATTTTTCTCAGTTTGGGTTTGTATCACGAGGCACTTTATTAATATTATTCCCAATAGTCACCATCATCATTGCACTATTAGGCACAGCTTTGGCACAACATGGGAGGCCCAATTGGCACATGCAGAAAATCACCAACATAACCACGATGATAAGGACCAGAATCTTTACCAATGTTCAAAGCCATGATAGATCCAGCTGAAGGCCAGGGTGAACCAGTCCTCTTCCTTGACTCCAGCTTTTTTCTTCATTTTCACCCCTAGCTCATGTACAACTGCGATGACATGTGACAACGTCCCGTTTTCTGCGTCTTCAGTAGGTACGAATGTGTAACATGAACTCCCAATCTTTTTACAAACACCGCCCTCCATAGCTGTCAGAAGGTTCAACACATACCTATTTTGCATCATCATGAGCCTTTGGGCCCTTAATTCCATCTGGATGACATTGAACCCTTGTTCAGTATCGTATGCCAAATGGATTAATTCCCATCGGACTATATGGAGCCACTTGGCATTGGCCCTTGTCTGGACACTGGGCACCAAGGATGCAAAAAATGTCTCTGCTCGATCGTAGAGCTTATGGGGGTAATTCATAGAATTCAGCACACAAGTGGCGCATGCGGCTGGCACACAGTGTGCGCGTGCGGCAGTCTGCGCCAGCCGCGTGCGCCAAAACCCATTTCGGCACACAGCGTATTCATGGATTTTAACATCCCTAAGCAGCCGTGGTGCAGAGTGGCGCAGCGACCCTGCAGCTGCGCCAGTTACGCCCCCAACCCCGTCCCGTGTGCCCTGAACAGCGCACAAATCCTGTACATGGTGCACAGGCCAGTGGACCAGCATACAGCCCCCCAACCACGAAAATGCGTGTAAAACTCTCCGTGCACCCCTCGCAATACATGTACCCCGCTCGCGCTAGGCCAATCGCGTGTAAAACTCCCCACGTACCCCTCAGAATAGACGTACCCCGCTTATTCACGGGAAGTTTCACACGCGATAGGCCTAGCACGAGCGGGGTACGTGTATTTCTGGGGTTCGTGGGGAGTTTCACACGTGGTAGGCCTGTGCGAGTGGGGTACGTGTATTACTGGGGTTCGCGGGAAGTTTCACACGTGATAGGCCTTGGGCGAGCGGGGCACATGTATTACTGGGGTTAGCAGGGAGTTTCACACGTCGTAGGCCCTGTGCGAGCAGTGCACGTGTATTTCTGGGGTAACCAAACAAATTGGCAGTGTGTGTCCTCCCAGGTGTGCCCTCACACCCCTCCCCAGGGCCTGCAGGCAGACCACAACACAGGTGAACACACTGCACCCCTGGTCATGCCCCACAGGCAGTCCATCCACCCTGCCGAAGCTCCCCAGCCAGCCCACATGTCACCATGCACAAGTGAGCACTAACTCATGTACCCCCACCCACCCACCCAGCCAGCAGTGAAGGGCACCTGCCAGCAGGCCCCCACTCATATCCCCCCACCCACCCGTGAAGTGCAACTGCCAGCAGGCCCCCACTCATATCCCCCCACCCACCCGTGAAGTGCAACTGTCAGCAGGCCCCCACTCATGTCCCCCCACCCACCCAACCAGCAGTGCAGGGCACCTGCCAGCAGGCCCCCACTCATGTCCCCCACCTACCCACCTGTGAAGGGCACCTGCCAGCAGGCCCCCACTCATGTCCCCCCACCCACCCACCCAGCAGTGAAGGGCACTTGCCAGCAGGCCCCCACTCATGTCCCCCCACCCACCCAACCAGCAGTGCAGGGCACCTGCCAGCAGGCCCCCACTCATGTCCCCCACCTACCCACCTGTGAAGGGCACCTGCCAGCAGGCCCCCACTCATGTCCCCCCACCCACCCACCCAGCAGTGAAGGGCACCTGCCAGCATGCCCCCACTCAAGTCCCCCCGAAACCTGCCCACCCACCTGTGAAGGGTACCTGCGCGCATGCCCCTACTCATGTCCCCCCACCCACCCACCCACCCACCCGTGAAGGGCACCTGCCAGCATGCCCCCACTCATGTTCCCCCACCCAGCAGTGAAGGGCACCTGCCAGCAGGCCCCCAATCACGTCCCCCCACCCACCCACCCACCCGTGAAGGGCACCTGACAGCAGGCCCCCACTCATGTTCCCCCACCCACCCAGCAGTGAAGGGCACCTGCCAGCAGGCCCCCACTCATGTCCCCCCACCCACCCACCCAGCAGTGAAGGGCACCTGCCAGCAGGCCCCCACTCATGTCCCCCCACCCACACATCCATGAATGGCACCTGCCAGCAGGCCCCCACTCATGTCCCCCCACCCAAATGAAGGGTACCTGCCAGCATGCGCCCACTCATGAACCCCCACCCACCCAGCAGTGAAGGGCACCTACCAGCAGGCCCCCACTCATGTCCCCCCACCCATCCACCCATGAATGGCACATGCCAGCAGGCCCCCACTCATGTCCCCCCACCCAAATGAAGGGTACCTGCCAGCATGCGCCCACTCATGAACCCCCACCCACCCAGCAGTGAAGGGCACCTGTCACCAGGCCCCCACTCATGTCCCAACCCACCAACTCAGCAGTGAAGGGCACCTGCCAGCAGGCCCCCACTCATGTCCCCCACCCACCCATGAAGGGCACCTGCCAGCAGGCCCCCACTCATGTCCCCCCACCCACCCAGCAGTGAAGAGCACCTGCCAGCAGGCCCCATTCATGTCCCCCCACCCACCCACCCACCCACCCTCCCAGCAGTGAAGGGCACCTGCCAGCAGGCCCCCACTCATGTCCCCCACCCACCCACCGTGAAGGGCACCTGCCAGCAGGCCACCACACATGTCCACCCACCCACCCAGCAGTGAATGGCATCTGCCAGCATGCCCCCACTCAAGTATCCTCCGGAACCTACCCACCCACCCGTGAAGGGCACCTGCCAGCATGCCCCCACTCATGTCCCCCCACCCACCCACCCGTGAAGGGCACCTGCCAGCATGCTCCCACTCATGTCCCCCCACCCACCCACCCACCCAGCAGTGAAGGGCACCAGCCTAGCGCGAGCGGGGTACGTGTATTTCTGGGGTTCGCGGGGAGTTTCACACGTGGTAGGCCTGTGCGAGCGGGGTACATGTATTACTGGGGTTCGCGGGAAGTTTCACACGCGATAGGCCTTGGGCGAGCGGGGCACATGTATTACTGGGGTTAGCAGGGAGTTTCACACGTGGTAGGCCCTGTGCGAGCGGTGCACGTGTATTTCTGGGGTACCCAAACAAATTGGCAGTGTGTGTCCTCCCAGGTGTGCCCTCACACCCCTCCCCAGGGCCTGCAGGCAGACCACAACACAGGTGAACACACTGCACCCCTGGTCATGCCCCACAGGCAGCCCATCCACCCTGCCGAAGCTCCCCAGCCAGCCCACATGTCACCACGCACAAGTGAGCACTAACTCATGTCCCCCCAAAGCTATGAGGGGCACCTGCCAGCAGGCCCCCACTCATGTCCCCCCACCCACCTGTGAAGTGCACCTGCCAGCAGGCCCCCACTCATGTCCCCCCACCCACCCGTGAAGTGCACCTGCCAGCAGGCCCCCACTCATGTCCCCCCACCCACCCAGCAGTGAAGGGCACTTGCCAGCAGGCCCCCACTCATGTACCGTCACCCATCCACCCACCCACCCATGAAGGGCACCTGCCAGCAGGCCCACACTCATGTCCCCCCACCCACCTGTGAAGGGCACCTGCCAGCAGGCCCCCACTCATGTCCCCCCACCCACCCAGCAGTGAAGGGCACCTGCCAGCAGGCCCCCACTCATGTCCCCCCACCCAAATGAAGGGCACCTGCCAGCATGTGCCCACTCATGTCCCCCCACCCACCCAGCAGTGAAGGGCACCTGCCAGCAGGCCCCCACACATGTCCCCCCACCCACCCACCCATGAAGGGCACCTGCCAGTAGGCCCCCGCTCATGTCCCCCACCCACCCACCCAGCAGTGAAGGGTACCTGCCAGCAGGCCCCCACTCTTGTACCTCCACCCACCCACCCACCAACTCAGCAGTGAAGGGCACCTGCCAGCAGGCCCCCACTCATGTCCCCCCACCCACCCGTGAAGGGCACCTGCCAGCAGGCCCCCACTCATGCCCCCCCACCCACCCAGCAGTGAAGGGCACCTGCCAGCAGGCCCCCATTCATGTCCCCCCACCCACCCACCCTCCCAGCAGTGAAGGGCACCTGCCAGCAGGCCCCCACTCATGTCCCCCCACCCACCCACCGTGAAGGGCACCTGCCAGCAGGCCCCCACACATGTCCACCCACCCACCCAGCAGTGAAGGGCATCTGCCAGCATGCCCCCACTCAAGTATCCTCCGGAACCTACCCACCCACCCGTGAAGGGCACCTGCCAGCATGCCCCCACTCATGTCCCCCCACCCACCCACCCGTGAAGGGCACCTGCCAGCATGCCCCCACTCATGTCCCCCCACCCACCCACCCAGCAGTGAAGGGCACCTGCCAGCAGGCCCCCACTCATGTCCCCCCACCCACCCACCCGTGAATGGCACCTGCCAGCAGGCCCCCACTCATGTTCCCCCACCCACCCACCCACCCAGCAGTGAAGGGCACCTGCCAGCAGGCCTCCACTCATGTCCCCCCACCCAACCAGCAGTGAAGGGCACCTGCCAGCAGGCCCCCACGCATGTCCCCCCACCCACCCATGCAGTTCATGTTGTATGCAGTATACTGACACATTTGCCTGACAGAAACACTCTGCAGTTGGAAGGGGTGGATGTGCTGGATTATTCAGGTCGTAAGACTTGCACTACTTTGAGTTTGTACTGTCATATTTTGGCAATGTTTCATGCTGTGTTGTATTGTGCTGCAGGTAAGTATTTGGTCATGTGTGCTGTTTGTTATTGATTACTGGGAGCATATTGTCTGTGGCCTCTTTCCATTTGGGACAGTGCACTTTGTGACACTTGTGTCATGTGTTGTGCATTCCTTTGTTTGCTTTCACATTGCATGACATGCCATGGTGTGTTGGGAGGCGTGGCACTATTTTCATGTTCTATTTTGCAAGGGGGTAGTCATTCATGTAGCATAATTGTGTGTCTTTTTGTGACACAGCATTGGTTTTCTTTCGGTAGGTAGGGATGCACACAATGTACCACTTCCAGGTGACCAATCTCAGGCTGGTATGGTTGTGACCGTTGACTGTACCATATGTCATCATCATTGATTGTCAGCTGGTATGTGCCACGGCTGTGTGCACTCCACAGGGGTGTGATTTTAGGTGAAGTAATTAGCCACCAGCTGCGTACGGGCTGCCTCACCACGTGCCCTTTCCCCTCCCATGCGCAGTGGCCGTGCATGTGGTTAGGGATGTGGGGGCACCACCATGTCCACCAGCAGGCCCCGGCGGGTTGCAACGTTGAGCAGGACACATGCTGCCACTATGATCCTGCACACTACTGGAGGCGTGTATAGCTGCTGCCCACCAGAGCGGTCAAGGGAGCGAAAGCGTGACTTGAGCACTCTGAATGTGTGATCCACTATGCCCTGGGTTGCAATATGGGCCGTGTTGTATCTTACCTCGGGTGGTGTGGTGGGGTTCCGAATTGGCGTCATCATGTGGGTGCTCAGAGGGTAGGCACTGTCCCCTGGGGAGGTGATGATGGGTATCATTAGTGGGGTTGTGACATTACTCAGTATCTGACATGCATGCATTTGCAGCGGCATTTCTACTCACCAAGCACCCATGTATCGCCATGCCGCCCAGCTTCTGGGTCCAGGCTTAGGGTTGACATTCTGTAGATGAAACTGTCATGGGTGGACCCTGGATAGTTGGCATATACTGAGGTGATGATTCCCTTGGCATCACATACTACCTGCACGTTGATGGAATGCCAGTGCTTGCGGTTTCTATAGATGTGCTCAGTTGCTCTGGGATGACGTAGAGTCACATGGGTGCAATCAATGGCACCTAGCACTTTGGGGAAGTGTGCCACCCCGTAAAAATCCAGGACTGCAGCCTGCCTTTCTGCAGGTGTTCTGGGCAGTTATATCTGCCTGCGGACTGATGGGCGTGCAGTCATGATGGCCAACACCTGGTGCAGGCAGCGTGACTGCGTGGCCTGTGACACCCCCCCCACTATGGCACTTGTCCGCTGAAATGAACCAGTGGCCAAGAAGTGCAGTACATTGAGCACCTTTTCCA
Source organism: Ambystoma mexicanum (assembly GCF_040938575.1). Lineage (NCBI taxonomy): Eukaryota > Metazoa > Chordata > Amphibia > Caudata > Ambystomatidae > Ambystoma > Ambystoma mexicanum. The sequence goes on along the minus strand of NC_090928.1, from coordinate 878,381,166 downwards.
GGGGGCTCAGTGCATGGGAGCACAGGGTGGGTTATGTGAGGTCATCCTCCCACTCACTCACCAGGTCGAGTATTATATGAGGTGGAAACCTGTACCTCCCATACACCTGGTCATCAGGCATCCCATAGAGGCTGGTCCTGGGTGTATAAATTCTGGCCCTGACTATCCTCCTCCTCCTGCGGTGTCCCACGACCACTGCTGCGAGGAACGGTATATTCATCGTAGCATCTGAGCTTGTTTGTTGTTTGTGCGCACTTTTATGCTGCGTGGGTCCGCGTACCCCTGCTTCCTGCTGGCGTACGTGTCGCCGGATTAGCGCTTCTTTTTTGGCGCACGCGTTTGCCCTTTTCGATTCCATGAATACGTGTTGTAGGTGCGCGTGTGGGCGTTCCGCTCATTTGCCTCCCCCGTAACGCCCACAATTTCACGCGTTGTTCCCCATTCCGCGTGTTACGCCCCGTGTTCCGCCTACTTTTGTTGTGTGCGCCATGCTATGTGCGCTTTTGCTGTGCACGTAGCACACGCCGTTTGATGACGTGTGCGCCCGCGTGCGCCACGCAGAATTTTAGAGCACATCCCAGAATTTACACACGCACAGACTTCCATGAATCGATGTGGGCGGATTTCGCAGGCTTGCACTGCGATTTTTGCACTTGCGCTGCGATTCACACGCTTTCGGCCTGTAAATTCTTCAGGTATTTGTGAAAGCAGCTCGGACGAGTCATTGGAAATGTAATTTGATATTTTTTCCTTCTGCACAGTTGGTTATAGGGCTACTTTCCAGGGAGCATGCAAACGTTTGGTGGTGGCTCTGTGCGTCATGCTTCTGTGATAGGGGGCATAGAGTCCCCCCTTCAGGTGCTCCTCTGGCATGACCAGCAGGGCAGAATACAGCATTGCTAGCGAACGGTAACCCTTCCAAAATGACGGAATACTTGCAGGCCGTAGATCCAGTAAAAGTCCATCAGTTCAGCTGTTAGCCTTGTGATATGTTCTGCCCAGATTTGCTCACATTCCTGCTCCACTAGTATTGTTATTTTCTCTGACAGCCCCAGGAGTGCCTCGGCTCTGCACATATATGTTGATTCCTGCCACTCATTATTGACATATCTCCTTCCCTCAATCACTGGGTGTGATTCCTTGAGACATTTAGGGTTGCTAGAACTTGTTTCACACTTTCTGGGATTAGGATCGATCAGTTCTAGATGGATGCTGTGTGCCTGGAATGTGCCTTTGATCCTACAAAGTGCAAGGTGAATCAGACATTGTGTTTCTATCCTGGGTACTTCTTGTGGTACTAAGACCTTGGGTGCCCCACATGCGTGAAGTATTAAGGAACACACATAGCAACTCCCATTAGTCAATTGCCTTCCTATTGTTCTCATGTCAGAGTACAAACGGTTTGAATGTTCGGGTTGTGAATGTCTCACACCACATCTAATCGTAAACCATGATATGCATCATATTTACTTTGGCTTGCTTGCCTCCTCTTTCTGTCACTATGCAATATGAGCTTTTTTCTTACTGTTATGGGTTAGGGGTTAGGGTTGATTTTAGCTTTGTTAGGGTACATAAAAATAGAAGTGGGACACTGAGTGGCATTATAGTTACTTTAGGAAGAATTGCGGTACCATTTGAAAGCATTTTTGGCTCATTGAAATCTGGTTTTGTAATGTTCAAGGGTATATTTCCATTCCAGGTCAATTTAAATCCCTCCACTTTCTTTTAGATGGGCTGCCAGATAAAAGACGCCTCCCAATAAATACCCAAAATGAACATTTATATTGTGAATTAAACTGCTGTGGAATGGAGGCCACAGTCAAAGCTGTAGGCCCTAGTAACGCTAATTCTACCTCTACTACTATCTACATTTGAAGAATCTCTTAATGGTGTCATCTCCATTATCGCTGCACCTGCAGAAATTGGAAAAAACAGGGAAGGTAGGAGGTGCGGAGAAGAGGAAGAGTGAGGGAGAAAGAGAGGAGAGACAGAGAGAGAAAAAAGAGAGAGTTTCAGTAGCTTATGCTCTAGCAGCAATGCATGTACTATACTTGTTTCCACTTGTACAAATATGGTCGGCATAGAGCTACTGATTTGATGTAGTGTTGTTGTTTATAGTCTGGGCACCTGGTGTGGTGTTCTACAGTGCCTTAAGAACATCAGAGAGGTGTATCTAATATCTCAGCCTTTTCACCTTCACTGCAAGAGGGGTGGAAAACACCAGTTCATAGGGTCTATGGAACCTAGGGGTGTTCTATTTCCGGACAAAGCTTCTGACATAAATCCATTCCCCAGGCAACACCGGTTGGGTTGGTGAGTTGTCTGTCAGTGGGGTAGTTGGATTTTCACTCTCCTCCATGTGCAGCGGTGCAATTTGTTACGAGATGCATCTCAATACACATGTGAGTTAGGTTAGGTATTGTTTAAACTCTTCACCCAGAATCCTAGCTGCTCGATGGGCATCTGATGCTCTTCTTACTGGGGAGAAGGGTGTTTGCATGCGTTGGCCAGTTGCTATCTCGTGGGGGGACTGGTGGTGGTCCTTACTAGGCTGTGTGCGCAAATGAAACAGTTCCAGGGCCAGACAGTACACCCAATTCTATTTTAGGGCATTGCATAGTTTGAAAAGTCTGCTTTTAAGGAGGCGTTGATTCTCTCCACCATACCATTTGCTTGTGGGTGATAAATAGAGCACATGCAAAGTTTAATCCCTAATAGAGTAGTCTCATCATTGGCTCATCAGAAACCTATTCTTTTACAGAGTGACAGACCTGCATGCACCGTTGTGGTGACATATGGGCCTCATTACGAGATGGGTGTTAGCCATGGTGCTAATAGCACCATGGCTGCCTCGCATACCGTGTCCGTCTTGTTCAATGGGGATTTACCGGTGTAGTCCGACCCTGGTGGGACGATAAGTCCCCATTGAACAAACCATTCCCCATTCCCATTGAGCCCCCATAGGGCTCAATGGGAATGGGGAGGGTGCTAATAACGGGCTTGAGAATGGCAAGCCCATTATTAGCGCCCTGGTCCCTTAGCGGGACCCTTAAGGGACGTGTGGTCACACCACACATTCCTTACGGTTCCTTCCAAGGGACCTCGGAATCGGGTGGTAAGTGATTACCGGCACCAGTCTCCTTACCGGTGCCCGGTATCCCTTATCGCCCGACTCGTAATGACCCCCATAGGCAGAGTCTGAATAAATGGTTACATAGCACCCCTTTGAAGCCTGCAGGGCTTCTATGAGTGTGACAAGTTTTGCTGCCTGTGCAGAATAAAGCCTGGATAATCTTTTCATGACCAGTGGGCCTCATTACGACCCAGGCGTTAACCATGGTGCTATTAGCGCCATGATTGACGCCGGTACCTTACCGATTCTGCCATGGTGAATGGCGGAATTACCGCCCCATTCCAAGGGTGGCAGGGCAGTAATTCCCCATTCACCATCGGCCCTTCCCCATTCCCATTTTTGCCCCATAGGGCTCAATGGAAATGGGGAAGGTGGTATTTACGGTTCCGCAAATCGCGGTACCGTTATTACCTCCAAGGTCCCTTTGCGGGTCCCGTCCTTAACGGCTGGTAAAACCAGCCGTTAAGGGAGGACCCGCAAAGTGACCTCAGAATTGGGCGGTAAGGGATTACCGGCACCAGTGCCTTTACCGGTACCGGTAATCCCTTACCGCCCGGTTCATAATGAGGCCCAGTGTTTCATATTCTCCCTCTTCTAGATGCACTGCTCCTGCCCCAACATGTTTTTCACCAGTGGCCTGGTTAATGGATGCTGACCCATCACCGAAGAGTATTTCTCCTTCCTCTAAGGTGCTGTCTTTGGATTTGGGGATATTGTCACCTTCCCCTTCGTATGATGCGCAGTAGTGCTGTTGCATGTCCTCAGCCGTGCATGGCCCAGTGTGAAACGTGGAAGGATTTACTGTTCTACATTGTACCACATGGACATGAGGGCTGGACAGTATTATATCATATGTAGATGCTCTTTGTGTGGTGAGGTTGGATTTTGATCGATCTAATATTGCAAACAGTGAGTGCTCAATGTACAAAATTACTGAGCATCCCATAACAATTGTGGAACTCTTTTCAAGGGCGAATGCTGCAGCAGCAAGGGCTTATTCGCAAGCGAACTGTCCCTGCATGACAGAATCGAGCGAGCTGCTGTAGTAAGCTAAATTCTTGTGGCCCATTGAACATTTTTGCGTGAGCACCGCTGTCATGAGTGTACTGTTTGAGTGGGAAAAAATGTTAAATTCCTGTGTGCAATCAGGGGTGGCTAAGACAGGAGCTTTCAAAAATACTTCTTTTGGGTCATTCAAATTGGTCACCATTTCTGCTGTCCACTGAATTGTGTTGCCCTTTTTCTGGGCCTTCTTGAGTCCTTGTAAGAGCGGTCTGATGTATGCTGCGTAATCTAAGATCCATGCTCTACAATAATTACAGAGGCCTAATAACTTCTGCATGTCTTTTAGTGAGAGTTGTTTGGGAGTGGCACGCACTGCAGCTGCCCTGTCTGGAATTATTCTCTTGCCATCTTTGGAGATGAATTGCCCTAAGTAATGTTCCCTCGAATCGTTTTTCCATGTGTGCAGAAATGCACAGCTTTCGTGTGCACATTATTTTCCATGTGTGCAACTGCATTATGAGGTAAGCCATGCATAGTTAGTGAGCTGCCATCTCCAAAGAGTTTGGAAGAGAATTTCACCTTCCCAAGCACTGCAATTCTTTACAAATCAGTGTAAAAGTTGCATCTTCGAACACTTTTTCCAAATATATAGGCTTAAAAAATAACAAATATTATATAAGCGATAGGGAGAGCTCATCAACCAGTCCAAGACTACCATAGTACCTACCAAAGGACCTCCTGTGCAGAGAAAAAAAACATGTACATGTATGCACAAACAAACTTTGTATGCCCAGGATAAGCAATAGGTTTAGTTGTGGCTATTCATTTGTCGACACTGCTTAGAGACAATGCAGAAAGTGTCTAATGCCATTGGAAAAAAACACTCAGCTTTATTACAAAAAAAGCAAATATCATTTGCACTGATGTGGCTGTCAAAACACTCAGACAGGATACCATTTTTGCAAATTGAATAATGGAAACTAAAAGGAATGTATCAGAAAACATACCAATGGGAACTCATCTGCCACTTTAATGAAGTAATTCAAGACCCAGGAAAATATGCCTTATAATGTGTGTAAGGACGATAATTGCATGAGAATATCTGCACCACAGGATTTGATAATAAGAATTCCTGGGCCTCTGCTTGCTATCCAAATCATGTTATCCTGTGAGGTGAGACAACATTTGCTCAAAACCAGCTCTATAGCTGAAATGCATATACACCATCCATTGCTATACCATAAAAACAGGAAAATGTGCCCAACAAAAACAGAAAACCATGTTCATATAGGGGCCAACCCCCAACTTCTATCCACAAAGTTCCACTCATATTTCTTCGAATCAGTGACCATCAGAGCAGTGGCATTGGTAGGAACTGGAATATTACTAATGCTCAATATCAAGAGGAACTTTAAGAGGAAAGACATTTTTAATATAAACATGAAATATCCCTACTGGCAAAGCTAATTACTTTCTTACTCCCTGAAACATTATTTAATTCCAAGTAAGGAGTAAAATCATATCATAGCCCTCCTTGTAACCCTGACATAGGAAATTATATGACAGTGTACATAATACAGTTTATAGTTTTGCTGACCCTTCCACACCACAGCCTAGACAAAGATCTACAAGAGTCTTACTAAGGTTTTCGTCTGGAGCACCATTGAAGAAAATCACATATATTTGCCTTTTAAGTCAATAGCACCAATGCTCGTGGAAAAAACAGATCAAGTGCTTTCTTATTTAACTAGGGACCACTCTTCTGAAATTCACTGTCATCAGTTAAACAAGATGCATAGGGATGCTACAGGCAATACGTGCAAACACACAACTATATTGAAAAATCCTCAGCAGCTGAGCATAGAAAGAAACAGAAGTCACAGTTTCCTAGACTTTTACTAGAGTTTCCTTTCCTTTGCTGTACTGTACTGCCAAAATGTCTGATTTGATTGTTGAATGTTGCTGGTTCATTCTTCACCCCCAAAGGAGTGTCCTCCCGTGCCCTTCCATCTGCACACCACCCTGACTCGTGTGCTAGCCTCTAGTACTTGTTGACATGTCTCTGTAAAAACTGAGGGATTGTAGCAGTAAAACATTAACTGGGATATTTGTATACCCACATTACTTTGCAAGCAAAACATATTTAAAACCTCACCATGCTATATGTGCAGTTTAAGAAAATGCAGTGAATCTGTATGTCCACAATTACCATGAAGTGCACACAAGACTGTTTGCAAACATACCCCGCCTTTAAATTGTTGGGTAGGATTATAAGAATGATCAGTGAAACTGCTGTTGTATTGCAGTGAGTTAGCATATAATTTGTTAAGGTCTATGCCCCATGGAACTCTGAAAACTTGGAAAGGCTGCAGATTATGTGAAAAGCATTCTAGTTATCTGAATATCCATTGCCTTAATATTATATATGAGAAATGCTAGCCATAGTCCACACCCATTATCCCTTGCAGGCCAAGTAAATGATATTGCAATGTTTCTCTCCACTTATAGGGTTATGTTAGCAATGCTAAAGTAGGAGATGTTGAGCATGACATGTACCTACTCAAAATCCTTACAGGGCAAATTCATATTTTAGTTTTATAATGCATTCATTTGCAAGGGGGCCGCTCCAAAGGGTTTGTGTGACATATGTACACAGAATAGGAAGCATGGTATGAGGTTACACATCCAAGTAGCCTGGTTACATACACTCAGTATCTGATATTTGAGCTGACAGTTGTGTTACATAGTCTGGGTGACGCTTTTGCTAAAAACACCATGCTTAACAGAAATTCTTGTACTTAAACGTCATTCATATTACAAGAAATATAAAGGGGATGTAGGTACAAGTCTTGTTACCTTGTGCAGAGCCAAGGTAAGCAGTAAAGGTTGTCTGGTAATATCTGAATGAGGTCTGGAGCGGAGGTTCGAGTTACGGTATGTGGGTGGCAGTCAACTATAGGAGTAATAGGTGGGGATGGGAGATAATTTGGTTAATGTGTGCAGAGATCTCTTAGTTATATCTTCTGTTCATAGAGTTACTTTACTTTTTCATATTCATTTTTAACCTTTTAGGGTGTATTCTACTTTTAGGGTTTGAGGGTTTGTAAGCTCAAGCATGCATTGTAGGGCAATGTAAATAGACTAGACCAGCATATCATGACTAGTTAGTATAATATAGTTTCATTTTGAGAGAAAGCAAATATTAGGCACCTGCTTTGCTTCCTCCTCTGTTTCTTCCCCATTGAGGGTTTCTATAGCCAAGGCAGTAGCTTGAGCTTTGTCTATGAGTGAGCTGTAGGGGCACTGTAACACGTATGTCGGTATAAGGAATTTTAGAAAAGCCTGGTCCCGGTTGTAAGAGCATTTCATCATTCCTGTTTCAGGAGGAACTAGGGGTAAGACTATTCACTCATTTGTGGCCATGAAACCTCTAGTCATTTGGACCCGGAAATGGAAAAAATTATCACCATCAGTTTATACAAAAAAACAAATACAAAAATCGGCCATAGGAATTTGAGGTGCACCTCTAAATTGCCCTGATTTTACCCTCTAATTAACTGGTTTGGTAAGCTCCTGGTGCTCTTTATCTGCGAAAGACCATAACTAATCCAACAAGCGGAAAAAAAGAACAATTATAAAAGAAAAAGTATCATTATAATTATGTAAAAGATTGGATATTGCATATACCAAGAAGAGGCAGGGTCCTTCCTCCTCGAATCCTAAGCTTCTCAAGTACTTCAATGATAAAACTGCCAGGGTTGTTCAGTGGTAGCTGCATGCCAGGTATTAAAGTACTCCAAATTCCAATTTGTCCATTACTGTACTTTGCCAGAAGATGGAAGGATGGAAGGATCTTGCACGCCACGAATGCTTGCGTCCATTTTTTGTCCACCTTAACACTGTCCATTTTTTTTTCTCTGCCCAACACATAAGGCCCTGAGGAAACGGGCTTGGGCTCCTGCTAATTGAGGCTTTGGAGCGATGCCTTCAAGAGGCCTTGGTTTGGGCACAAAGCAGAGATGGCACATTTTACAATTGCAAGTTATATTGGCAAAGCGTGGAAAGTAAGGCGCAGCCCTAGTATCTCCGCCCATGGGCCATGAAACATGAGGCTTTGTTTAAATACCAGTATCACCACTTCTCCACCGTGAGTGGGATTGAACAGCTGGTGTAACTCATTTTCAACTTTGCATAATTTCTTTGAACGCACTTCTCTACATATATATCCTTTCATTGAACACTTTGTAGTTGTTGAGCTTTTTAGTATGAACTTTTTTTTCCTACTTCAATTGATCCTGTTATTTAACTGGTATATTTAGTCAATATTCAATTTGATGTATTGTCACTGTGATTTTTAAATGCTTGCATTGCTATGGACACACACATTTTACTTCACTATAAATAAGTGTGTTCCTTTACAAGTGTCTCGGTAAAGTCCTTCGAAACAGGCGTACCTTCTTTTTGATGAAGCTTCCAGCCACATAAATGATGCCTTGAACGTTGTATTTGATTGGCATACCGAAGGGTCAGACTTTAAAACCGACGCATAGCTAACTCATCAAAAATACAGCCTTGGTTATTTATAAATCTTATTTAGACGTAACTGGATATTTTACTACAATACCTGGTGTTTGTGGTCAGTTCTGCTTTTCGGAATTTTCTATCAAGTTATTCCCTCCAAAAATATCAGTTTGGTTCTGAGCAGAAGCCCAGTTGTTTACTTTGGCAAAGTGTGTCCAATGAATGTGCTTGCACTGTAAGAGACACCATTTTACTGACAGGCACACATTCCGCTTGCAGCAGACAGCGAATGCAATCTGCAGGGAAAGCCCAGACTGTGAGTGAGTGAGAGAGACGTATTCATGAAATGTTCGGTAAAAAAGATACTGTAGGCATATGTTCGGGGCTCTTGTGACCTTTTGAGCATGAAGAAACCATACATATGAATAATGTTGAATTTACCACTTTATAACGTATGGTTCAAATACCAAAAGAGAATACAGGTATAATTTGCCACATACTTATTTCAAATGTGTAAGGATTATCAGATGAAGGTATTTTGGGTGATTTGTAATGTGCATACTAGCAGTTCGTCTTTCAGGAACATTTTTTAAAAATATGTGTGTATATTCAAATTAAGTTTTGTGTGGTTGTTGCTTTGACTCAAATAGGCTCAGAAAACAGTTGTTAGTGACTTCACGAAGAACTATATGACAGAAGTTATTTAAAATAATGTTGCTTTGAGAAAATAGGAGACAACATTTAGGAGAAAAAATCACTTTGAAAACCAAGGCGGTTTATCAGAAGTCTTACAAAGATGTTTCCATTGACTTTCTTGGGATGGCACTTGAGCGCATTGAGCGCAATAGGACTATCTATATATTTATGTTCTCGCTAAATTTCATCGCATGAGAATAAGGGGAAATGTGGCAGAGGATATGCATACATGTAATAGGGGATGCTTCACATATTTTCTTTGCTTTTTTACTGCAGTATTGTTAGTGTAGGTTGAAGTTACAGGGGGGTAGAGAAGGATCATGCTAGGTTTTGCTTTTGTGGTGCCACAGGAGACACAAACAAGCATGTCATTACGCAACACTTGTTCTCCCATTCCTGCCATTGGTTTTAACCATCAAGTTGAGACAGATGCACATACCACATAGCCTTTGCCAGTTATCCTGTGGTCATCAATGTTTTATAAAAGCACAGATTTATTCCTTAAACGTATCCACAATGAGTTAGGGGGTGGTCTGGAATATACAATGTATTTGCCCATTCATTTGACTTTTGTATCTGTGTGCTGCTGCCGCCCTGCAACATGGGGTAGGCACCATGTATTTGCCCACTGCTGGACTTTCGCATCTGTGTGCTGCTGCTGCACTACAACATAGGGTAGGTACCATGTAGTTGCCCATTGATTTGACTTTCGCATCTGTGTGCTGCTGCTGCGCTCTGCAACATGGAGTAGGCACCATGTATTTTCCCACTGCTGGACTTTTGCATCTGTGTGCTGCTGCCGCCTTGCAACATGGGGTAGGCACCATGTATTTTCCCACTGATTTGATCTTGCATCTGTGTGCTGCTGCCACCTAGCAACATGGGGTCAGGCTCAATGACGTTCCACGATGTAAATCACGTCTTACGCTTCCTTTTCTGTAACATGAAGCACTTACCGTAACCGTATTCTTAAGTTAAAAGCGCCTAGCTACATCGGGGTTTTGTGCGCTATATAAGTGTCAAAATAAAATAAACAAAATAAATACCTTCTAGCAACCACAGCAAGAGAGCAGGCCTTCATACAGCACCCATCAACATGCAGATGGTCTGTGATGATGACTTGATCTTGATGCACATGCGTGGGACTTCCCCCAAATCCAGCCGTGATTCCATGATCTTGGCTCAAATCATTCTACCACACGTAATGGAGGGATTACAGCAACATCAGGAATGCACATGAAACCACACCACCCCACAAATGCATAATATCAGACTTACCCTGAACATTTCCCTACTACATCGGACACTGCACTCATCTGAGTGGGAGCAACTGGAGGGTATGGAAACTATTGTGCATGAATGACTTTGTCAATACTAACACATGTGACCACGTGAGGCAGAGCTCTCAAGTTACCCCTGGCTAGGCTTGAGTAGGAGAAGCAGTTCTGGTTTAATTTCTCGCATTCCTCAACTTGCTTTTTCCCTTTGCCAGTTAAAATGCAGAACTACAACTCACAGAATGCAAGCAGCAGTTCAGGTCTGGATGTCCCACACAGGTATGGCACGGGAAGACGTCAGAGCCATGCATGAGAACATCTTCACACACTGTCAATCATTTAGTCTGGGAATGGCCTTGAGACACATACGACACCTGACACATGACTGGCCAATGCTGTTTTGGAAACTGGTATGCATGCTCTTGTGGGATGAAGAGTTGTGACAAGTCCATTTTCTTGACAAATTTATAATTTTCACATGATCTCCGCGCCTTGTAGAAACGCATGTGCAAATCATTCATGTTGCATGCCTTAAAGCATTGAAATGCATGTCTTTGCCAAACTGGGAGAAATGGCGGCATTAGTAGTTACACTCCCACAAGTACATGAATAGTAATCACCACCCTCCTCCCCATCCACTGGTCACTCTGCTATATCCAATGCACCCTTCGGCTTTGTTCCCACCATGTCAGCCTGTCAATCCCAGGCAGCTATGCTACAATGCGCCCCACACAGTGGTCTATGTTTACGAAAAGAAGTAGTGGAACTATCTTCCCTGCTGACCTGCCCAGACTACCCATAAAACCCATCGCCATGCACCCTCCCACACACAATGCAAACCCCCAAATAAACGCGCATGCTGTTTACAGGAACATTCAGCACAGTGAACTGCAAGTGCACGTTTCAACTTCTTCCTACATTTTCATTTAAAATTGAAAACATTCCGGAACAGTTTCTTTTTAAAAATAAAACTATAGGAATGGCAAAACGTAATTAAAAAAAGTAGATGAGCACCGTTCCTGCCCACTCCGACCACTGGGCCCACACTGCTGCCAACTTGACCCGCATTCCTGTTGAGCAGGCATGTTCTAAAATACTGCTTTTGGTGCCTTCAGAGAACTTTTGATGTGTTCATGTACTGACCAGATAAGGTAAGCCTCATTGTGGCCGCATTGTGGCAGTGAGTTGTCAGATGCAATAGGCCCGTGCCTAATGAAGTAGAGGGTGATGCGGCAGATGACTCTGAAGATAGGTACAACGGGTAGGCACCAGGGCATGGGCAGAAACAGGACAATGTTAATGGTGAGTACACAACTACAGTAAAGGACACAGGCCCTTCTACACTTCCCCTTCATTGGAAACACATGAAATCAAATGAAAACAGTAAATCCGAATCAAAACAACTTGTACTAGTACGGGGGCGGGTCTGAATAATGCTGCTTTTTTAATGGGAGTGGGGGAAAATGAAAAGAAATGCAAAGTGATGGGTGATTCAAACAAACCCAAAGTCCAGGGTGGCTCCAAAAAAAGACAGGGTGAAAAGATGATCCAAAGCAAATCTGCAGTGAAGTCCAGGTAAGGAAAACCCAACACAAATACAATATTGAACTTGGAAGGGGCCACAAACACATGTCATGGAAAGACATTCGGTGAGGGGAGCACTTGCTCCCACCTCTCACTCCATGGCAGATTGAACTACAGGAGCATGGTGGGAATAGAGAAACAGTTTTGAACAGAAGATGGTTTGAGTGGTGGCAGCAGACCTGATGGGGATTGCCGCACAGATGAGAGGACCACGGGGATGCTGAGAGTGGAAGGAGAAGGGTTGTGGATTATCTCCCCACAAACTCCTGAATGCGAGTGAGGAACTACTCCAGAAGGATCAGCAGCAGAGTCAAGGAAAGGTGGGACTGGGCATGGCATTCTGCTGGCTGGCTTCCGCCATTTGTCAGAAGGGTGCAATGCTGGAAAAATAACATTTGCAGGACACTGCAAAGAAGACACAGGTGGGTTAGAAAGTGCTTGGTGGGAGGTCTGCTCTTGGGCCACAAAAGCATCCTCTCTGTCCCCAGAGTAGGTTTCAAAGGCTGCTGCAGCATCAAACACCGCCACAGTGCATCCTAGTAATGTGTTGCACATGTCTTCTCTACTAACTCCCCCCTTAGGTGATTGCTGCCTAAAACATACTCAATGCATTCCCTCCAGGGACTGTGAACCTCTCCCAGAATTTGTTCCAATAAGCAAGATGATATGATATGGCATTTATGACGCGCCTGTGTTTCTATGCGTGACAAGGAGGGGGAAACAGAGGGAGGACAAAACAACAATCTTACTAGGCCTTGTGTCATTCAGATCGCGCAAGTGCAGGGAAGAGGAAGAGAACTGCTGAGGGGAGGGGGCATAGTGCAGGACACTCAAGTTCAGCCAAAGGGTGGCTAAGTGCAGGCAACTTAATAAGTGCAGCCAGCAGGTGTCTAATAAGTGCAGAGCAGGGGGACTGTAGGGGTGCAGATACAGGCTACAAGTGCTGAGGGAGGCAGGAGGCAGCACTAAGGGCAACTGGACAGCATTAGCCTGGGCCCAAGTTCAGAAGGTAGCCAGGTGACCAGTGCATGGGGCAGTCGGTCTTGAGTTGCTTCTGCAACCAGAGGTGGTTCTGCTCAAGTTTGAGAGAGGCAGGGAGGATGTTTCAGAGGGAGTCCCCCGCCAAAGAGAGAGATCTGCCCCCAACTCTCTGCTTGGAAAAGCGACTGACCTTCAGAGAGTTGGAGGAGGATGAGCAGAGAGCTCGAGAAGGGAGATGTTTAGGAAATTAGATTTGGAGGTAGTGCAGTTCCTCCAGGCCCAGAAAGCCTTGTGGACGATGCAAAGGTTCTTGAACTTCATCCTGGCCACCACAGAGAGCCAGTGAAAATATTTCAGAGCTGGAGAGATACAACCCATGGGCTTGAGGCCAAGGACAAGTCTTGCAGTCCTGTTCTGGATAAGTTGTAGAGGTTGGAGATTAGAAGCAGGACGATTTAGAATGAGGCTGTTGCAGTAGTCCAGCCTTGAGAGGACCAGAGCTCTGGAGACAGTGAGCTTCTGGGGGAAAGTGAGGAAAGGAAGAATACTTCTGAGGAGGTGCAGCTGAAAGTTTGTCTTCTTAGAGATGTCAGTGATGTGAGCAGAGAAGGAGAGGGTGGGGTAGAAGATGACCACAAGGTACTTAGCCTCAAAGATAGGAGCAGGAAGAGAGCCCAGAGTGGGTGGCCAGAGAGACAGAGGAAAGGAGGGAGCTGGTGTTCCAATGAGGAGGATCTTGGTCTTACTGGCATTAAGACAGATATCATTGGGGGCCCACCATTCCTAAATTGCGACCAGACAGTCTAGTATGAGCGAAAGAGAAGAAGCGGCCGAGCGAAGCCTGAAAGAGAGCTGGGTGTCATCTACATAACACTGACAGTTGGAGCAGAAATTGGCGATGCAAAGGGCAAGAGGTGCCAGGTAGTGGTTGAAGTGCCAGTGAGAAGACCCCTGAGGGACACCACAAGTAGAGGGAGTGATACAAGAGAGGAAAGACCCCAGTTGGACCTGAGAGGGTCGATCAGTGAGAAAGGAGGTCAGCCAGGCCAGGGCCTGATCAGTGATACCCAGGTTATCATGGAGGCACTTGGGCAGGATGGCATGAAGAGAGATTGAGAACAATGAGGACAGAATGAAGGTTAGGGACAAGATTCAAGAGCAGGTCTTCAGAGATGTATCTATCTATTCTTCAAATTGTTCTCTATCCATGCCTGGGATACAATCATAGCTGCCAGTCTCTCTGGACTGCCCACTATGACATTCTCAACCATGGGGCTAGGAGTGAGGGTTACAGGTGGTAGGAGGGGGACAATAGATATCTGAAACAGTAGTTCAACACATGTCAGTGGTGCTAGAGAAACAGAGAACTCTTTAACTGGTGGTGAAAATATGGCTCCACATGAATGATAGTGTCCCCCTCACATCACTACAAGCAGGATAAACCTGTCCCTCAGCTGCTGGAGGATGGGTCTGAAAACAGTGTAAATTTCGCAAGCTGAGATAGAAGTGGTGGCAGTGTGACTGTGGCCGTTCAGCTGGATGACAGTGCTGGCCAGGGATAGAGGCTGGAGGAAGGTTGGTTGTGTTAGGTGGGTGCTGTAATGGGTGTCTCCTCCCTGCTGTGTGGGTCAGGCTTGCTTGCCCCCTGCAATGGTTCTTCATCAAAACAGCTTTATTATATAAATATTTAAATAGTTTGATTCTTGCTCGGTTTCAATCAGGCTTCCGTCCCATGCACTCAACTGAAACAGCTCTTCTCTCAGTCTTACATTCCGTACTCATAGAACAGCACTCTAAGCCATCCTCTTTCCTTATTTTATTAGATCTTTCTTCTGCATTTGACACTCTTGATTACTCACTCTTACTAGCTTCTATTTCATCTTTTGGTCTTTCTGTCTTGGTTCTTTCTTGGTTTAGATCCTATCGGTCCCAAATGACATTCTCTGTTTCATGGGGAGGGACAACCTCAGACTCCTTTTCTCGTGTCCATGGTGTCCCCCAATGATCGGTTCTTGGTCCTTTCCTTTTTTCTATTTATCGTTCTCCTTTAGCTAAAGTTATTACTTCCTTTGGTCTATCATATCATTCCTATGCTGATGATACTCAGCTTTTTCTGTCTTTTTCCTCTTTCTCTGCTGATATACACAATCGACTATCCTCTTGCTTACTGGCTATTAAATCCTGGATGTCTGCTCACTATCTTACACTTAATACTACTAAAACTGAAGTACTCTTCTTCCCTTCTAATACCATCCCCCACCCTTAGCTCCTCCTTCTATATAATTTCCACTCTCTCAGCTTCCATCTCACCTACTGCCCATAATTCTGGACTTTACTTTGATTCTGCCCTATCCTTTAAGCACCATATCTCTGTCTCCTCACACGCCTGTCGCTATCATCTATTTATCATTCGAAAAGTCAGCTCCTTCTTGACATTTGATGCTACCAAGGTACTGATATCCTCCTTAATTTTTTCATGCTTATTCTACTGTTCCACTACACTCTTTGGTCTTCCATTTACCCGACTTGTCCCTTTGAAATCTGTTTTCCACGCTTCTATTTCTGTCTGACCTACCACAATTCCATTTCTTCTCCTCTTCTCACTCTTGGCTGGCTCTCCTTTCAAGTTCAATTCAAATATATTTTTGTATGTCTTGTCTTCAAACCACGTTATGGTCTTACTCCGGACTATCTCTCCTCAATGGTTTCATTCTATATCCCTTCTTGTTCTCTTCATTCTAGCTCTCAGTTTTGTCTGGTAATGCCACTTCCTCCCTGTGCACAATCACGTTTTCTTACACTTTCTCATCTTGCTCCCTTGCACTGGAATGCTCGTCCTCTTTGTCTATGCTCTATTTCTGCTTACTCTATGTTTCGTAAATTGCTGAAATCACATCTACTCCAGCATGGTTGATAACAGGCTAATTTTTCTCAGCTTCACATCACTGCACTGCTTTTATTGTGTTGTTGCTATGTGCAGTGCTTTGGATTAAGGCGCTATATAAATCTCAAATAAATATGTGGGATGTTTTAACCCACTAGGCTCTGCCCTGCGGCATCACTGTGTGCTGGTGGCACCAGAATCAGCAAAAAAGTGTGCTTGCCTATGAAAATCTGTCAAAATATGGGCGCAGGAGCAGCAGCCACTTGTGACTGTTTCAAAAGCCTGCATTTAAACTGCAAAGTTGCACCATTAAGATCTAATGTCTTAACTCTAAGTGACCTGTCATTAAGAGGAACATAGGTTGTAACTATTTAATCTCCATGATTTAGAGACTGGAATCAGAGTTATAGCTGTTTGATTAAAAATTATTTTAAATTAAGAAAAATGTTATAATTTTACAGTGGATTTAGCTGAACTCAGAGTCACCAAAACAGTTTTCCCCAGCTTTCCCCAACAAAAGGCTTCTCTCGTGCTTCTCACCAAAGGCCAGGAACTCACATTCAGATGTTGATTAAGAGGGGAGGAGATTTTGGGCTGCTGCTCCTGGAGGAGACAATGAACCTTCCTTGGCTGAAAGAATATGCAGATTGTAAGTGTCAACAGTGGCCTCTGCCAGAGGAAGAAGGCGGGGATTGCTCCTGAGCTACAAAATGGAGGCGGGGTTAGACATTTTTGTTGATTCTCAATGGACAGAAAGCATATTTTTGGAAAAGACTGATAAAGCACTGTGCAAATTTGTAAAAATTAGAGAACTAACAGCAGTGTGAATGTGATTTTTTTGTGCACATTTCTAAAGGAGCCAGAACTCTGTGCGATGTTCTGAGAAGGCGCACTGTAAATTCTGTTTTTTTAGCAATTGTATTTATGTCAGAAGCATGAAACTTCATATGATTATGCCCAGATATCAGGCACACATATGTACAAAATTGTGGATAAATCAGATGTTGTGTCCCGGACAAAAGTGCGAAAAATTGTCAAATCCAGACCCAGGACCTCACAGCTATGGGGCTTGGAAGAATATTTGCTCCACAAAATATGTGATCTATGTATGTTATTGGTATAAAGATTGCACACATGTAAATATGTATTATATCAAAATAGATTTTATGCGCAAAAGGCAAAGGGGAGGTTTTCCCTGCCTCATAAAACACATCATCATTATGACACTCTATTTTCTCCTCCACTCAAGGGGGAGAGCAGATTTTAGCCAAAAGACTACCTAGTGGGTGCGCCTGGGATAATTCAGCATACCCACCCGTTTATCAAACACATAAATAGAGACAGCCCAGGACCTAGAGACAGACTGATCCATCTCGAGATTGGCGAAGCACTTTGAAGAAGATCCATCCATACTCCTTGTTCCAGGCTCCAAAAACTTTGCAAGCAGAATGGCTCCTTGCATAGCTGAACCACTTTCAGCTGGGTCTAATTTCCAGAACCCATCCCTAAATTTAAAGGGGAAAACAAAGAAGCAGCCAGGCTGTGCTGTAACTGCTTGCCTGCCAAAGAATCATCTTCATAACCAGAAGGGCAGATTAAACTCCGTCTGGTGCCGTGCTGTGCTGTGCAGACCAGAGAGCCATTGCAGATCCTGTCCAGTCCTGCCGTGAGGTGTCCAGAGGGCCTTGCTGATCGCTGACCCGTCCAGTCCGGTGTGCCCAGCAGTCTGTCCCAGAAATCTTTGACCAGAATCCCTGACAGTTCCGTTCAAAACATTGGTAGTGAGTATCTATAGTATAGGATTGTCACTAGCCTATGTACTGTCCATAGTCATCCCTATCCAAATCAAATCTATCTTATATCCAGAACTGTACTATTAGAATTCCTTTTTATCTTGCCTGAACTCTCTCTCTCTTATCCTATAGTTCTTCTGTAATAATATTGTTAAAATCATCTTTGCACTATTATATTTTATCTGAAGAAAGGCAAGCATCTCAGGGGGCAAAAACTTGATCGGTGACATCCTGGTATGGTGGTTGTGCTGTCGTGGTTTGTATCTTCATAGGCCATATCTAGTGTAAAGAAACCTTGTTTGTACTTTTAAAAGCGCATTGTTGGTTTACATTTTTGCCTCTTGCTTAAAAAAACGACCTCCACGAAAACCTTCATTTCTTCTTCCTACTTCATGCTAGAAACAAAATCTAAGTGTCTATTTGAAGCTAACATCCTAAGCTTTCTAGAAACACAAAATCGCATCTCAACGCCCTATAGTTGTCCTGCGATCACGATTCCCGCGCACAGAAAAGTTTTCCACAAATTTTCCGTTTGGCTCAAATCTATAACGTGTGAAATAGCTATTCATTGCACCCGATATCAAAGTTAAGTTCTCAAATTGCTTATTACTCTTAAATCATTGCTAATGTTTGTCTGAACCCATACAAAGTGGCTCCCATTTGATTTAAATAATTTCAGTGAATTAAACCATTTTCCGTGTTTTACCCATTCCATTCAAGCCAACTTTAAAACCATTTTTGATAAGTTTGCCAATCAATTCTGTTTTTTTCTGGTATTTGCTGGGGGGAAATTGGGATTGATACTATTTGCTTGAATTCTGCATTCCTGAAACCTGTACTCTCTCTTCTATATTCTTTATATTGTATATTGGGGATTTAAGAGTGTGCAGGCGGAAATAGTAATCACACTGCATTTGATTGAACACACATAAAAGTATTATTTCTGTGCTGCATTATTTTTTCCATCATTGCTTCTTGTGATTAAAGAGATTGTTTAGTGTAACATCACCCACTGGTGATCATTGTATAACCATTAAAAATAGTGTGATATATATATTGTGCTATACATAAATACATATTTTTAACTTTGCAAACCAGCCTGATTCCTGGTTCAGTGTGACCGGGGGGGTTAAGACAGAGGGGCGTGATATAAGTGGTACATCGTTCAGAAATAAAAGAACTTATAGACACAAATAATTAATTAAGGGTTTCAGCTGTGCATCACACGCTAGGCATTGGCTTAGGTGAGGTGCCAGATCGAAATCTCTTACAAGTTTGGGGGCTCGATGCCGGGATTTCTGAATTGGACATACCACTTGTGACAGCTTAATACAGCGTGCTAACTAACGGGGTACATAAACCCTGCTGGGCTACCACACTGTGCTACACTGTGAAAAGCACCCTTCAATAGCAACGCTCTAAGGAAATTGGTCTGTTTTTCAAAAATAATATAAACTCCTTTAAGTCAGAAAGGAAATTAATTTTTCCGGAATGGCGACCTTGGTAGAAATCAATATGGCAAAAGAACACCCACTGCACAAATTATTTGTCAGGGGTGAATGGACAGAGCAGGATCAGAATGTGTGGGTGCAGGAAATTAAGGAACAGGCCACTGCAACAGGATTAAATACATGGCAAGATCAGGGTCCATTACATTTGGCACTGAGTGAACTGTATATGGCCCCTAAGGTAAAAGAAGAGCAAAGTAAGATTGCCAAAATAGCTGCATATCTGTACCTCCACATTGGAGCAATACAGGACAAATATGCCGAAAACCTAGATCTGGCAAACAAGCAACTACAATCACTTGAAAAAGCCCAAACTGATCAGGACTCTGCAGAGCAAAGGCTACAAAAGAGCCATGAATCAGAAAATGAAACCAGGCAGTACCTGGTAAAAATAAAAGAAGATATGGATATCCTGCAGCTGGAGAAGGTCGAGCAGGATACCAAAGTGCTGGCCCTGCAGAAGGAGTGCCAAGAAAGTTTGGACACTCTACTATTGAGCCAGAAAAAGCTGGAACAGCAAATCAATTTTAATAGAGCGTGCGCAGAGCATGTAGTCACCATGCAAAACCGCCTAGACCAAGAAAAGAAGAGAATAATAAATGAATCCTGAAAGACCATGACACCCAGACAGAATTTGATGAGGAGCGCCGAAAGCTGGTACACTCCAAAGACAGAATTATGACCTGGCTGCATAGAGGCGTACTCTTATTCAGGAAAGGGACAGCTTAGGCCAGGAGGTCAGTTACTTAAAAGATACGATGGAAGAAAATCACTTGGACCTTCAGGGACTGGGTGAACTCTAAAAAGATTACACAAAACTATTAGAGCACTCCAGGAGGATGGAAGATGCACTGGCAAACAGTGACCAAGCCAGTAAGGACAGGACTCAGGAGGTAACCCTCCTGCAGCAAAAAATGGCCCAGAACTCTAAAATGACACAGGAAGCACAAAAAGACAATGAGGCTCTCTGTGAGAAAAATGACAGGCTCCACAGAGAGGTAGCTATGCAAGAACAACTGATAGAGACTAGCAAGGCCTTGATAGAGGAACAAAAAGGTCAGGTTCTTGCATGGCAACAGGAAGTAGGGGCTGAGAGAGATGAGGTCTGCTGGGAAAGAGAAACACCTGAGCACAACCTCAGGAACCCTAGTACCAGAGGCTTTCATCTCTTCATCCCCATGGACTCTGCCACCCCCATTTCCACTGGTGCACATGAGCCCAGGGCCACAGGGATGGCAGACGTCAATCCAATGAGAAATATGGGGCTCATAGATCATCACCTCCCAGGAATGGATGGGCGGGCATCTGGGTATGGGTTTCCAAGTACTAGGGCCATATTCGATTGATTAGGAGACTCCAATGAGGGGAGGGTCAGAGAAATGGATCCTCAAAAATACTATCTACCCAGAGACCAGATGGTAAAATTTAGTAGGTGGGGAACTCCATGAGAGTAGGCCCACTAAGGGCATCCTGAAAAGCTCTGCCAAGCTAGGACAGTGGGGGGGGGGGGGGTACTCAGCAAATCCTGGGAGCAAGGAGGAATCAGAAGACTCCTCTGAGCGCCACAGGACTCAGGAAACCGGGCCCCCACATTCTGCCAGCCATTCCCAAGCTTGCAGAATCTGGGAGAGCCTAGAAGACCAGACAGGCACCTCTGGTAGCAGTGCCTCTGAGTCAGAGGATGAGTGGACCAGGGTCACCCGAACCAAAAAAGCCAACAAGGTCAAAAGGGCCTTGATCAAGGATCCCCTAAAACAAATAAAGGCAATTAGGAGCGTCATCATGCCCTATCATAAGAATGCAAAGTATTCGGTTTGGCAGCAACTTGAGCTCTTTAAACAAATGATGGAGACTTTCCATTTGAAGGACAGCCAACGCTGTATTCAATATGCAAAATGGAGCTTCTCTCCCGAGTACTCCAGCTTCTTTGCGGGGCTGGAAGATCAGAATAAATCCAGATGGTCCACCTATAGGGCGGCCATCTTGAAACATTTTTCTGTGCACAGGAAACCTCAGGAGGCTCGTAAGGCAGCCTATAACTTGCAATGAGTGGAAGATCAGGCCCCACAAGAATTTGTTCAAGAATTTAAGCATGCCTTTGCGCAGACCACTAGAAGGGTACGCACTGATAGCAAAGAGTTTGTAAATACTTTCTTCCATGCTCTCCCCAAATATATCATGACCCAGCTAGTGAGTGACTTTCACAAGAAAAGAAAACCTGCCCGCACAGAATCAAAATAACCCCAAACCCAGAAGGCCCCCGGGCCAATCACAAACAGGTAGCCAGGGAGGCAACCCCACAAATGTGACCCTAAATCCCCTGAGTACATCAGCCCCTGCTACAAGGGGAATAGACCCATCCTGGGTTATGTGTGGGCTCCTCCAGCCACAGGGGGGGGGGGGGTCCAACCAGACAGCAGCTAACCCAGGGAACTTCCCTCCTCACTTTCCCCAGGAGGGCAGTAATCCCTCAAATACTGGACAGAATTTCTTCCCAAGGTACCTGCCAAACATCAACCCCCAAAACAATCCATCCTTCTTTCCCCAATTTCCTGAGCCCAGACAGCCCAATCTGGGAGAGGGGTGGCCAAGGGTGGAGGGGTACCCAAATTTTCCTAACCCGGGGTATTTTGGGAGAAGGCATAGCTACCCTTCACGGGATCAGCCCAGGGGAGACATGAGGACCCCGTACCAGCCAGAGAGGGTGTCCCAACTAGAGCGCCAGGTCCAAAACATGGCACAGGATCTGGGTCACATGCTGAGAGCTCAACAGAACCCTCAGATGAGTATGGCAGCACAGAATGCCTCAAACCCAGGAGCTGGTGCTCCAGAGCAATGACAGGGGAAGAACCCCGACAACCCACCGGTTCCCAGGGAGGAGGCACAAGGGGAAGGGGGTGTAAAGCCTTGGAAGAAGCTTCCTTCCCCACATGTAAAAAGCCCCTGGAAACCCAGGAACTGGAACCAAAATCTTCTGCCCCTGAAAGTCTACAACCAAAGGAGCAGAGACGGGTAGGAGAAATAAAGAGCCCAAAAAGACCCATTTTGCAGAGGAGGTACAAGTCTTTCAGTTTGAAGGAGCGGGATCTCAGAGGATTCTCGGAAAAGGATCTTCTCCTTCCAAAGAAAAATGGGTCCCAAAGGATTCAAATCCAGACTGGGTAGATGTGGGGACCGAGTTAGCACCGCCCATCATCAACCCCCATAATCATCAGCATGAAAATATCCTGGTTCAAACCCATCCTGGTGACTGCCTCCAAAAAGGGGGGGGGGCAGCCCAGAACCAGAACCAGGGGAACCCAAAACATCCCCCATATCTAGCTGTCACCTTTTTCTTTCAGATTCCCAAGACTCCCAACAGAATCCTGCCCAAATCACCTTCTTGTCAGTGTCCAAAACCAATAAACTAACCCACCAGTTGTCCAAAAATGTACATTATCTTTGCCCCCTTGAGGAGAAGGAGGGAAGATTGTATGCCCCGGTCCAAACACAGGGGCAATGTACAATTTTTGCACTGGTGGACACTGGATCCCAAGCTACCCTTCTGTCAAAAGGGCCTTTGACCAACTGAATTCGGGAAAGGGGGAGAAATACCAAATTCCTCTCACTGCGAGGGTTGTCACCTGCGAAGGTTGTCACCCCTAATAGATGGTGTAAACAAGGTACTCTGGACCAAGACTAGCCAACCAATAAAATTGAAACATAGTGTCAACCATGTTAGATTAAACGGCACATGCCACATGGTTGAACAAAAACCTGACCAAATAGAATTTCACTTCCAGAACAACCAAATCCCAGATCTGACAGTACTTGCAGTAGGACAACAAACTGGTAGTGGGGGGTCCTCTCTATTTCTGAAAATCCACCTTCCTTCCAGTCTAAAGTGGCATTCCTTACTGGAAGGAAACACTCTTTACAAATTCACAATCAGAAAATCCCACTCTTATAGTCCAGAAAGATGAGAAATCAGCTCAAAGCCTGGCTGATATTCAGAAACTTGGAGAGCGGTTGTTCATCTTTATTCAATTAAATGAAGGGTAGGACTCTGTTCTCACCCGAGTATGTGTGAACAACGGTAAGAGCTTCATCAGCGAAGCCATGTTCCGCAAACTCCCAAAAGATCCAGCCATTCCAACATTTAAACTGATAGACAAATGGGAAATGGACCTGGAAACACCGAATTCCAAATATCTCCTGCCTATGTATGTATGCTCAAAATTTCCATAGGCAACAAGAGCATAGTCCATAATTGTTGGGTCGTGCAAGATGTCCCTGCTGCATTTTACTTAGGCAGTGACATTCTCAATCGCTTTGCCATTCGTTTGGACCTAATAAACTTCAAAGCTTGGTCCCGATTAGCGGGTAATCCCATGGGCTTTGACGACCCAGAGAAAGCATTTAGGTCAGCTCAACTTCTGCCTTATGCAGTTGAAATTCAGATTGGAGAGGAAGTCACCATCCCAGAAAGGACCTGACAATTCTCCCTAGAAGTAAAAGTTAAAAGAGGACAGAAATTGAAAAACCCTGACGCCTATATTCATCTTAATGATTATTTCCAATAGCAAGGGTTGGGGGTAAACCCAACACCACTAGTCAATAGAACATGACACCATTCAAATAGAGGTGGATAACAGCGACTTAAAGAGTATAACTCTAGCCGCAGGCACCATTATTGGAATGGCGGTTGATGACCAACATTTTTCCATAGATTTAGGAAATTAACTGTTAAGACCAATTCCCAAGGACTGTTTTGACAGTGATAGCGATGATGACACAACACCAGACAGGATCTTCACCCGGCATGTGGGGAATTTTCTGGTGTACACTTCCTGCCCTTATGGTAAGGAAGATGTGACTTGTGACTTCAGGAGGGATGAGGTGATATTCCAAGTCCGCGAGGACGGCCTTCCCCACCTGAAGCCACCAGTCCAAATCAGCACTTTGACCAGGGACTTCTCCACCCAGCTGGAGGAGGCCGCTGAGATAGCAAAACCGGAAGTCTTTCCAGGCTTCAGGCAGATGGTTGAAGAGAGAGTCAACCTAGCTGATGCCTGTGAGACTCTGGAGCAGAAGCAACAATTGAAACAAGTTTTCTTAGATTTTCAAGATCTCTTTGCGGTGGACTCATATGACTGTGGTCACACCGACATTCACACAACAACAATTTTCACGGACCTTGGCATGACTCCAGTGTTTGTGAGGCAATATCGCTTGCCTCTTGCATCAGTGGAGTCCCATACTGAAACAATTAAGAACCTTGAGTCCCGTGGGATAATTCATCCAGTCCACAGCACTTTCAATAATCTCGTGCTGGGAATTGATTGACCTGACCAATGGGTACTGGACTGTACCTGTCAGTAGGAAGGACCAATACAAGCTGGCTTTTACCTTCGGGGGGCAGCAGTACACATGGACCCGGACTCCCTTTGTATGCATTAACACCGGCAATGAATTTAACATTTTTCTACATAATGCCATGCCCGACCTGGGTGAAAGGGGTAACCTGGCCTATGTAGAGGATGTTTTAGTCAAAAGCTCAACTCTGGTGGAACACATAGCAGAGATCTGTTATGGTCTGACAAAGTTGAGGGCTGCCGGAGCAAATCTCTCCTTTCAAAAGGCACAGTGGTGCAGAACCCGTGTCAATTTCTTGGGGCATGAGATTACTCCTCAGGGTCTCTGTCCCTAGGAAAAGAAACTGGAAGCACTCCAGAAATTAAAAGACCCCACAACTCTGCGGGAACTAAGGAGCCTCCTTGGACTAACTAATTACAGCAGACACTTCATTGAGGACTACGCAGAGATCACAAGACCCCTGATCCATCTTTTGAAGGGGGGGTCAAGTGGGAGTGGGGTCCAGAGCAAGCCAAGGCAGTAATACAACTCAAAAGAAGCCTCTCACAAGCGCCTTGCCTATCTTACCCTGTCAGAAACAAGGAGTTCTTCTTGGAGACAGGGTTCTCTAATACATGCTTGACTGCAGTATTATACAAAAAGCATGACAAGGTCAATAAAGTAATCTCCTATGCGAGTAAAACTTTATCCTCTGTGGAGGAAAAATTCAACGATTGTGAGAATGCACTCCTGGAAACGTGTGGGCATTGATGAATTACCGCCCGTTTATCCAGGGGGAACACATCATAGTGGAGACTCCACACCAGCCTCTGCAATATCTCCAAAGTGACAGGATCTGTGCCGGAAATGTGAGTAATTCCAGAATTTCTTCCTGGATTCTGTCAATGCAAGGCTTTCCTGTGGAGGTCGGATATGGCCAAAACAAGAAGAGTCCCCTTGCGCAAGGTCTGGCTGACTTGCATGATTGTGCTAGAGAAAACTGTCTCGAAGACGAAAGTCTTAAAATCAAAGACAACATCGAGGCATACCTTAATTCCCCACACAAAGTCTTTGAAGAAGACAAGTGTGAGGGATTGCCCACTGTCTATGTGGATGGATGCCCCTACCATGTTGTCAACAACCGGGAAAAAGAACTTGTGGCTGGCGTAGGGAATGCATGGGTGAATGATGCCCCAGAACCCTCCGCTGGGTACAAAATCGGTCCCCGAAGTAGTCAAGTGGCAGAGTTGATGGCTGTGCATCAAGCCATCCTCACTGCTGTCCAACACCAACTCCACAAACTGGTCATAATCACAGATTCGGATTAGGTACGGAATGGGTTTGTGGAACACCTGGTTAACTGGAAAACCAGAGGCATGCTATGTGCTACTAACAAACCATTGAAACATGGGAAATTAATCCAAAATATTGATGATCTGGTCACCTCGAATGGGATGACCATCTACTGGAAAAAGATCAAGGGTCATTCTCATCCTAAAGTAGAGGGACAGGACAAACCTAGAAATGACCTAGGTGATCAGCTGGCCAAAACCGAAACCATCCAAGGGGATCTACTTGCGATTGAATCCCTGTTGGGGGAAATCCAGGTCACTGCTATCACTAGGTCCCAGACAAATGCTCACAGTGAACTCTCAACTGCACAATGGAGTAAGGAGACCTCAGATGCTGATTTGATTATGACTCAAAAAGGGGATCCAATAATTGGTAAGTTTTATCAACACATTGATTGATTGATTGATATTTTATTTCTATCGCGCTCGTAAACAAGTGTTTCAGAGCGTGACAAGGGAGGGGAACAGGGGAGAACAAAACAGCGATCTTACTAGGCCCAGTGACATTGAGAACACGCAAGTGCATGTGAGAGGGGGAGGGGAAAAGTGCATGGAAGGAGGGAGAAGTGGAAAGTGCGAAGCAGAGGAGAAACAGATTAATAACAATAAATAAATAATAAAGGCAACAAACAGCGGTAATGCAGCCAGCAATTTGCAAGAGCTAAGTTTAAGGCAGCAGACAGGGTAGGTCTGATAAGTGCATGAAGAAAAAGGGGTGCTGTATGGGTACAGTGCAAGGGGTGGCCTGGGGGCAGTGCGGGAGGGTGGCAGGGTGAGCAGGTACCTGGGCCCGAAGCACAGAAGGTGGCCAGGTGCACAGTGCCAAGAGAGAACAGATCAGCAGGAGAGAGGGGGAGCGAAGGCAGAAGAAAAGAGGAAGGTCTTGAGGTGCTTCCGGAACCGGAGATGGTTCTCCTTAAGTTTTAGAGTGGCAGGGAGGCTATTCCAGAGGGAGGCCCCAGCCAAAGACAAAGATCTACCCCAGCTTGTTTCTGTGAAAAACGACTGACCCTGAGGGAGTTGGAGGTAGAGGAGCGAAGAGCTCGAGAGGGGAGGTATTTGCGGAGGGATAGCTGAAGGTATTTTGGACCCAGGTCCCAGAAAGCCTTGTGGACAATGCAGAGGGTTTTGAATTTAATCCTTGCATCCACTGGGAGCCAGTGGAGATATTTCCGAGCTGGAGAGATACGATACCAGGGCCTGAGGCCAAGGACTAGTCTCGCAGTCCTGTTCTGGATTTGTTGCAGAGGGCGGAGAGTAGAGACAGGTACATTTACAAAGAGGCTGTTACAATAGTCCAAGCTAGAGAGAACCAGAGCTTGGGATACCATGAGCTTCTGGGGGAAGGAGAGGAAAGGCAGAGTACATCTGAGGAGTTGCAGTCGGAAATGTGACTTTTTAGAGACCTCAGAGATGTGGGCGGAGAAGGAAAGGGTGGAGTCAAAGATGACCCCGAGGTTCTTAGCTTCACAGGTGGGGGTAGGAGGAGGGCCAAGGGAGGCCGGCCAGAGAGTGAGGGGAAAGGATGGTGAAGGTGTGCCGATGAGGAGGATCTCCATCTTGCTGGCATTCAGACAAAGATCATTGGCGGAACACCAATCTTGAATGGCAGTTAGGCAATCAGAGATGAGAGAGGGAGAGGAGGTGGCAGAGGGCAGCCTGAAAATGAGTTGAGTGTCGTCAGCGTAGCAATGGAACTTTGAGCAGAAAGTGGCAAAGCAGTGGGCGAGAGTGCAAGGTATTGGTTGAAAAGCCAGGGCAAGAGGTTAGACCCCTGGGGAACACCACAGGTAGAGAGGAAGATAGATGAAAGGAAGGACCCAAGTTGGACCTGGGAGGGTCAATCTCAGAGGAAAGAGGTCAGTCAGGCCAGAGCCTGATAAGTGATACCCAGGTTTTCACGGAGACGGTTGAGCATGATGGTATGGTTGACTGTGTCGAAGGCAGAAGAGAGACCGAGGAGGATGAGGACAGAGGGAATGTTAGAGTCAAGGTTGGAGAGCAGATCTTCACGGATTTTCAGGAGAGCAGTTTCTGTGCTTCTGGCAGCTCTGAAGCCAGACTGGTGGTCATGGAGACAGCCAACAGAATTGGAATGAAGGTTAAGCTGAGAGATGGCCAACTTTTCCAGGAGTTTGCCAAGAAAGGGAGTAATGGAAATTGGGCGATAGTTAGCTGGACAATAAGGATCAGCTGTGGGTCTCTTGAGAAGAGGATGGACAAAGGAGTGCTTCAGAGGGGAGTGGAAGGATCCCGAGGCAAAGGAGTGGTTGCAAAAATCAGCAAGGGCCGGAGCGAGGGTGTCAATGTGGTCCTTGATGGTTTTAGAGGAACAGGGATGAACCTGTTTTGACAAGGCTTTCATAGATCGGACTTGTCTAGCGACCTCGTCAGGGGTGAAAAGAGGAAAGGACGAGAAGGATGGTGGGAGGGTGGCTAAAGGAGAGTCAGCAAGCACAGATGGAGAGTGGAGAACCTGAGAACTTCCCCCTGACGGATACCAATTACATTGGGAAAGAGGACCTCAGAGTGTTGATGAAATGTCCAAAAATGTTCTGAATCCAAGATGGTTTGTTGGTAAGGAGATCCCTAGCTGGCCATGATCAGTGGGTGTTCCCTACCTCATTCCGAAGTCTGATGCTAAGTCACACCCTTGATGCGGCCACAGCCGGTCATAGGGGGTTTCATACAACACTTGAAATCTTAGGAGAGGTTGCATACTGGCCACACATGGGGCAGGACCTCGACCAATACTTGAAGGGGTGTCTTGTGTGTGCACAATTTCAGCCAACATCCCTCATACGACGTGCGCCTCTCCAAAATAGGGGGATAACACTACCTTGGTCAGATTTGCAAGTCGATTTTATCGGTCCCGTGATTCGCGCCTCTAGGGGGAACAAGTACATGTTGACCGTGACATGCTTGTTCACTAAATGGGTGGAATGTCTCCCGGCCCCAAATTGCAAGCCAGAAACAGCAGCTACCCTGATGATCAACCACATCTTCTCGCGTTTTGGGCTACCCCAAAGGATCGAGTCAGACCGAGGTAGCCACTTCCCTAGCAAATTAATGACAATGATGTGGGAGTTACCTGGGGTCAAATCAAGAGGAAACTACACATTGCCTACCGGCTAGCCTCTAGTGGTTCAGTGGAGAGATACAACAAGACAATTGTGAGCATATTAAAAAAGTTTGTGGCAGATTCTGGGCCAGGTTGGGACATCCTACTACCTCTTGTCCTGATGGCCATCAGATCTACCCCTTCTGCTGCAACAAAAATGTCACTGTTTGAGCTGATGACTGGACGAAGGATGGTGCTTCCCCTACAGAACCCAAGAGCAGACTTTGATAAAAGCCTCCACAACTCATGAGTATATTGAAAATCTGAGAAAACACCTTCATCATGCTTTTGCCTATGTTCAGCGAAATCTAGAAAGATCTGCAGACAGTATGAAGACCCACTATGACCTTAAGACTACTAGAAAAGAAGACCAAGTAGGAGACCGGGTCTACTTATACAATTTCCAAAGGAACCAGGCCAAACAGCGCACATGTTTGCCTAGCTGGAAGGGTCCTTTTGAAATTGTAGACAAAGGGCCTCATTACACGGACGGCGGTGGACCAAGGTGCTATCAGCACCTTGGCCATGCCGGTAAAATACCGGCACCGCCTTGGTGGAAAGGAGAAGTACCGCCCTATTCCAGGGTTGGTGGGGTGGTAATTCCCCCTTCCCCCATTGCCCTTCCCCATTCCCATTTTTGCCCCATAGGGCATAATGGAATGGGGAAGGTGCTAATTACGGCACCGCAAATTGCGGTACCGTAATTAGCTCCCTGGTCTCTTTGCGGGTTGGTTTTTAACGCCTGCAAAAAGAAGGCGTTAAATTCTCCAACCCACAAAGGGACCAAAATACCGGTACCGGTAAACCCTTACCGCCTACCGAGTAATGAGGCCCAAAATCTCACCAGTTGCCTACAAAATCTGTATCCCCAAAGGAAGTTTGGCAGAAGGGGAAGATAAGTGGGTCCATATCAACCAACTGAAGTGTTGCCACCCTAGGCACACTCTGCAGCAACTAGAGGGGTCATCTGGAAACCCAGAGGGGGACCTTCCAGACCCCTAGAATTCCAACTATAAAAATATTCCACCTGTTGAAAATGAGTAATAAATTGCAAACAGAAAAGATTGTCAGTAGATGTCAAATGCATGCGTCTGCCCCACTACATGAATAGTGGTGGGGAAATGTCTACAAATATGCTGTTTTGTCATCCTAGAACGGGACCATGGATCTTAAGCACCAAGGAGGACCGCCCAGGGACCAGAAGGAAACACCCAAGGGGCCCGGATATCGCTCCATACTCTCATTCGGAACCGGCGAGGGGAACCTGTCGATCCACCACTGATCGGAGAAGCAGATGAATTTTGCCATTTGGACCAGAAAGAAAAAACTGAACATTCCAATCTCGCGACTTCTCCTTGACGGGCGGTCAAAAGTCAAATCGCAAGGGGGGGCTTTGTGGGATGTTTTAACCGACTAGGGTCTGCCCGGCGGCCTCACTGAGTGCTGGTGGCACCAGAATCAGCAAAATGGCTGCAAAACCTCTGGGCGCGCCAAAACCTATGAAAATTGCGCTTTGAAACTGGAAAAGATGGCTGCTAATTCTACATTGCCTGTGTCAGTGGTGGAACAGAGACCACACTGCTGAAACCTGTCACTGGGCTGCCTACCGAGTAAAAAATGGAAACTGCATGAAAGGCAGTGCTTTATTGCAAGAAACCCAGAAATTACTCTTAAACCTCCTTTTCTTGGTTGCTGAAAATACAGAATGCCAGTCCAAAACATCAGAAAACACTCAATATCTTTACTGGGTGTTACCCTCCACTTCATTTAAGGAATTAATATGAACCTACAATGTCAGGAAAAGTGGAATCGATCATCAAAATATCCACAGTAAAAAGTGTGCTTGCCTGTGAAAATCTGTCAAAATATGGGCGCAGGACCAGCGGCCACTTGTGACTGTTTCAAAAGCCTGCATTTAAACTGCAAAGTTGCACCATTAAGATCTAATGTCTTAAATCTAAGTGACCTGTCATTAAGAGGAACATAGGTTGTAACTATTTAATCTCCATGATTTAGAGACTGGAATCAGAGTTCTAGCTGCTTGATTAAAAATTGCAAGTTTTATTTTAAATTAAGAAAAATGTTATAATTTGACAGTGGATTTAGCTGAACTCACATTCAGGTGTTGATTAAGAGGGGAGGAGATTTTGGGCTGCTGCTCCTGGAGGAGACAATGAACCTTCCCTGGCTGAGAGAATATGCAGATTGTAAGTGTCAACAGTGGCCTCTGCCAGAGGAAGAAGGCCGGGATTGCTCCTGAGCTACAAAATGGAGGCGGGGTTAGACATTTTTTGTTGATTCTCAATGGACATAAAGCATATTTTTGGAAAAGACTGATAAAGGACTGTGCAAATTTGTAAAAATTAGAGAACTAACAGCATTGTGAATGTGATTTTGTTTGTGCACATTTTAAAAGGAGCCAGAACTCTGTGCAATGTTCTAAGAAGGCGCAGTGAAACCTCTGGTTTTGTAGCAATTGTATTTATGTCAGAAGCATGAAACATCCTACGATTATGCCCAGTTATCATGCGCACATATGTACAAAATTGTGGACAAATCAGATGTTTTGTCCCGAACAATTGTCAATCCAGACCCAAGACCTCACAGCTACGGAGCTTGGAAGAATATTTGCTCCACAAAATATGTGATCTATGTATGTTATTGGTATAAAGATTGTATACATGTAAAGATGTATTATATCAAAAATAGTTTTTATGTGCAAAAGGCAAAGGGGAGGTTTTCCCTGCCTCATAAACCACATCATCATGATGACACTCTGTTTTCTCATCCAATCAAGGGAGAGAGCAGATTTTAGCCAATAGACTATCTAGGGGGTGCACCTATGATAATTCAGCATACCCACCCCTTTATCAAACACATAAATAGTGACAGCTCAGGACCTAGAGACAGAAAGATCCACCCACCATCTCAAGATTGGCGAAGCACTTTGAAGGCGATCCATCCATACTCCTTGTTCCAGACTCCAAAAACTTTGCAAGCAGAAAGGCTCCTTGCATAGATGCACCACTTTCAGCTGGACCTAATTTCCAGAACCCATCCCTAAAGAAACAGCCAGGCTGTGCTGTAACTGCTTACCTGCCAAAGAATCATCTTCATAACCAGAAGGGCAGATTAAACTCTGTCGGGTGCCCTGCTGTGCTGTGCAGACCAGAGAGCCATTGCAGATCCAGTGCAGTCCTGCCGTGCAGTGTCCGGAGGGCCTTGCTGATCGCTGACCCGTCCAGTCCGGTGTGCCCAGCAGTCGGTCCCAGAACTCTTTGACCAGAATCCCTGACAGTTCCATTCAAAACATTGGTAGTGAGTATCCATAGTATAGGATTGTCACTAGCCTATGCACTGCCCATAGTCATCCCTATCCAAATCAAATCTATCTTATATTCAGAACTGTACTGTTAGAAATCCTTTTTATCTTGACTGAACTCTCTCTCTCTTATCCTATAGTTCTTCTGTAATAATATTGTTAAAATCATCTTTGCGCTGATATATTTTATCTGAAGAAAGGCAAGGGTCTCGGCGGGCAAAACCCTGATCAGTGACATCCTGGTCTGGTGGTAATGCTGTCGTGTAGTTTGTATCTTCATGGTCCATTCCTAGTGTAAAGAAACCTTGTTTGTACTTTTAAAAGCGCATTCTTGTTTTACATTTTGCCTCTTTCTGAAAAAAAGACCTCCACTAAAATGTTCATAACTTCTTCCTACTTTATGCTCTAAATGCAAGTGTCTGTTTGAAGCTAACATACTAAGCTTTCTAAAGAACCCAAAACTGCATCTCAACTCCTTATAGTTGTCCCGCGATTGCGATTTCCGCGAGTGAAAAAGTTTGCCGTGAATTTTTTGTTTGGCTCAAATCTATAACATGTGAAATAGCTTTCATTGCACCCAACCTCAAAATTAAGTTCTCAGATTGCTTATTACTCTTAAATCATTGCTAGTGTTTGTCTGGACCCATACAAAGTGGCTCCCATTAGTATTTAAATAATTTCAGTGAATTAAACCATTTTCCGTGTTTTACCCATTCCATTCAAGCCAACTTTAAAACCATTTTTAATAATTTTGCCAATCAATTCTGTTTTTCTCTGGTGTTTGCTGAAGGAAGTTGAGATTGATACTATTTGCTTGGATTCTGCATTCCAGAAAGCTCTACTCTCTCCTTCTATATTCTTTATATTGTATATTGGGGGGATTGAAGAGTGTGCAGGGGGAAATAGTAATCACACTGCCATTTGATTGAACACACATAAAAGTATTATTTCTGTGCTGCATTATTTTTTCCATCATTGCTTCTTGTGATTAAAGAGATTGTTTAGTGTAACATCACCCATTGGTGATCATTATATAACCATTAAAAATAGTGTGATTTATATATTGTGCATTACATAAATAAATATTTTTAACTTTGCAAACCAGCCTGATTCCTGGTTCAGTCAGTGTGACCGGGGGGGTGGGTGGGTTAAGAGAGAGGGGCGTGATATAAATGGTACATCGTTCAGAAATAAAAGAACTTATAGATGCAAATAATTAATTACGGGTTTCAGCTGTGCATCACACGCTAGGCATTGACTTAGGTGCCAGATCGAAATCACTTACAAATACAAATAAATACAAATACAAAGAATTCAATGCGTGCCACCTGAGATTAATTAGAGCAAACATGTTATAATTAATTATTTCCACCAGGGCAATGACGCTTTCAGACATACAGCAGTGTCATAAAATGGAAACCTTCTCCTTGGGGGTTGGAGCGCATAATATTGGTGATGCTCCATAAGAATAATAATTGTGATGTGTGTTCTGTAATTTGTGGCAGGCTACAGGCACTGTTTAAAGTTATAAAAACATCTACCAGGACCTTTGGACCTTTTTAATAACTCAGGTTTCACATTCATCATGTGCCATACATTGTCTCTTGCCTTTTTGAAAAGGGTTTGGTCTGGTTTAACCCTTGTAAGCCAGGTCTTTGTCATGTGGTCTGCTGAGGGCACATGCTCTAAAGCAGTGCATGCAGTTTACCAAGAGCAGAGGTTTGAAAATGTTGACTCTCTAAATGTTTTCAATAACTCCCATCATCATTAAACAGCATTGCCAAAAAAGGATTATGGGCCTCATAATCCAAAATCTCTAGGGAAAGCCACAGGTTGCAGAACCCTGCCCTAGAGCTATGGGGGCACTGAACAATTTACAGATTGACAGTAAGTGAATCAGGGAATTAGCAGCCTGAGTTCAACTCTGGGTAGAAGTAACACACATGTTGTTCTGGTGCTTTCATTTGTAATCTCTTCCAGGAGGACTTGTATGTTGTAGCCTCTGTGCATGGGCACCACAGCACTGAGTTCCACACTATGGAAGGCAGGATGTATAACATAAGAGTGGATTCCCATGCCAGATAATATCCCTATCCCACTGTTTCCGTTGGTTTACCTGCACTTGCACCATCTTTTGTGCCTGACAGTGCTTCTCTCAAAATGTAACTAACTGGTTGAGTGAGGGGCTTCGCGCATGAAGTAGTAATAGTAATAGATTACTCAGGTCTTGAAGCAGAAATGCCATTGGGATGTTTGTGAGTGCAAGCAGCTCCATAGAGTTGGCAGGCAGATAAACAGCTTTCTCACTCTTAAGGGGAGAGAGATACCAGATCTCCCCTCTGATAATTAATCAAGGAGAAAATGTCCCTCTCTAAAATAGAAACCAGTGAGGTTTAGAGCCAGCATATATTTAGGGCTAGGGATCACCCAATATCAATTGCAAGCATAACCTAGAAACCTATATGCCTGCACTCCTGATGAATTGTGAAATCCAAGAATGAAATTACTCTCTTGAGAATTTTAACATAGAGTTTTGATTATCTCTTTTATCTTTTAGTCTAATTTAAACTGAATAAAAATCTTTAAATTTTCTGTATCACAAAATAAAAAGAATTTCTGGTTTCAAAGGAAACAGACACATAATTGTTACATGCATTATTTGCTAAAGAAGTAAATTAGAAGCATTCAGAATTGTCACCTATATTGTTTTATACAAGGAATTAATTGGTTTCCTTAAATATTTTATAACCATTTTTCATGATGACAATCCTCATATATATGTGCAAACTTTGCATGCCTTTAAGTATGCCTGTGCATTAACAGAATGCACCAAATTGATGATTTTTCCTACACCAAAACCAAAATGTTCATCTACAGTTTTCTACTTCTCTGTACTTAATGAACTCTCCATCAATCTCAATTCCATTATAAGTATATTGCAAAAATTCACCATCCCTAAAAGGTTTATACATTGTGAAAACTTTCTAACAAAAATCAGAAGTTCAACATATCTTCTACATTACAAAAAAAACACTTATACCGTGGTTTCATCCACTAAAATGACAAAATAATAAATTACTTCATTGTACATTTTGTCATCAAGGTAAAATAGTTATATGTAGGGTAGGCAGTATAGAATGGTCAGAAAGTGTAGGGAAGTGGATAGGAGGAGATACATGGGGGACCACCTATTAAAAGAAAAACAAATTAATAACCATTCTGAGACCTACAACAAAGTTACTAACTATATTGTAATTTTGGTTGATCAAACCACAATAAACTATAGAAAAAGCAATAGTTACGTTCAATTTTGTGAATGTCCTAAGATGGGGAATGGTCACTCTGAATCATCTGTTATTAAAAGTTCTTGTGTTGAATAGATTTTGTGCTACTGGGTAATGCTTATTGATTCAATCATTTTGTGAAATTGTCAAAATGAATTGAAGATGTTAAAATACAAAACAATACCTACTTCTTGGACGTATAGTAGATTTGTGCCACCCACCAAGAAATTATGCAATGGTTTCATATATACTTGAACAAAAACATGTTTAGTATTTATTATGATACAAGTGAAATGTGTTTATAACAGTCAGAGTATTTCCTGCTTAGAAATCAGTGCAATGGTTCTTCTTTTCTTACAGAGAATTTTAGTCTGATTGACATTGATTCAAATGTATTTTGATGACGGATTGAAAGTCTAATGATAAATTGGGTATTGCATAGACCAGAAAGCACTTTCTTGAGAAATTCTTTGGCTACTAGTGCCTTCACAGTAACCCAGCTTCATTCACAGAGTGAGTCAAGGGTCAACCTGTCTCAAAGGCTCTATCTGAAATAAAGAAATACTGCATTGATTTTCAAGCAGAAAATAATACAACATGTAAATGACTTCTATGGCCTTCAGAAAGGTTTGTATATGAAACACCTTTTGACCAACTCATAATAAATATTAATTCATTTTGAGAAATCTGTAATGAAACAAAAATGAAAAGGGTTACACAAATGGATTTTCCATAAATATTAACTTCTTTTAAGTATAAATAAAACCATTTCATACATCCACGTGAAGCCTTCATTGACTTTTCGGATTTGGGGACACTGGCAGATCCTGACTTTCTGTTTGATGTTTCAGCAATAAATAACAACCACAGGCACCAGTCTATATGCCAACTACCCAAACATATTGACAGGATGGTTGTCACCTAAAGTAATTTTAATACCATTCTTTGTTTACCAAGATAAAAGTTGGTTCAGCACTGAAAAGAGTCATAAACGTCACCAGTGTCTTAGTTATCATTGGCACTTTCATTGATTATTTACATGTTTATGTATAACTTTGGACATGGCCAGGCAATTTTATCAGGCTGATATGTTGATGCATATCGGTATGCAGCTTGTTCTCGCAGTTGTTTTCACCAATAATGGCAATTATTATTAAATTCAATTAGGTACAATACGAATACAAATCAACAACAACCTTTCAGTATATGTCTTGGTTTACAATTTAATAGAATTTCAAAGCACATAATCACTACTTATTCTATTTAAATGAACATTACAAATTGATCTTCATACGCTTGTACTGTTATTTATGCATACTCTAGTAGTACCACCTTCCTTTTCTTCCTTTTTCTTTTCTTCCTTCTTTACAGTAAATTACTAAAATATCAGATGTGTATATAAATTTACACCTTAGGAAAGCAAGATACATTGTAAAACACACGTCTGCTTTGGGATTGTAATTAACACATTTTGAATCAAATGAAATTGCCATATCACTGATTCAGATTTGTGTATGGCTATAATTCTACAAAGCACTTTAAAACAGGTTCAACCTGCCAAATCAATTCGAATAATATTAGCCATTATATTGAATGTCCACTTCAAATATACCAATGTACTCTATACCAAGTATAAAAGTATAGGCTAACCCATACATGGAAATGACAGAAGAATACATGTTGGATTAAGGAATCACAACACAACAGACCAGTCCACATGATACACCTATACTTTCACTAGGTAAACCACCTGGTACATACTGTTTAGTTAGAGATTACAGAATACCAATGCACACATTTGCACTAAAGCAGTTCAACATCTAAACAGTTCTGGTCTTTTGAGTTACGTTTACACGTGTAAATACAAAACTGTCATTGACTTAGGGGAATATTTTTTTCAGTCATTAGAAATGCTTTGACTACACACATTTCACTGCTCTTGACTTGAGGAATGTTTTTTTAGCCATTAGGAAAGTTTTCACTAGACACCATTCTCATTCAAACAAAAGCATTATTGTTTCACGAGAAACCCTCATAGCTACAAGTACAGTTCAAGAATATTCTCAAGCAGAACACAGAGCCTACTAGAAGACATTGCATATTTTTACTGCATGTGGATGATATCTATTATACTGATGATTATTTGAATTAAAACATAAAAAACAGTAGCTTCAAAGTGATATCTATTTAATAAAAAAAGGCAAAGATATCACAAAGAGAGGTTACATTTATAGCGTTTTCATTGTAAATTGTGGGGAGGGAGTCTTTTCTCATAATTGTGAGAAAACAGTGCACACTTCTGAAGAGGGAAAATCAAGATCAAACCCATGCCCCCTCACCCCAGGCGCATATACAGAAGAACAGCAGGAAGAACAAGGAGCGCACTTATCATTTGAACCAGGCCCCAGCGCACCCGTGGGTGACAAATATGCTGAAACACACCCACTTCACCAACAGTGCAACTTCCATGCTACATTAGAATCAAAGCTGCAATATCAGAATCTAAAAACACAAAAATCCCTGTTTAAAGGCTTGCAAATGCCTATATGAATTAACATACTCTAATAGCACAGGAAAATTACAGCCAAGTTCATTTCTCTCACTGGACACTGGCTGCAGAAGCCTTCAGCAATGCTCCTCGCAAAACCCACGAGCAGCCAAGGTCGCGCATTCAAGATAACATTGCTTTCTGCAGACAAACATTTTTAATTCTCCACAAATGCGAGTAAGCCACGGCAACCCAGTGTGTTTTTTTCTTTTCTTTCTGGGAAAGAAAGACATTTCGCAAAGACTCGCACAAAATTTGAAACATAATTGTAACAAGAATGGCTCAGCCCAGCCAATGAGCGCTCAGAGCTCAGGTGCGAAATGCTTGCTTCAGCTAAAAAGTTATGGGAACAAAGTCATAATGCAACAAGTTAGAATTAGGTAATGGGGGGCTGGCACAGCTAAACCAACCCACTGACGCAAAAGGCTAACATCCAGGCTTTCTATAAGAGCTACATAGGTAACCTATCACTTAGCAGCCAATAGCAGGAGGAGATAAGTTTCTGGGAGCTGATCCAATTCTGTGATGTCAGCCTGCAGTGTGATTACAAAGCTGGCTTGCAAGCCAGCCCCGGGGGAGACGGCGCCTGAACTCTCGATGTGCACGATGCTCTACGTGTTTTTTTTCTTTTTTGCTGCCCAGAAATAAACGCAGTTTGGAACATGCTGCTGCCTGCTTGGGACTCTGTTGCATTCCTGTGGGCCATATGGGAGGTGTTGGGGTCTCCCATAGCTGGTGAGGGTATGGCTGCTGGCCCCCCACAGCCCTGGTGGGGGTCCAGCTTCTCCCCAACAAGTTGGTGCCCTCTGTGAGGCTCATTGCTCATTGTAACATGGGTGAATGAGCACTGCCTGCGCAAGCCCTGCGTTGAACTGCACTCCCTGCCGCCGACTCAAGGAAGCTGTGGGACCCTCGCCTGCACCTGAAGACCACCGGAAAATGCGTAACCGGCTAAAGGCATCGGGGGCCACTTGGAAATACCCCGCTTGAGGGCAGGTGAGAGCCCTGCAGGAGAAGGGGTCCGGTGAAGCGCCTTGAGGGGGTGTCCAGCAGCAGAGCAAGTGCCAGTGCAGCATAGGAAATGTAAGTCAACCAGCAACATGGGCTTTGAGGGGGGGAAATGTTTAAAGTATTATGATGCATTGTTGATCAGTATGTTGCAGAAATGTTAAGTTCTTTTGTTTGGGTAGAAACTGGGGGAGGCATTGTAAATTGGGTGGTGGGTGATTGTACATTGTCGCAAAATTCGGCGCATTGGTGGCGATCGGCACGTGAATTGTTGGGACTGGAGCAGTGGCAGTTGTCCCTTCTTGTGTTCATGAGGATATTGGGTGGGGTAGTGACTCCACACATATAGTAAGGCGTGCCGCGCTGGTTGGTTCGGATGGCGATTTCATGTACAGGGGTGTGGATTTCCTATGAATTGACGTTGTAGATCAATGAGTAGATGAGGTTCCCTGCTAATTGAGCACTTTAGTTCAGTGAGTGGATGATGTTTCCCTGCAGGAGGTAGCTAGATTGTTCCCGAGTGCGGAAGATAATTGACTGGTTAAGCTCCCCTGTGAGGGGCGTGTCACACGTGAGGCGACGCAGTGTGCGCAGTCCAATTATAAGAGTTTTTATTGTGGTTTACCTTGTTCCAGTTGAGACAGGAAGACAGCTGTGGGGATTGTGGGGTTTTATTTTGGGATTTTTGTGGGGTTGGGAGAAATGGGTTATTGTTCTGTGTATGCACATTTGTCTGTTCATTTGCACTGTGTTTTTAGTTTGGTGACTTCACCTTCAGATTGATACATAGGTCACAGAGTTTTGATGGTGAGGAGATAGTGGTGTGGTTTTGGATTTGGAGAATAGATGACCCAGAGGCGGTGTGTGGAAGACACATGCGCAAGATTGTGGGGGTGTGCCGGAGAAGGCAATGTTTTGGTGAAGATGGGCTGCACGTGAAGTGCACTGGCTAAGGTGCAGAGCCAAGAAGGCTCACAGAAGTTGAAAAATGCTCAATTATCTTCTAACTTTTGCTCCCTGAACAGCAGACTATCGAAATTTTCAAATTGAATAGAGGTAAAATGTATCACACAATACAGAAATGACTCCCCTTCACCTGTTGTGTAGCACACAGCTTCCATGCCGAAATAAGTCAGTAAAACATAGTGTGCAAAGATTCAAAAGTACTGAAGGTAAATAAATGATACTATGCCTGCCCATAGGCAGCTTCTCCAGAAGCGTGCAAATCGCTAATGACACACATGCATAGCACTTACACAGGAAAGAAGCTGGGGAAAAAGCACCTGGCTACAGCTGAACGGTGTGCATGAAGGGAAGGTAAGTGGCGAGGCGTCAGCAGACGCTGAACCAGCACGAGCAGAGGGACGAGGGGACTCACCCTTCTGCACCTCCGGGAGTGTAATATTTGATGACACAGATGGTAAGAAAGGAATGAATTGCATGAGAGAACTGAAAATAGCAGAAGGACATTTAAACACCACACACACACACACACACACACAATCACAATACACTAAAGAGAACAAACAGGAAGGTACAGATCAACCCACTAGCAGCACAGGAGCGAGCAAGGGAGGGCTGCAGTGCATGGAAGCAGATTTGAAGGCACAGGTACAGAGGAATTAAATTTAAAGGGAAGATAATGGGGGAGGTGCAAGGAGTAACAATAGCAACAGAGAGGGGGAACTGGAAAGGGAAGAAAGGGATTGGAGGAGGAGAGAAGGACTGAACGAGACAGCACAGCCAAACATGATAGAGGATCAGTAAGGGGTGGTGCAGCATGCATGGGGTTATGGAAGGGAGTAAGGAAGGATAGCGCGCTAGACATTGACTATGTGCATTGTAGATTGTGGTAAGAGAACAGCGGAGGCAGAGAAAGGCAGATGAGGACAAGCAGGCACAAAATAAATTGTTAAAGTATGCAATGGGAGGGGCAGTTAAAAAAAGCCTCAACACACACGCACAAGCATCACAATAGCAGTGTCAACAACCACCACAATATGCACCACCCATGTGGGGAGGATACATGGGGCAGAACGGGATCATTTCAGCAGTCACCACAAGCACCAACGCAGGCACTGTCACCACTACATGTACAGACACAACAAATGACAGCACCACTACACCACGACTGACAAGAATAACAACCCAGGGGCACTGCACAGCAGTAAGCACCCATACAGAACACTGACACAATAGCAACGGTACCAGTTACATGACTGGGAGGGGTCTTCCTGATGGGGAACAAACCTTTCAAAGGACATAGATTGACATTATAGACCTAATAGGACAGCCCAAGACAAACTTGATTTGACTTACTCTGCCACACACACTCATGCTCCACCTCCCCGACAGAGCGGGCGAGACGCACGCCGACACACACACTCACGCACACTCAATAATGCAGAGGACAATTGCATAGGGGTGGTGATAGGTATCAAAACATTTTCTTTTCTGGGAGACAGTGGGGCGATTGGCCATGCATGAGGGAAGAGACATTTGTGACATCATGAGCGATGTGGATATGACCACCTTATTAACAGAGAAATCCATAACTTGTTAAACACCAGGAATACGCATGTTGAAAGTAAGGAAGATTGTTTAAGCATAATGGGGGTGCACGGTAAAGAGGGGGGTGCATAATGATAGCGCATCACAAGAGAGTACATTTAGCTACATTTTGAGCACACATCTTTCAGTGAGGAGACTGGGCTCATGAATAAACGAATAACACAGAACAATTAAATGAGACACACAAGTTGGAGGAAGGTGCACTTGAGGGGGACGTACATTTCATTGACAGTTCACCACGGGAGGAGAGAAATAGAGGTAAAGGGTGGATGATCAATGTTCCCAACAGACTCAATTTGGCGACTAAATAACACAGTGCAAGTAGTAATGCCACTAGCACTTTTGAACACAGCACTGTCACAAATGCATTAGCCAACACACATAGGGAAAGAGGTCATTGCTGCACGAACTGGAGAATAATGGTTGTATTAAAATTTGAGAGCAGATATTGGGGGGAGAAATATATTCTTTAAATGTAACAGTAATTACAGTAGTGGAGTAATAAAATACTAGACTAAATGATTAATTAACAGAGTAGGTAGGGTTTAAAAAGTGGACATGGGGTGGGATAGAGAGAATGGGAGTAAATTGTGAGGGTTGGGTTTGAAAGAAAAGAGTAAATAAATAAATAAATAAATAAATAAATAAATAAATAAATAAATAAATACAAAGAGGGGGAGGGACAGGTAGCAAATAATTGGTAGCAAATTTCATTAGTACCAGCTTAAAGTGCCTGCAGTTCACTGTGAGACACGCCCTGAGAAGTTGAGAGAGGTGCCATAGAAAAAAAGATTTAAAAACCCTGCGATTATCTTAACTAAGTAACATGGTCCACTTAATTTAGAAACACAGCCATCCTATATGACAAATTTAC
The DNA here is from genome assembly GCF_040938575.1 of Ambystoma mexicanum. Lineage (NCBI taxonomy): Eukaryota > Metazoa > Chordata > Amphibia > Caudata > Ambystomatidae > Ambystoma > Ambystoma mexicanum. The sequence goes on along the minus strand of NC_090928.1, from coordinate 878,338,370 downwards.
CACCCTGATGTTTCCCTGTTTAGCTTGTCAGTGCCTGATGCCCCACGGGACAAAGGCACGCACTATAAATAGCTTACAACAAAAGCACAGTTAATATAAAGATCCAAAGGCCCATTTGTACACTAGCACCTAAATTGCATATATATGATCCAAGTGTGTAATGAGTATCTTCACATAAATTAAGTGCCTACCCATTTTCTGGGTACATTTCGAATAGCGCAACAAGTTACGGTCAGACCGTCATTGAACGCCACCAGGTGGTGACAGGATGGTGCATAAATGTACCATTGGCTCCTCCCACTAGGACACTGAATAGTGCAAGAGTAGTGCAGAGAGGTTAGGTCAAGAAATTGAAGAATTTGTAAATGCTCAGGTCTCAAGCGCTTCCATTTAATTTCTCGCCAGATATAAAGGACCCAGGGCAGGCCTGAAGACAACGGACAACCAAAACCCAATGGCTATGGACTACAGTGGGACATTTTCCCCTCCTGACAGACTTTTTTAGATGTGTGAGGCGTCAAGCCCTACAAAGCGGTGGCCACCCTGGCAACGAGGGAGCAACGATCAACAGGGCAGACGCAAGAGATTTTCATGAACTGCAAAATAGCACGAACACTCCAGAGTTAGGGAAACATGGCCATCCTATGGTCCAACGCACACTAGCAACTAGAATAGGGACCGACAAACGCATGTCCAAAGTTTAATTGAGTTTCATATTACATTTTGTGCACCTACAGCTGTAACACTGTTTTGTTCCTTCTCTTTTCCCCGCACATGCAGGTTGTTGCGTATGTATGCGGTTAGAAATGTGTAGGAAATTTCCTTAATGTTATCTTCCATTAGTAACACTGAGGACTACTAATTAAACCATCGTGAAGCATTCCCCACTCAATTGCCCACCCTATCAGGAACCTCAGAGCCCTTAGAGCACGTTACCCTGAAGTATATTTCCTTGCTTCCATTGAATAAACAGCCCAAGATTTTCCCTACCCATATTCAGAAATTTTGAAAACACAAAATGTCCAGGGGGAGCTTTCATTTTTGCCCTTAGTTATTGTTTAGTTCGCGGAGCTTGAGGTTACTAACAAGTACTAACGTATTAACGCCTTTCTTGCGATTTTCAGGCGGGCAACTTTATCATCTCATCAGCTGCAAGGACCCAGCAGCGTAAGTGGTTATGGGCACGCAAATAAGGACTTTTACCTTCACGATGGGACTATTAATGATGAACGAAATAATGGGGATGGTAATTTGAAAATTATATGTAATAGTGAGCATTACCGCTGTATCCCCTGCTAACATTCCCTAAGCTAAGCAGGAAGAGTTACGGCGTCACTGGGTGAGGAAAAGCTGCTGCTAAAGTAAGGAGAGGTAAGGGCAGACACAAAGGGAGTAAAACATACACATAACACACATAGCAGAAGTGACCGACAACATGCACACATGTACAAAATTGGTAGGGACACCACTGGAGAGAGTTGTCCTGACTGCTCTTTAACATATGCCGTGAGAGAATTGATTACAACAGAAATTACTACAGCAGAGCACGACACCCGTGTATCCCAAGGTGTGAAGAAGATTGCAAGGGAAGACAGCAACATTGAGATTGATAAAAAAAGGGGGGTAATCCCCTATGGAAGATGATTACATAAAGCAGCTAATTGGAGGACAACTGTATGTGGAAAGTGACCAGAGAGAGAAGAAACAACGAGCAAATGCACAAGTGAGCAAGCTGCAAGAGAAAAAAACAAAAGAAAAAATAAATAAATAAATAATAAAAGAAGAAAGAAAAACAAAAAGAGAGAAGAAAAAATAAAATAAAAGAGACAAAAATATGATAAGTGCCTAACGGAGTGAGACAAAAGAGCGAAGATAGTCACTTGGGTGGAGAATGAAGAAGGACGTATACTGTTAAGGTACCAGCCTTATGTTACCAGCACAACAGTGACAAGAAGTGGACAATCATGCTGGATGCAAGAAGGTTGACAGAAGTTGCGAGATGAGAGCAGGAACATCACTGCTTATGGACTACTATTGAGCACATGCATCTAAAGATCAAGAGAAAATACCACTGAATTGGGGAGGAGACTGTTCATTGGTGCGCATCAGCATGCCCTTGTTGGTGATGACCAAGGAAGATGTGAAGAATGACACATTCACCAAGATGGAAAACAACGTAAGAAGAGAAACAGACAGAGGAGTAAAAAGAGGGGGGAATTACTTCTCGAGCGAGACAGAAGAATGATTGGGTGAAGTACCAGCATACTAAAGAATGATCAGCAAAAAATGCATCTGAAAAGAGAAAGCAAAGAACTAGCTAGTGCTTGCATGGTAATGGATGACATCATGACTGCCTGGTTGATTGAAGGTGATAACGGAAGGACTAGTACCGAGCACAGCATCATTGTGCAAGATAGAGATACATTGCAAGATGTAAGAGAACAACAGAAGAAGACATCGGAATGCAAATAAGAGACATGGTGAAAGGGAGAGCCGGACTAAGGGAGAAGATAGTGGTGTGCGACATGGTTCCAGCAGTAATAAAGGTGGCCAATCCCTGTGATCAGAGGAAGTACGAAGGGAAGTGAGTGTGGTGGAACACAGAAGGAGAACACTCCTATATGTACTGTTCATCAACAACAATGCAAAAAATTATGGACACTTCAAGGAATTGACAAAGATATGCAGACCGGAAGGAGGTGAATGTTGCTTGGTGGTGTGGTCAACAAAGTCGACCAGAGGGGGGACTGAAGAGGGAAAATCGAGATCAAACCCATGCCCACTCACCCCAGGCGCATATACAGAAGAACAGCAGGAAGAACAAGGAGCGCACTTATCATTTGAACCAGGCCCCAGCGCACCCATGGGTGACAAATATGCTGAAACACACCCACTTCACCAACAGTGCAACTTCCATGCTACATTAGAATCAATGCTGCAATATCAGAATCTACAAACACAAAAATCCCTGTTTAAAGGCTTGCAAATGCCTATTTGAATTAACATGGCCTAATTGCACAGTGTAAAGCCATGTTTCAGGAAAATTACAGCCAAATTAATTTCTCTCACTGAACACTGGCTGCAGAAGCCTTCAGCAATGCTCCTCGCAAAACCCACGAGCAGCCAAGGTCGCGCATTCAAGATAAGATTGCTTTCTGCAGACAAACATTTTTAATTCTCCACAAATGCGAGTAAGCCACAGTAACCCAGTGTGTTTTTTCTTTTCTTTCTGGGAAAGAAAGACATTTTCGCAAAGACTCGCACAACATTTGAAACATAATTGTAACAAGAATGGCTCAGCCCAGCCAATGAGCGCTCAGAGCTCAGGTGCGAAATGCTTGCTTCAGCTAAAAAGTTATGTGAACAAAGTCATAATGCAACAAGTTAGAATTAGGTAATGGGGGGCTGGCACAGCTAAACCAACCCACTGACGCAAAAGGCTAACATCCAATTGTCAAGCTCTCTATAAGGGCTACATAGGTAACCTATCACTTAGCAGCCAATAGCAGGAGGAGATAGGTTTCTGGGAGCTGATCCAATTCTGTGAGGTCAGCCTGCAGTGTGATTACAAAGCTGGCTTGCAAGCCAGCCCCGGGGGAGACGGCGCCTGAACTCTCGATGTGCATGATGCTCTGCTTGTTTTTTTTCTTTTTTGCTGCCCAGAAATAAACGCAGTTTGGAACATGCTGCTGCCTGCTTGGGACTCTGTTGCATTCCTGTGGGCCATATGGGAGGTGTTGGGGTCTCCCATAGCTGGTGAGGGTATGGCTGCTGGCCCCCCACAGCCCTGGTGGGGGTCCAGCTTCTCCCCAACACTTCCACTCAGACAGATTCAGACATTATTGTTTTTTTAAATAAGTCCTTTAATGCAAATCTTTTTTTATTGAACATTTACTTGTGTTACAATATCACCCAATGCAAAGTGCACTGTACAATGAAAAGTACAGGATAAAATGCATTACTGCATAAAAAAAGATAAGCCACCCCTAAATTATTCACATAGTGTACAGTCCCAATCAACAACACTGACACAACCTTTTAGCTTGACCCAAATCGTAGGGGAGACCATGTGTAAAGAGATATTAATTATGTAGGCAGAAATTGATTACACAGCAGCCATGGCACCTATGTAATATCAATATCAGGATTATAGATTGTGGCACCATTAAACTATAACTTGTCAACCCAGTGTCTCTTGATCTGTGTACATTCTGTGGAGGTAAATATGGCAATGACATATTCATAGACTAAACAACACAGCATTCATGCCCGATAAGGGAAGTACACCAAAGATGGCCATACTCGAAAACATCATGGAGGTAAACCTTGAATTCATAATGCCATAATGGGATGTCTCTGGGTACTTCACAAAAAGGGGCAGAAGGGATGCTGGCTGGTGTTTCAGATAATATGGCTTGTGTCTTGGATTGCAACTGAGAGATTTTAACTGTGAAGTTGTCTTGGACAGTGTTGCACCATGCGCTGTCTTTTGGGAGAACAGTTATGTTTGGCTAAAATGGCTTCACATTTGGGAAGTGGGGACGAGTTGATGGCATGTAAAGGAGGGGAGTCCTAAGGGTTATGTTGCAGAAAAGTATATTGTACCCTTTGGGAATAGGGATGGACAGTAAGAGTCCCGCTGCAGGAGTTAGCCAGGTGTCTGTGAGGGCTAGGATATAAAGATCATTTATGGTGATGAGGTCAAGGAAAGCAGGGGACATTGACAGTTGAATGCCGTCAACCTTATTGAAATGCAAAGCTTTCAGCTTCAGCATACAAGGCTGCTTTGTTCTTGGATTCATTATTTTGAGGTAGATCTACTTGTGCTACACCTACCCAAGCCCTAGCTGTCTCAAGAGTTAACTTGCTTTTGTATGAAGTCTTATATTGTCTCACATGTAGGTCTCCCTAGGAAACTGCACTGTTTTTGTACTCCATATTGTTGCCAGCCATCTAGGTTTCCCAATAAAGCACATTGCATCTGTTCTATATTGCTCTATTTTATTATTGTCACCATCTAGGTCCCTCTGAAAGCCCATTGCATTATCCCTATATTGTGCACATAATTGTGAATCACATCTAGGTACCCCATGGAATTTTACTATCTCTTTCAAGACTGTGTTTTTGATGCACCTCAAATTTAGGTATCCCTAATATAGCATATTGAAATATGCCATAATGTATTCTGTATTTTCATAATTAGGCATGCAACCACTATGGACATTACTTTCAACCAGGTATCCTGAAGATAACATGCCATTCTACTATGGAAACCTTTAGGAACTTGATGCTACACTGTAAAAGCCTAAACCATATTAGGTTGAAATATTTGGGGAGACTATTGGTGTTTAATTCTATCTGGCCTGAGGAAATTCTATGGCATCAATGTCACCATATCCAGTGGGACGGTTTGGCAGTGTCTGCTTTTAGTAAAAGTATGAATTTGTAGAGTAGTTATAAACTTTTATCAAGGTTAATGCTCTTTTCACTTTTTCTTTATCATTATGTTGAATGTAAACACTATGGATCACTTGCTTCTCTTATGGATTTAATGTTATTTTCTATTTTATCACTATTTTGTTAATCTACTGATTATGTTTAATCTATGTTTTTATTCCATGTCTTTTATCTTTGTAACGGTTTGTAGGTTTGTTTATAAACCATATACGATAAAAAAAAACATGCTGAATTGCTACACTTCATGCAAAATTGTGTCTCATAGCTAGGTGTCACTGTGAAAGGTCACTGCCTTGCATTCATATCAAGGTATCTCTAAGACAACACAGTGAACTGCCTATTTTATACACTACTTTTTTTTAAATATCTAGGTGTTCCTGTGAGAGTGGAACACACTGTACTCACACAAGGCCTGACTTACTACCTTTTATATGCTATTGTGTTTCACATCTGGGTGCCCCTGTGAAGGTGCATCACCACTTGTTATGTCACACGTTAAGCATACCTTGATTGCCATAACTAAATGCTTACATGTGTCAATCTAACTATTAGTTAAACAACATACTGCATTGGTTCTAAATTATGCTCTGCTGTGCTCAGGAATGGGAATGACTAAAACATTGACTTTATTGCTCTCTGCCCTGTTGTGTTCCACATCAGGGTCTCTCTGGGAGGACACATTTAATTGTTCCTTTTATATAATGCTGTGTTTTATATCTGCTTTCTTTTTACATACCCTGGTGTTTCATATCTGGTTGTTGTTTTGATAGTGTATAGAAATGTACTCCCTTCTAGATATCCTTTGGATGGCGAATTGAGTTTTTCCATTTTGTATAATATTGTCTTTAATAACTGAGTTCCCCTCAAAATATATATAGCCCCACACTGTGTGCTATCTTGTCCACACCTACATACCCATAACTGAAGGCCTTGTATTGTTGTACACTCTGCCACACATCTAACTATCTCTGTCACACATCTATTTCTGGGTGGGCAGGCTACATTTGTTCTAGGTCATATGTTGTGTGTTCACATATAGATATTGCTAAAAGAAAGCACGTTGCATGGCAGTATATTGTTCTCTCTTGAGTTACACATTATTTATCGCTAAATTCCCAGACTAAAACATACTACCACCACCCTTTCACATTCTGCACCTAGGAGTCCTTAGAGCAAAAGCATTCATTGGTGTACTATCTTATCCCAATCACCCAGGCATCCTCAGGTAAGAGAGACCGATGGATAGTGAAATAATGTCATTATCACCATCTGTAAGTTTCCTAGACCTAAATGTATAACACCCAAGTACATACAGCGGGTCTGAAAGGAATTAACCTACAGGCTCACCACCAATAATGCAAACACCATCCAACCATCCACCGACTGGCTTGTGTATAAATCAACAAGCAACAATGACCCATGTGCCTCTATGGGAGGAATACAACAAGCTAGATTAAACATAATTGTTTTTTCATGCTATGTGTCCATCAACCAACATGTCTGCACTCTTCATAGTGCACACCAGGGAAAGCAACTCAGGAAGACAGTATATGAGAACTTATATGAGGACAAGAACCAGAACCTTGGAAAACCCCAACAGACAACCTTACAGACAACTAACTCAAGAAAGCAATTTTAGAACACCAACTTTGGGACCTTGGCCAAATTATCATGGCACAGTTGCCAGAGAGCATGTGCCTTTAGGAAGGACCCTCAACACACACACTCCTTTCACCACAAAAGAACATCTAACATTTTTGCTAGAATCAGATGAATTGAACAACCCAACCAGTAACCTACTGGACATGTTCAACAACAAAACACAAGACTGGGTGCATCTGCCCTCACTTAAAACCAATTAACTATCTGGCAATACACACCTCGACTCACAAACAGAACATGGAAGCAATACAGGACATCCAATGACACTCACACGTGATCCAGAGTCAGGATACATGATGCACTACAGCCTAATCTGTGCCCACTTCATCTCTAAACATACAACAGAGGTTCATGAAATAAATTCTCAGTGAAGAGGAAACCAACATGCCTTCCTTAACTTAACATTGGCTGTTAGATGACTGCAAGGTAACAACACACAAACCAATGCCCACCAACTTCAAATTCATCCAAATCAATTGGACCAGTAAAAGACGAGGTATCATTGTGGCAGACAAGGAACATCTCAAAATCTGAACATCACACTCCATGGCCTTCACAATCTGTGAAGGACTCCTAATCCACCCACACTCTCAACCACCAAACCAACACCTCCTTCCTGCTTATTTACAGACCACCACAGAAAACCTGACATATTTGATTACTAACATTGCCATACAACACGAACATTGAATGGTCAACAGAGACTTCAATATTTGGTATGAGGAGCAAAGAGAATCAGAACCCCAAAACTTAATCTGCTACATTGACAGCTTTAACCTCAAACAAATAGTCAACAGGAGTGACAGAGATTGTAGGTCACAGCCTTGAGGCAATGTTTTGTGAAGAAGGCCTACCATCAACCTCACCGTCATTCAGGTAGCATGGAGTGATCATCTAATGATCAACATGCCAATATTTAAACTTCTGACTCACATAGGACATATAACCACTACCAGAGGAAGCTGGGAAACTCAAAATCTGTGGAAACTCAGAAATCCTATGGAAGAGACCATGAACAGCCCCCAAAAAATGAACTCTTACTACTGGAAGGATTTTTACAAATGGCATTCTCAGCCCCTGGTCAACAAACACAAACGGAAGAGGCTCCTCTGGACATAAAGCCTTTAATGCCTCCTACACTTCACACCTAGAAAGCTTAGACGCATGCAGAGCTCAGTGTATTTCTGATCTGCAACCACTATACAAAGCACTATTGTCTTGACTTTCCCTCTCCTCCCAACTAAGTTGCGCCTTGAAACACGTGTCTATATCTGCGTTATAAATGTCATATCATATCATAACCAGGCCCACCTACTCTCTTCCAGATCCGCAGAGTGCCTGGAGACCATGCACTGGCGCACTGTCCGAATCCTATTGACACAACAAAGCAAGCTATCCTTCTCCCACCACTTTACAAATATGGTAAATGAAGTGGAAATTACATTTACTTGTGAAGAAAATCTACAGCAAGAAAAAAGCAGGAAAAAGCGAAACATCAATAACTTTTTACAAACATACTCTCCAGAGTGACCCTTCATCATGGCAGAAGCGTACCCTGCTGTTGGTACTGCATGTATGCAAGACTTTCTGTAAATGAACTACTGAACATCTGTTTCTGGGATTTTCGGGCATCTATCGTCCTATTTCTTTCTTAGTCCAACCTCGCAGCTCTATTGCTCGTCCACAACGTTCTTGAACTCTCCTGCTGGATTGCTAAATTGCAGGCTTATGGCTGCACTCAATCCTTTGTCCCCTTCCCATTACCTGTTATATTGATCTGAAAATACCAACACCTGTGAAGGATCATCTTACTGTAGCCCTCCCTGTCTTTCCCATGCTTCTTGGAATGCCACAAAGTTACTCTGTTATGAAGTTGGTGCTATATAAATGATCTATAAATAAATTAATAAAATACAAATCATACCTTCGATCTCCACTAATTGCCTCTACACACCCAGCCATACTGCGAATACACTTCTTCAAATAAGATGAAATAAGACTATTGATAGGACTAACCAAATCAGACTATTGCGGTGTCAGGCTAGTGTCAGGCTAGTGTCGTTACTTAAACGTATCAAAAACAAAGAGGTGATGGCTGGAAGGTTTAGACTTAATCTTAACCACTGGCAATGCTCTGGGCAACCCTCCAGACCACCGTTCTTCGCCTGCCAAGCCATTACAGAAGGGAAAGACCATATGCAAATCAGGCTTGGCCCCACCCCAAAAGGGGCAGTCCAGCCCGAACCGCTAGGCCACATCCCTTCTGCACGAGACCACAAGCATCCCCAAACATGTTTCGCCCTTGTTGGGGCTCATCAGTGAGGAGTAGCTTGGGTCTCTAGGCCCAGCAGGCACGGGACCCACGTCTGGGCATACCCGTCCCACTCGGGGTGACATAGCAAAAACAAAGAGGTGATGGCTGGAAGGTTTAGACTTAATCTTAACCACTGGCAATGCTCTGGGCAACCCTCCAGACCACCGTTCTTCGCCTGCCAAGCCATTACAGAAGGGAAAGACCATATGCAAATCAGGCTTGGCCCCACCCCAAAAGGGGCAGTCCAGCCCGAACCGCTAGGCCACTTACTTAAACGTATGCAATCACACAGCAGGGCGGTTCATATTATGCCTATGCTGCCAGAACCACATAACACATACCCTAATCTCCTCCTCTCCACAATTATAGCATGCGCATTTTCAAAACACCCAGGTGCTCACGTTTGTTATGGTGAAGAGTACAATAATGTCTGAAATGTATGCATAAACATTTTACACATGATTTGTACTCCATATTATATTTTCATTAATGTGTATGGCGGAGAGAGGGCATAGAACAGAATATCCATTTCTGCCAACCCTATATTCTCCACTATATACACAAGCATTTATGCCAGCATGGCATTTTAATGTTATTGGAAATGCTGTGTATTCCTATGGAACCTGCCTGCTTTTTACACCAGCACAAAGCAGTTGGATTCTCTAGGAATCCATAGTAAACGCTGACTGCCATGCGTAATTGGCAGCCAGCATTTACTCAATATTCACTGCGAAGTGCAAGGTGGATGTGTAAAGGCGATTTCAACAGTATTATTTTAAGCTTCCATTTCATACTGCGAAGGGCAAACGCTGAAAATTGCCTGGGTGGGGGGTCCTGTTCGCATCGAAGTGCAAATGTAAGAAGCCCCCTCCAGGCAAATCATTGGGACATGGAAAAGGAGCTCACAGTGTTAACACTACGGACGAGCGAGCCTTAAAGTGCCCAACTTAAGTGCCAGTTCCAACCTTTGAAGAAAAGGCTTCAATTGGCTCAAGTGTTGAATCGAGTTAGTATATGCCCCAGTAGGATTGAACCAGTTGAACAAAATTAGCCCGAAAGCTCATTGTGGCTCAAAATAGGTTAAATATCTTTTTAAAGTCTTCAAAACTATTTTGGGCTCTAGTGCTGTGAGACGTTTGCAAACGTTTTGCCTTCACAATGTATACTTATCTGAATTTGATCAACACTAAATGATACACTCAGATCATTAAGAATAATTTAAATATTTGAGAATGTGCCGCTCTCAATGCTTCGTGTGTCCATTTTTATTACGCAACAAACATCATGTATAAGCACATAATCACATAATCCAGAAACATTCACAGACTAACAGCCTCAAAAGTGCAACACTAGTAGAAACACAGTGTTAACACTGGGGATACAATTTTATATTCAGCAGTACAAATCAGAAAGCACTGACAGTTGGTGCTATTGCAACATTATTTGTACTTTGCATGTTACGTGTTTCTCGTTTTTACAAGACAGACTGAGTTAAACGTTCTAATATTGGTCTAGACATTGTGAAAATTAAGTGAAACAGCCTTTTGCTATGTAAACCTGTATGTCTTGTTATACTGGTGCCGCATACTTACTCATAACACAGCAGAGTAGACTAATTAATTACAATTAAAAAAACTCGAGCCTGAACAGGAAGCATACAATTACAATCAATTTGAACGTGTAGCTATGTTAATATAGGGACAAGCCCGAAACTAAAAGGTAACTCTATTTCGTGGTAATTGCAGCCAAGTGCTGAACAGATGTTTGCTGAGTAGCCAGTGCTCTAATCTGTAACACTCACGGATTTGAAAGAGAAACAAAAACATGTTTGCATTTTTTAAGGGGTAGACAAAGAGGACCCGTCCTTAAATAATATACAGCATTTTATGTAACAGGAATAGAGTAGAGTATTTTAAAACCGTGTATTTTTGTACCATTTATTTTTCTATAAAGGCCGTGCACTAGCTAGTCATAATTATTTCTGCCAATGTATCTGTTTTGTGGGCATTTATATGCTGCTTTCTCCTGGACATATATGCTGCTGATGATATTTTTCCAGTGTCATGAATGGTTATATATATTTCAATGTTTTACTGAATATATAATTCAATTTACAGATTGGAATTCCATGTTAATAATAATGCTTATTATTACCCACGGTGTGTGGTGCTCATTTATCGACCTCGGAAGGATGAAAGGCTGAGTTTGGCCCTGCCGGGATTCGAACCTGCGTTAGCAGGCTCTGTACAGATGTTAAATTTGTATTTAGCAGACAGAATACATAGACGAGTGCTGAGAATAGAAGTGGGTCTGCTCAAGCATTCACACTGCTCTTATTTTGACGATTATGGAGCTTTAAATGAAGGCATGCCATGCTAATCCTGCTTCTAGTTCTGTAGGGGACTCCAATGAGAAACTTGCCATGCTATTCCTAAGAATCACATGCAATAATGCCCTAATTACTTATTGGTAGACTTCGTTACAACAAGCCCAGCATTTCTCATCGCAGTCCTTCATTTTAGATATGTGTCCTTATGACGAAACATTGAACTCATTTTCCCTCTATGATAAACACAAGATTCCTGCCAGATTTTTAGGGCCTCTACAGATTCACTGGGGCTTCCTGTTGTAGATGTGAAACCGAGAATCACATGGTTCCAGAAGGCCAAAGGGCGTTGGGAGTGGGGGAATGGAAGTTGTTAGACTATTATCTCCTCATCCTTCGTCCTCATCATAGTCTTTACCCTAGGATGCTATACAAACAGCCCCTAAATATCATATATAAGCTTAAAACATGCACCGGCAGACTTTGCTATGGCATTAGTGTTTTGGGGAACATTAACACCCTCATTTTGCATTACATGTAAATTGTATGCATGGGACGACCAATGTTAGCACTTACATGCTGTGGGATCCTCTGTATATAGTTTTACAAATTCATGAGGTGAAGGGGAGGAGGAAAAAGAGAAAGGCAAACTCGCCTTTGCTTTTTATATTTTCCCAGTACGTCGCGTGAACAAATAAACACTGCCTGCAAATACGTTTTGTAGGCCGCATTTACTAATGGATTTCTATGGAATCCACCTTATTTGATCAGGTGGAAAACCGAGGTGAATTTCATAGGCATCCAGTTGTGGCATGCCTACTTGAAAAGCTCACGCTGTCTTACAATGAAACACAGGGAAAAAGGTCAGCACAGCAGAGATCTTATCACCACTCCATGCAACTCCGCTTCATCACTGCTGCAAAATATGACAGCGTGTTAAACATAGGTGGAAAAGCAATACTCCTCAGGTGTCCTCCTCTATTCAGCATGCTGCACCTTTTAAAATGAGACTGATTATGTTCTCTTAAAATGCACAACCAATTCAGAGACACTGGATTAGTAACCTGCAACAATGCTAATTGTGCCTGGGTAAGCAGTAGAGGGAGGAAGCAGCTGTGGAGATACTCCTTATTACTACTGCATGGAATCACAACAGAAAGACACCAGACGTGTGATGCTAAACCTAACCTGTGGTTGACAAACATATGAGAAATTCCAATCAATTTAACAAACATAGGACCCCGAGGCCTATCCTCTAAAAGGAAATCCATTTTCCCTGATCATTGATCGCTAAGACTATTACCATGAACAACATTGAACTACGGGAACTATGGGAGTATGGGAACTTGATAGGATTAAAACATGAGCTCCTAGTAACAAAAAAGGTAATGCAGAAATTATGATACTTCCCTGGTAGATGACCTAAAAGAGAAGAACAAGGGATTATATTGAGATATATCAGATTAAAGGATTTGTGTGGGAATTAAGGAACTTTTTTGAGTAAATGTCACATTAGTCAATCACTAACTTGCATGTCCTGCACAGACGGATAGGTGAACTGTAACCTAAGACACTTTGGTAAGTGTCCATACAATACCCCAAGTGTCCTGCCTTCAAAGATTGCCAGAGAAACAACCCTGCCAGCCATGTGTTGTCAATCATATGTAGTTGCATATCATTGTCTGATCCCCTGAAGACTGTTTTCTGAGTTTAAACTGGAATCAGTAGGTTCCACACAGAAAGTCCCCAAGGGTCACAGAAAGTAGGAACATCGTTCCCTTAGGCAACAGACACCGCTATATCCCAGAAAGGTTCAGAGTGTCTAGTATGATCCTTGCTCCTAAAGGCACAATATTCATTTAATATAGTAAAACCAAAGGGCACCTTGGCCCTGAGGCCGCCCAAACGAAGATGAGTTTCATGCAAAAGCATGTTGAAACACCAGGGATACATTGATTCCCAGTTGCATGCAATACATTTTGGGCAAGCCTATTAACCGAAATCACAACACATCAGTTTGTCATCCTCAATCTAGATTCTAGATTGGAATGTGCAGAAGACCATGTAATGTGGAAAGGAGTTAACCAATCTCCTTTTACAGAAAACCTTTACCCAGTACCTTAACAGAATCAATTTGATTTAACATGTAAATGAATAGTACACATGAACAATGAAAAGGAATACCCAGAAACAGTGAGGGGTATAACAATAAGTAAGCAATATGCCCGAGCGGCAGGGGCATTGCTGAATCAGGTAATGCCCCGGGGCCCATAGTTATAGGCCCGAGCAAATTGGTTAATGAAGGACCAAGAAAGACAAAGAAAATGGCCGCCAGGAAAGGGAAAACAGAGTCTGTTTTACCTTTCCATGGCGGCCATCGAGAGTGGATGTGTTGGGAACAGAAGTGTTCTCACCGTGTTCGCTCCCGAAAGATGACAGAGAAAAAGGTAAGTGGGTTTGGTAGGGCGGGGAGGTGGAAGAGAGGGAGGGAAAATAAAAAAAATAAAATAGATGTACCGGGAACAATGGCTGTGGAATCCTGACGGATTCCCGGCCGGGTAATGCCCCGGGTGAGGGCCAATCAAAATGCTTGTTTCATTGTGATTGAGCTCTCGCCGGGTACTAATACTTGTTATGAGAAGCAAGCTAAACACAACTGGCAATGTCACTGCTTCTCTGCTCAAAGATGAATATAAAATATATTTTGCTTGATTATCATAAGTGGACCAATAGAACTACATTGACAAGCCACATGTGCCCTTGTTTCACTGGAAAAGTTATTCATTAACCACAGTAGGCCATTTATCAAATGGAGTGCTAGAACTGCCATTCGCTCTGGCGATCGCATAACAACAAGCTTGACCAATTCAGGAAGACATTGGGCCTCATTACAAGTAGGGCGGTAAGGGTTAACGGTTACCGGTAACGAGACCGGTGCCGGTAAACCCTTACCGCCCTACTACGAGTTCCCTTTGCGTGTCCTTCCTCAGGCGTTAAGGACGGGACCCGCAAAGGGACTTTGGAGCTAATAACGGTACCGTAATTAACAGTACAGTTATGAGGGCTTGTGAGTTATCTGCTCATTCATCTTACACCATTTGGAATTACAGAGCAAATTCAGAGACTGTCTCCACAAGGAGTGTCATGGATTGAATGACCAAGTCAAAACACATACTTACATTTCTGCTTACCCATCCCTAAACTACTACTACTGGTGCAGCAGTGATCTGGTCATAAAAATTAAAAATGTACAAAAATGCACTGTATCCCTCCTTTGACAAGGGCGGGACAAGTGTAGGATGTTCTCTTCTGAGGTGTTTGAGTCAATATGGAAGCTTCCAAACAACAAAGTACAGTTATGCCAAAATACAAGAAATGTTCAAACAAAGCTGTTTAAAAAATAGGTATTCAACTCAAACACAGACAATTGTTTAAAACACTAAACAATCCCACCCCTGCAAAGCAAATTCACTGATCAATGCAGAACTATATATGTGTATATACTGTTCACTCTGGGTATGCCATTTTTTGTTATGTTATGTTATGTTATTTGGTCCTGTACCACACACTGCAGCCACTTAAGTGGTCTCTTGGCACCCTTGCAGATCTGAAATGGAAGGAGGGCAGGCTTTGTTTGATTTGATTTGATTCATTTGCATAGCGCACGAAGCAGACTTATCAAGGGGCAGATGTTGCATACTACAGAGAGAAAAGAAGGGCTGCTCGACTAAAAATGGCAGTATCCAGGTCGTAGTACTCCTCTAGTTTGCTTTATTTAAATAAATAGGTTTTTAGAGCTTTGCAAAACTGGAGACGTGACTTTAGTGGCCTAATCTCAAAAGGGGGGCTGTTCCAAAAGTCTTGGGTGGTAAACTGCAAATCTGCAATCTCTCCTGAAAACACAGGAAGAAGATGGAATTGTCAGTAAATGTTTGTCACCTGAATGAAGCGTCCTTGTAGGTTGATATCCGCTGATTTAGTATGCCAGATAAGATGAAGCCAGATCGTGTAAGTATTTCAATAACAAACAGAGAACCTTGAAAACAATTCTGTCCCCCAAAGCCAGCCAATGAAGGGAGCAGGGCAAACTGAGATGGGAGAAGACTTACCCACTCTGAACACCAATCCAATTTTAGCATTTTGTACTTTCTGTAACTGCTGATGTTGTGTGAGCGGAATACCTACAAGAAGGCTCTTGCAGCAGTCTAGTTGCGAGTTCATGAGGGCTCCTACCACCACTGCATGGTCATCAGGAGAAACAAATAGGAGGACTTGCCGTAATAGACATAATGAGTAGAAAATTGCCTGCACATTGGCCCCTACCTGACATTCACTGCTCAAGTTCTCCTGCCAAATACAGACAAGAAAGCAAGGAGAGTGGGGGCACCTCTCAGTGTCAAGAAGATATTTTGGCCAAAGCAGTCAGTCTTGCTTGGATTGAGTTGGAGCCAATTGGAGGACATCCAATTGCATACTTCATCCAGAAACTGTTTGACCTTAAGGAGTGATTCCTCCACATTGCCTGTTTTAATGAACACTGAGTGTCATCAGCGTACGAGTGGAAATGTACCTTATGACTCCTCAGAATATCCGTCAATGGGCGAAAGTATAGATTAAATAGCAAGGGAGACAGAGAAAATCCCTGTGGTATGCCACAGCTCTCAGGTAAATGGTCTGAGGTAAAGGCTCTGAGGGGTAAAGGGTCTGATGTGTTGCTGCCAATCTGGTTAGAATGATTCAAACCATTTGATGGCTTGTTCTGCAACATTTCCAGTCACACTATGAATAAGTAAGATACGGTAATCCACTGTATCAAATGCCGCAGAAAGATCCAACATAACCAGTAATGATAATGCTCCTTGATCTGAAACCTGCAGGAGTTAGTCCCAGACTGCTAATAAAGCTGTCTCAATGCCACACTGTGGCTGAAATCCTGATTGGAGAGGGACCAGTAGGGACTCTTTCTCAGAGTATTGCTGTAATTGAGCTTTGTTAGTGGCATTGAGAAGGAAAAGCACAAGAGCTTTGATATGATGTTGGTAGTTCAGTTCAGAAGAAATGGTCTCTCTGTGCTGGTTTGTGATATTTGGTGGTTGTTGGGTTGTGATTGGTGTGAGGGTATATGTGAGGTTTGTGTGGTTGGCTTAGTTTCTTGTTTGGTGCTGTGTGGTGTGTGCAGTTTTTTGTAGTTTGTGATGGTCTTATGTTTTGTTGCATTAGAGGTGTGTTGTGTATTGTTCTGTGTTTTAGGGTGAGTAAGCAGAATATTTGAGAGTTGTTTGTGGGTTCATCGACAGTTGTATCGCATTCTTCCAAATTCAGTACATTGGCTACCCCTGGATTGCATCTAAGCTCAATACATTGGCCACTCCTAGAAAACGTCCAAACTCAATACATTGGTCACCCTCAAACACCTCTAAGTTCGATACCTTGTCAAACCATAAAAATGTAGTGTGCTGCTGTGCATAGCCCATTGGCAGTTCCGAAGTGCAGCGGAAACAATGTAAGTGATGTTCAAGGCACTTTTGTGATGCAGGATTGACATAACTCATAGGGGGTAGTAGTAGTGGGTCAATGATGCGATCCAGGGCTCAAAGGCACAGGTGGCAGACAGGTTTAGAAAGCATTAGCAGCATTTTGACATTGCCTTGATGTGTTTGAAAGTAATCCATATCACTTGGATAGTGGCCTTTGGGCTGCATGTAATTCTTTCTCTGAATCCTTTTACCAATCCTATGAAGAAAGATATGTCCACTTCTGATTTTCGAAGGACACGGAAGCACTCCAACTCTACATGCAGGGGTATTGCCAAAGTCATGGGAATTGCTGTCGGGGTGCCAGCAGTCATTGGTAGCATGCACAATTTATTTTCAGTAGTTACCCCTCTTATCCCAAAGAGGTAGTGAACGGGAGAGCTTGCACCCTCCTTTAAGTCTTCTCTTCACCTTATGCAATATTTAGCTTCTACAACATTCTGTTTTTATTTTTCTTGATCCTATTGCTGTTCTAAAGATAATTTAGGGGAATCGTCCCCGCATATAGTTAAATCTGAGCAGGGGATTTGCCTTTTCCAAGTCTTTTGTTAACGGCGAAACCTTATCACTGTTACAAATATTCCCCCCTCTGTGGTGTCATGCTCAGAGTCCTCATTGTGCATGATGTCAGGCTGATTTAAAGGGAAGAGATGTACAGTAAGAATTTAAGACGGCCAAACGTTCCTCTGTAAGTTGCTCGCCCATTTATTGCTCTAGAATTCCTCTCATCCCTGTATGCCACAGATCAAAACGGTTTGTATGTTTATGATCCCATTTCAGATATTTTCCCATCTATATATATAAAAAACTGGCAAAGTGCACCCACTTCAGCAACAGCTATCATTTCAACATACAGATGCAAGTTATAAGTGTTAGGTTGTCCTCTACTGTCCAAATGGCAAAGTGCACCCACTTAAACAACAGTTAACATTTCAACAAACAGAATGAGCACAGTTCTACAAAGTCACTTTCACTTTCCACTATCGCAAACATTTGGAAGTTACTTCTTTCCACCCCCACTACCCTTCACACAGGGAACAGTGGTTGCAGTGTCGATGATCAGTAAATGACTAGCTCAATGATTCAGTTTCAAAAGAGCAAAATGCTGTAGGGCGAATGCCTCCTCTTAAGCTAAAACTGAAAGTAGGTGCTGTAATTATGCTGCTACGCAATCTTTTGCCATCACAGGGACTCTGCAATGGAACAAGGTTGACAATTAAGCATCCACAAAGACACATCATCGAAGCCTGTGTGATCGATGGCACACATCATAGAGGCTTGTGTGATCGACGGAACTTAGATACTGTTCGGTACAAGGTTGACAATTACGCTTCTAAAAAGACACATCGTGGAGGCCCGTGTGATCGATGGCACACATCATAGAAGCCTGTGTGATCGATGGAACTTAGATACTGTTCTCATACTGTGCATACCTCTCATTCCTTCTGATACATTTAGCCTTTTCAATGACCATCAATAAGTCACAGGGACGTACTACCCCTTCCTGGAAGTGATCAGCGGAAATTCCTATATTTTAGAAGGGGACATAAGTGACCCTATGAATTACAGACCGATGTTGACCTTCAACATATGCTAGAACGGTGTATGTTACAGTGGGAACAGTTAGTTTTCCAGATCATTTCATTTGAAGGTGCATGTTCCCAGGTCTACCCCAAGATATGATTGCCTCCCCACCTGAGAGAGGTGTCGCTATCCCCACTATGATACAACAGAATTGCGTGGAGTGGATGCACTCATGTCTTGCGGGAATAGCTTTAAAGGCAGAAACCTAAAACAAATGTCTCTTTCATCTGTATTTAAACTGGAAGTCCAGGTAAAGGGGATCAAATATGGCAGGACAGCTGATTTTGGTAAATTCATGAATTTCCTGATGAAGCATTATATCTATTGTGTGAATAACATAAGTGCACAGTGCAATGTTTTTTGGTTTTTTGAAAGATGTTTTTATTAATTAATATGTTACACAGTTGGACAACAACACAACCTTTTAACACAACTCACATATATAAATTACCCATCCTTCCTCCACAAATCCCTCACTCCCCTGTTTCCAAACCATGAATACATATTAAGATCCTCCAGGATCAATGTTATCTTTCTCCACAGAACTGTAAAACAAATAATACAGGATTCACTGTTACCACTCATCACCAGGGACCACATTGCCTCTCCCTGAATAGCAAGCTCAACTCCTGCAGTGCTGAGAGGAGTCTGCCTCAGTGATGCTAGTGTGTCACAGAACATGAATAGTTGTTTAGCCAATTCAAGTTGGTTGTCTCTGCACAAACAACATAAACGGTGGGTCCACAGGATTTAATCCAGGCTCCAGTAATTCCGAGCATTTTTACTGCATTCATTTTAAGCCTCAGGTAGTCCCGGACCAAAGGGTTACCCACAAACTGCTCAATGTAGTTCAGGATTTTCTCCCTAGTAAGAATATAATCAAGGAATAGGGCACTATTGCTCTTTGTGGTGAGTTTCACAATCTGATGTTCATGATAGAATGGCAGTACAATGGCTCTCACGGCTGCCTTATAGCGCAGGAGTTGATAACTCAATAAATTATCCGAGGCCGCACAGTGCCATCTATCAGCAACAGAGATGATATTAGCTAAAACGCTATCTTGCATGAAAGCATACGTGGTCCGAGCCGCTTCAAAAATGAAATAGCTTAGGGTGTCAATGGGAGCATTGGCCAGTTTCCCATAAATGTCAAGACAAATAAGCTGAAATCTCAGCACACAAGGATCCAGGCCGAATTCAAGGTAAATAATTTCAACCAGAATATGCACCGGAAGTCAAAACAATTTCGTCAGCAATGTGGACTCCAACTTGCATAGTTCAATGGTGTTACCAAAAGCCCAGCTTCCTGCACCATACTTCGAATGGGAAGAAGCTTTGCTGAGTATAATTGAGCCAATATCCCTACAGAATAGCCCCCACCACTGTGAGCAAATTTGCCTAGACTTCCCATGACTTGGGTGCATTTCAACTTAAGATGTACTAAATGTCGAGAACCCATTAGCTTGCAATCAAGCAATTTTTTATGTATTTATTTTTTTATTTATTTGCATTTATAGAGCGCACAAAGCTGCCCTGAGGCATCGTGGCGCTGTTACAGAAGGCTTGAGCTTAACATACAAAGGCTTGAGCTTAACATAGGTAGGATGAAACGGTAGGTAGCATTAGTACAGTGAAGGTGGTAAGGGACCGAGTGGTCCAAGCGTTTATGCCTGCTGTGGTTACAGTGCAAGCTTATCTGTGCATGTTGATTAGAGGCAGTTAGCAGAATAGAAAGGTTTTTAGGTTTTTGCAAAAGGAGGTTATGTTATGTTTTTTCATTCCTTAGTGATGTTGGCAGGGCATTCCAATTTTTGGGTGTGAGGTGTTGGAAGCTAGACCCTCCTGCTCTAGTTCTTTTGAACGTGGGGACATGGATATGTTTAGTGAGGTGTGCTCTGATGGGCCTCTTGGAGGTGTTGAGGGTGATTCTTTCCGAAAGGTAGGGTCGGGCATCTGAAGTAAGGCATCTGTGTGTGATGGCCATGGCTTTGAAGAGAATTCGTTCTTTTACCGGTAGCCAATGGGCAATTTTTCCTTGCTTGAGAGATGTGCTCCCTTTTGGGAATGGTCAGCGCTGCTCTGAGCGCGTTGTTTTGTGTGATTTGGAGTTTTTTTATGCCAAGATACTTGTATTCACTGACCACTTCTAAGGCCTTGCCCTCCAAACACCAATGGATACATTTTGATTTAAGGGGGGGGGGTAAAAACCATAACCTTGGTTTTATTTATATTAACAACAAAGGAATTAGTGTCTGAACATTTTTTGAGCTGATTTAGAGATGCATGTAGTCTAGCGGGGGTATGGTCCAACAACACAATGTCATCCACATAACCCATCCAGTGGAGCGGGATATTTCCGAGTTTCACGGCAATCGATGTTGGATTACTCAATGCCACTCCCATGTCTGCCAAGTACGGATTGAAAAGGAGAGGTACAAGGATGCATCCCTGCTTCAATCTTTGCTGGGTAGGAATCCATGTTGACGTCCTACCTGTTTGATCGAGTCAAATCTTAACTCTTGAATTATCATGAACAGCGATAATCACTGAGAGCAAACCAGTTGGAATATTCCAATGAGATCGTTTTTTCCAAAGCCTGTTGCTATTAATGGAATCAAAGGCTGCATTGTAGTCTATAAATGCCACATAAACTAACCTCTGTTGATTGCTCCATGCCTGTTGGATAACAGTCAACAAGGCGAGACAGTTTGTGGTCATGCTGAAGCCATTCTGGAAGCCTGTCTGATTTAGTGGGAAGATCTTGGAGCCTCCTACCCAATTCCATAATTAATTTAACAATAAATGGGCAAAGATCTTTAACGAGGCATATAGCACTGTTAGCAGGCAATAGTGGCCAGGGTCTGCATGGCTATGCTTTTTCCAGATGGGCCCTACGATACTAGCATGCCATGATGGAGGAAAAAGCTGTGATTCTCCAATCCAGTGGAATAGACAGTCGACGGGTAATAGCCCAATGGATAGCATCCGATTTAATCAATGAGCTCGAATTCCCATCAGGGCCTGGGGCTCTCGATGATTTGCTAACCTTGAGCAATCACAAAATATCAGAAGGACCTTTAGAATAAGTCCATTTAGCCTGAAGCATATTCAGCCAGGGTTGCATTCAATCCGCATTCCTGAAAGTTTTAGAGATATATTCAACCCATACGGGTTCCTGGATGGCAGTAATATCACTGTTCACTGGTGAGTAACCCTCAGTGGTCCTCCGAAATTGTCGAGAATCATTAACTAGTGCAAATAACCAGCGATCGCCAGCGTAGGCTCTCAATATGATATCTATGTTTTCTCAACCATTTGCGATAAGTATTTTTAACTAGATTAACCCGCAAAGCATATTCGACTGAGTCTAGCATCTGTCCAGACAGTTTACAGAGTAATACACATTTCCCTCCTCGTAGTGGCAATTAACTTGTCGAACTGATGTTTATGGGGAACCTTAGTAGTCAATCTAGCACAGCTGTGTCTCTTGACAAAAGTCGTGGAAATAATTGCAGCAATGGAGGTTCCAAAGTCCTTAATGGTATCAGCCGACAAAGTGGGGGTCATTTCTGACTCCTGTTCCATGCTACGTTCAATATAAGAAAGCAGTGCTAGTTAGCAAGTCCTCGTCCACTGAAGAAGACAGGCAAGTAACATCTTGGTCCAATGGACTAAGTTCCCTGGGGATTTTCGAGTTAAAGTCTCCACAAAGAATACAGGGAAAACTTCATATTCAGTTATTAATCAAAGCCTCCATGTCCAATAATACTAGGCCATGAGGGAGTTGATAAGGAGGATCATAGAAAATGACAATAATAATCTCATTAGTTCCCACTTTACAACAATCAATCGGGAAGATGACTTTACCCGCAAGGATATTAGGAGAATTAGAGGTTAATTCCACCAAACTCAGGGGTTTCTCAACACCTTTGGCTGCCCACAAGGACCCTGGCCCTGGGTAGCCAATTCATACAAGAAATGCCAGCCATCCACCACAATCGGGTGAGTGAGCCAAGTGTCCTGAAGTTCCATCACAATCACTGTGTATTGGTCAATTTGTTCAATAAGGCCCTCACCCTGAAATAAGTGACGGTTACCCTGAGTGTTCCAACTAATGAGTTGAACAAGGGATACTTTACTTAATACTAAGGTTCCAGTTTCCCATGTTGTGAAACCAGTTTGGCCAAACATGCCCAATGAGTTTCTTCCTCCCATGTTTCATTTTATGTCACAGCTCCAGATGTCAAGCTTGGGCCTCGGGCGATATTACTACTACGTGGATGGGCGGTGTCAGTCTTCCGACCCAATGCAACTGGACAGTATCTCTTACCATACTCAATCTCAATAACTGTGCACTCATAACCCAATTGGTTGAAAAGATCGTCATGTTCCAAAATATATGTCATGGTGCTAATCACAAACAATAATATCACTGATGTAGTGTAACAGACATTCTCACAGCTATCAACAGTTTTTTTTATTGCTAGATCGTATATACCTTAAAGGGATGATGCTATGAAATAGATCTAATATACAGGTGCGGTTTAAGACCAATCAACTACCATCACAAAAAAGACTGTATTTGAAGAGCTTTTGAGTTAACTTTGCAATGGGAAGTGGTCGCTGCTGAAACACTACCCAGCTCGGGATAAACTAATCCCTGAGGGGCGCATCTCACTGGAAGCGAGGGAACAACTATAGACTTTGAGGTAGAAACAGCTGGTCTACTATCATAGTTTACAAGTCCCCTGTCAGTCTGGGAAGAGGCATTAGCAGTGATCTTCACTGAATCTGGTGGAGTAGAAAACAGTGTTTCAAGATTCATGTCATAATCCTGCTCCCTTGCAAAGTTTTCACAGTATGCCTTGGCAAATGAGTATTGGAAAAGTAAACCCTTTCACCACCCCGATTAGCCAATGCTGTGGTGGGCTTCTGAGTCGAAGACTTCGTTTGCAAGTTAGAAGTCGAGCTTCTTGATGGTGAGCCATGAGAGGGAAATGAAGAAGGAGGGTCAGAGTCGAGGCTCGTAGGCAGAATGTCCTCAATCCCCCCAGCACGAATCGCACAGTTAGAAAACGATAAAGTCCCTTATGTTACGACTTGAGAGGAATCGCTTATGAGAAATGGTTGAAAAATGGGATTCAACACAACGGACAATTCACCCACTGTATCCTTTACGGCTTGCGGCTATTTTCTCATTCTTTTCCTTTTATTTGCAAGTGGTTCATACATCAGAGCCTGATTTACAGGCTTCCGCTGATGCATTTGCTTACCAGTCGCAAGTGGCCGGCCAACATAAGTTTCAACAGGACCTTCCAAACTATTTTCTTGTGGCCTGCAAGTCAAAATTGTGTTCAGGGTTACTTGCTCAGGGGACAAGATGATTAGAGAGGAGATAAGAGAACATATTTCAGCCATGTATGATAGTTGAGTACACAGTGGGCCTCATTACGCGGTAGGTGGTAAGGGATTACTGGCACCGGTAAGGTCAACGGTGCCGGTAATCCCTTACCACCCTATTCCGAGGTCCCTTAGCGGGTACCTTCCTCAACGCCTGGTTTTACCAGGCGTTATGGATGGGACCCGTTAAGGGACTTCAGAGCTAATAACGGTACCGCAAATTGCGGTACCGTTATTAGCTCCATCCCCATTCCCATTGAACCCTATGGGGGCACGAATGGGAATGGGGAATGGTTCCCGGAATGGGGACTTACCGGGTCCTCCAAGGTTGGAATGACGCGGTAAGTCCCTATTTCGGGAACCCAGATCCAAAATGCGGTAAGGGGGTAGCCATGGTGCTAATAGCACCATGGCTACCTCCTACCGCGTAATGAGGCCCAATGATTTAAAAAGAGTATCAACACAAGTCATAGTTTTAGTAATTTGGTCGCTTTGCAGAACCAATTTACCCACAATTGCCTCACATTTTTTTGGCAATTTCATTAGCAGTGTCTCTAAAATATTAAGCATAACTGTGGAGGAGCTGCTCTCATTAGCCACATCATGCGCGTCCGATGGGTAATCAAAAGCTGGTGATGGAAAGTCATGGGAGCGAAGCAATGAGACAGGGTGTTGCGCGTCCAAAAAAGGCGACTCCTTGAGTAATAAAGGTGTTTCATTCATATTGGCCATCTCGCCTGCCCCCAAGACTTGGTCTGGCCGGGGCAATAATGGCATTGATGTTGCTTCAGTGAACAAAGTGCCCAATACAGGCACAGTACCAGCAGGAGCCAAACTTGCATCGGTCAGAGTATTAGGCTAATTTCTAACGATCTCCTCCATAAGATACGAGCCCTCTTGCTGTGCACCTCACGAGGGCTAAAGGTAATAGGAGGTAAAGAAGAAACAACAGTGTTCGCCTGAGTCCGCACAGTGGCAAGGTTTGGTGCTGGCAAGATAGTAGTAGTGGTAGGAAGAGCTCTAACAACAGATGCAATAGTTTTGGACCCCAAACATGAGAGTGATTTAGATACCTCCTCCGTAATCTCTTTATGATAATTAGATTCAGCATTTCTAACATAAGTCTCATCTTTCTCGTCTTTGGAAATAGAATAAAAGTCAGTAATTTTCTAATTAGCCACAACACCCTTAGCAGAGCCCGCCAGCTTAACTGTGCTCTCGGGCACGCTCGAGTGGCGCGTCTTGTGTCTTTTGCAGGAATATCTGGATAATTGTCTGTCCTGGTCTTCCTCATTGGCAGACTCAAGAACCTCATCAAGTGAGTTAACAGGCGCTACCTGATGTTCCATTTCGCCCAATTGATTAAAAGCAGCCCGCTTCACTGGGCCTTCAGCGTCGTTACAGGTAAACTCGAAAAACTAAAGAGTAACAAGAAATAATCCACACTTGAATGCAGGAGCTGGAGACGCTCAAGCCCAAGACTGCAAGGCGTACTTACAGGTCAGGAGTAAAACTCGGAAACAAGTCAGTGGAATCACAGAATGTAGCAGTATCTAATGGAGCAGCAGCAGACAAGCAAAACTGCACACAGATGCACACTGGTCTCATGCTATGCCGGTTGCACGCTATAAGGGTAACACACCTCCAGGTGCAATAGAAACAGTAGAAAGACTCCAAAACGACTCCACAGGGTATCAAAACTGCACACAGCCGCACACTCCACACTGCAATGTTGCACTCATGTTGTCAAACATATGGAAGGCTGCAATTGCCACAAGTTATATGCAGACTTTGTGGGCAGGCACACCATGCACAGGATTGAGTCTGAACAATCCAATCTCCCACGTGCACAGCAAAATATGCATCATGCAAAATCAGTTCAAACCTGCATCTTACCTCCAGTAAACACCTGTGCACTCCTTGTGAACATTGATACAAAACACTGCTGGCAGAATAGTTCTGTCATGCCACCAGATTCAAATGTTTGGCGGTTAATTGAAACAAGAGTATGTTTACCTTCTAAATGTATTCCCATTTGTATTCTGATACTTCTATTACATTTACAAATCTGCTAGAAATATTCAAACAGATGTGCTTAACGAAAACGTTTTCCACAAGTTAGCTGTGCCACCTTTAAAACTGTAGTTCCATTGCTGCTAAAATGTATTCAGTTGTATCAAACTGTTGGGTGAATCATTATTATTATTCTTGTATTTTTTCATATTGCCTTTAATGCCAAAGATCCCAAAGAGGTTTCTAAGCGCGGACCCTGGATTTGAACCTGTGTTGCTCTGTATCGCCTCGTTGCCACTGAGCAATACTACCCTGCCCTCGGCCCATGCCATACTTTCTCCTGTTTAATAAGTTAAGGGCATCAGTAGTCCGTTGTATGGTGTGGAATTGTTCTCATAGCACCACATGAGCTTTTAAACGTAAACATGCACGAGGAACTGATACCCAGCTCCTGTATGTGCACATTTGAAGTACATGCCTGAAAAGGGGCCAGACTGACATTGTAGCTGCTGTGGCTGGTAGACGATGTACAACAGAAGTTTACATGTGTCTTCTGTATGAATGGCAGTGACGATTTTACATATTCCCAAGGCTTGAAACCAGCTCTGATACAATCCCTGCCAGTACATGCTTTAGCAACAGAGAATATGTGAAAGGTCTGTCTGTTTAACAACACACATATTCCCACAAATAAACCACCCTCACTATGCACAGCAAAAAAAAGGAAACACCTGAGGGGACGACATTCTACACAGTGGCAGTCCTTTAGTTGCTCCTTGATGTATTAGATAGGAAAAACAAGGCGCGAGAGACAAACAATGTATTCTCGATCAGAGAACCCAGACAGGCAGTGAATAAGAGTCACACATCACGTGTCCTATGCCAACCAATGGTGAGATATCCACACCTCCTTACACCACAGAGAAATAATACATGGCAGGAACATGCTGTTTTGCAAATCTGATAGTACAGGACTTGACCAACAAGTATGATAGTTGTTTTCCTTATTTTTACAGTTCATAAGAACTTTTGCATAGTGATATATTACAAATGTAAGACAATCAAATAGTATAACACACTACATTTGTTCATTCCATTAATTAATTGATTTATTTAGTTATTTATAGTTCACAGAACTTATACAACTCATACATACAATTGAAGAAAAAATAATTTAAGGAAAATACTATTCATTCAACAATATACCACATTATCTTCTTTAAAATTTAAAATGTACACCATCAATATAAACCAAACTCATTCCATTAATGCAATAGTTATAATAGAAAAAAGGATAAAATGACAAAATAAAATAAAATTATTCATTACATCAGATTAAACTCAAAACATATGGCGATACTCATTTGTTCGTACATTTTCCCAGGTTTTCATTTGGAGATTGCTATAGCAACAATTGCATTCCTTGGCAACATGTTTTTCCTATTTTGCATTCCATTAGTTATAGGCCCAGCCATATACGCTTTCTCTGCCACCTGTTATTCGCTAAGGTCTGGTCTTAATTGAATACCATTTAAATTGTGTTCAATTCGTCCTACTGAAGAGGAGTTGAAAGAGAGTGTCAGTGCTTGTATTGAAACCTGTGACCGGCACATTTAAACGCCTGGATGGTTGGGTTTTCGCAAAAGTGGAGTGTACATATTCACAGGTCACAGCGTCAAAATGTGAGTGAGCTGCAAATAGTTGTGGCTCCCTTTCTGGGGTGTAAATCAGAATTCGTGCATTCTCAAGCGAAACCTGACAGCCCTAAATCCCCACACCTCTCTCTGTGGCATCAGCAAACAAAAAAGAATCCACACTTTTTAGTTTGGGTTCCTGTCATTAGCCAAAACAATTGTGTTAGAGAACAGATGGGGAGAAATTGCACACGAGGAGGGACACAAAGCCTGTAGGTGTTGTTTGGTTATTTGAGCACCCATTGACTGGGCATGGCCATGCAAATCCCTAAGGCCAACACCACCCGTTCCTGACTCCCCCTGCATGTTATAGAATATTGGGGTGATAGCAGAAGCCTGCTCTCTCTTGATGACATTCAACATTCTTGTATGAATGCCTAGAAAAGTTTGAGAAGCTCACTGGGAAGAAAAACACACAACATTCGGTTGACTCTGCAAATCACTGACCATTACCTCCACGTCCACTCTTCCTCGTCCCAGTACTTACTTCATGAGGCACCTGCCTCCGACACAGGACCTTCTTCTATTTCTTTAAATCTCTATAACTCCTCCCCCACATCCATGTCACTCAGTTTTAATTTTTCCTGCCTCCGGCAGGTTGGACTTTTTCTTCTCGGTGCGGGGCACCAGGGAGCACCGATTGCTGGCCCCCTGGGGGGGCTGTGTGGCGGGGCCCTCGGCTCCCTCAGGTGCGGCGCTGCTCCTGGGCCCCCTGCGGGGTTTGGGGTCACAGTTGAGCTGGATTGCCTTGCTCGGTTCTTTGCTGGGCTCCGGACCGCAGCGTGAGCATTGTGTCCCGGGTCCTGCATGGCCCCGGGAAGGTAAGGAGAGGGGAGGACTGGGCTTGATGTTTTTCCCCTCTCCTCCTGTTTTGGCCGTCTTGATTCGACTTGGCAGTATGGGCTTGCCTTCCCTTTTGTTGTGAGGCCTCTCTGCTACTTGTCGTGGGGTGACAGAGGCAGAGTCTCTTTGGGAGTGCGGGGGCTCTGTTCTGTCGCAGGCATGTCACATACCACCTGCTCCTCAGACACACGGCCCAGGATGCACCGGATGTTAGCTGCATTATCTGGGGGAAGGTAAGGAGAGGGGAGGACTGTGCTTGATATTTTTCCCCTCTCCTGCTGGTATGGCCATCTTGACTCCTTCAACATGCCGTTTTCCTCGTGCCTTATGTGCACATCTTTATTGGAAATGATGGCAAGCACTTGGCAGTATGGGCTAAGCCTTCCTTTTTGTTGTGAGGCCTCTCTGCTTCTTGTCGTGGTGTGACAATGACAGAGTATTTGAAAGTGCGGGGGCTCTGTTCTGTCGCAGGCATGTCACATACCACCCGCTCCTCAGAGACACACGGCCCAGGATGCACCGGATGTTAGCTGCATTATCTGGGGGAAGGTAAGGAGAGGGGAGGACTGTGCTTGATGTTTTCCCCTCTCTTGCTGGTATGGCCATCTTGACTCCTTCGAAAGGCCGTTACCTCGTGCTCCGTGTACACATCTTTATTGGAAATGATGGCAAGCACTTGGCAGTATGGGCTAGCCTACTCTTTTTGTTGTGAGGCCTCTCTGCTTCTTGTCGTGGGGTGTCTGTGACAGAGTATTTGAAAGTGTGGGGGCTCTGTACTGTCACAGGCATGTCACATACCACCCGCTCCTCAGACACACACAGCCCAGGATGCACCGGATGTTGGCTGCATTCCTTGCTTGCTGCCTGTGAATATGGCGCAGATTTGGACACGTCTGCAAGCGGCCGGAAGGGTACCGGCCTGGCATAGTCTACACTTCGGGTTCGAGTATCAGCGGTGCTGACTCGGTCCTTCAACCTTCCTAGACCGATGCATTGGAACGATCTAGAGCATGGGGCTACCAGCTACTGGATACAGGGCTCAAGCCACCTCTCAGTCATGTGGTGCGTTAATGGTGTGTTTGGGTCTGTGCTATCTATGGACGCAGACTCCTTGTCCTGACCTCTTCCTCTAAACTGCGCGAGGGAAAGTCGAAGGAGTTGATTTGCTTTTCCCTTGTCCGGCATGGGATTATGGAAAATGCATCATGGAAGTAACGGCCATGCAGGGGGTTCCCAGTGTCTCTTCTTTTAGGGCCTAGGTCCTCCGATGCCTTTCACGCCTCCTCTCAGACTTATGGGAAGTGATAGGGCACATGGTGACACATGTCTGTGCTTAGAGGGGTTCTCAGAGCCCCTGGTGCCGGTGGAGGGGGATGTCACGTCAGTGGGTTTTCCAGTATAGGCATACCTCAGGTAGGGGGTTGCCTTTGATGTCGGCTATCCGGGATGGATTGCTTTGCCCCGCTTTGTGACAGTACTCTGCCCTTTTGACGCCAGCCTGGTGGCTCCTCTGTCAGCTGAGGGGGCCATAGTCTGCTGGACCTCTGGGCTGTCCAGTATCTTCCTTTTGATAGGTCAGATCTTTTTGTGGGCCGACAAGCATGCTGTTATATTGTGGCGCAGGCCTGTTTCAACGTCCTGTGATTTCCCTCTGGTGCAAGTGCAGTGACTGGCGGTTTTCCCTGGCTCCTCGTCTCTATCTTCTCGGAGGTGTATGGGACTGGTGGGGTTCGGCTTCCTGGGTAATGGGCTCCTTCTGGAGGGGGTATCAGTTGCCGCTCCTGTCTCCTCCTGTCCAGGTTTGCATGGTTAGGACTTTGGTACCCAGCTCACGGTCCAAGTAGTTGGCCATGGGATCTGTTCTCTCTGAACGGTTGTTGTGGGTTACCGTCTTGCCCGTTCCTCTCCCTGTTCAGGGTCAAGTTTTCTACTTGCGGGTGTTCCTGGTCCCTATGCCTTCTAGGATGTGTCACCTGCTTATGGGTCTCAAGACCCTGCACTGCTTGTCCGGACGTCTTGGGAGAGCGTACTCTGGATGTTGTGCAGGGGGGGCGCTTGCTGGCTGTTCTGGGCTGGGTTCTCAGAAGGCAGTATGTCTCGGCTCGCCTGTTGCTGAAGTTACGGGGCACGTGGCGTCTTGCATGTTTTCCAGTTCCTTGAGCCCGTCTTCGGTTACGTCTCCTGGTGTCTTATACTCTCTCCCACTGGCTCCCGACATCTCAGCTTTCGTAGTTTTGTTTTCAGTGTCCCCAGCGCTGCGAGTATCCCTGCTATGGTGGCGGGGGGTTTCAGGTCTACAGGCTGAGGTGTTCATGGTCCTTCCTCCTGTGGCCTCTCCTACTACCAACACCAGCAGAAAGGGTCTACATTGGGGGTCCTCTCAGCTCAAGGGTTGTGAGATCTGGGGAGAGCCGGCGATCATCCAATTGGCAAGAGTTGTGCCATTGTCCAAGCTCTGGTGTACTTCGAGGAGTTGCTGGACGGTCGGCGGTTTTTAGTCCGATCGGACAATACGACGGCCTTGGCATATGTCAACTGCAAAAGGGGTTCTGGCCACTCCTTGAATGCTCTGGCAGCGCTGATAGGCACCTGGGAGGACTCTCATCTGGTGTCTCTGGTGGCCTCACGTATCAGAAGGGTGGACAATGTTCAAGTGGATCTTCTCAGACGCCGGTTTTCACTCCTCTGCGGAACTGGTCCTGTTGGCCCAGGTCTTTGCGGTGACCTGTGTCAGATTAGGGTCCCTGGTTCTAGACCTGTTTGCATCCCCGGCCTCAGCAGAAGTTCCCCTCTTCTGCTCTAGGCTTCAGGCTGAGGGGATTGGGGGATGGAAGCCCTCTCTGTACAGTGGCCTTGGGGTTTTCCTTTATGCCTTTCCGCCTATTCCCCTTCTGCCCCGGGTGGTTTGGCGCATCAGAGTGTCCAGGGTGACTGTGTTGTTGTTAGCTCCGTTCTGGTCCCGCCGGAGTTGGCTCCCCTCTCTGTTGGAGCTTCGGTCCTAGGAACCTTGGCTGGTTCCGAGGTGGCCGTGTCCCCTTCAAGGGGATCTGCGGTTGGAATTCCACCAGATGCAATGGGCGGTGTGGCTATTGCTCAGTCTAGGTTGATATCTCAGGGGTTCTCAGATCCTGTAGTTGGGTCCAAATGGATGCTCTTAGACCCTCCACTCTGAAGGTGTTAGGCAGACACTGGGGCCATTTCCGAGACTGGTATGGGCGGTCTGGGATCCCTCCCCTGCGTTCTGGCCTCTGCTATCCTTCAGTTCCTCCAGGAGGGGTTTTGACAGGGGCCTGGCAGTTTTTCCAGGCTTCGCTCTCAGTAGGCCTCCATGAAATTACTTTTGGGGGACTCTGACGGTCACTTGGATGGGGAGGTGTTGGTGGGGAAATTGATCCAGGGTTTTTCTTCTTCCCGTCCTTGTGCTGATAAAGGGCTTTTCTCTTGGGATCTCCCTCTTGTATTACGGTTCCTTCACGGGCCTCCTTTTGAGCCCATTTCCGAGATTGATATCAAACATCTTACACTGAAATCTGCTTTTCTTATTGCCCTCACTTCTGCCCGTAGGCTTGGGGTTCTCTTATGTCACGCTCCTTTCCTGAGGGTGCTGCCAGACTCAGTGGTGCCGGGGTGTGGTCCGATGTTTCTCCCTTCAGTTGTCTCTCGGTTTTCACACCTCTCAGGGTCTGGTTCTCCCTGACTTCTTTCATGATCCAAGAACGCCTGAGGAGGTGGCTCGGCTTAACATTGATGTCCGACGGGACGCGTTGGAGTATTTGGCTTGGTTTGCTTTTTCCACCAATCTGATAGTCTTCTGATTGCTTGTGGTCCGGCTGGGCATAACGCATCTGTGGTTTCCATTTTCCGGTGGTTCCGGGTTGTGATCTCTAGGGCCTATGTGGCTTCTGGCCTGCCTGTGCCTGTGCACAATCGGGGGCAGTCTGCCAGGGGTTTGGCGGCTTCCTGGGCCGATGCAAGGAGGGTTTTTCTCTGCAAGAGATTTGTATGGCTGCCGCCTTGGCTGGTCTAGGCATTTTCATCAACCGCTATGGGTTGAGTTTCTCCCACTCGGGGGTTGGTTCCTTCGTGGTTGGAGTTTTGTCTGTGGGGATGTGATTTAAGAGTTATTGTGGGTGTGTTTTGCTGCACTGTTTTTGGCTCTGTGTCTCATTGGGACCTTTTCCCCGTTGCTGCTTTGGTATACCTCATGAAGTAAGTACTGGGACGAGGAAGAGTGGACGTGGAGGTAATGCTCTGATTACTTACCTGTAATCTTCATTACTCCTAGTCCTACTCTTCCTCGTCACAGTACCGACGACCCTCCTCACCCTCCCTCCGGGGAAGGTCCCATGCTCCCGCTTGGTAATATGAAACTGAGTGACATGGATGTGGGGGAGGAGTTATAGAGATTTAAAGAAATAGAAGAAGGTCCTGTGTCGGAGGCAGGTGCCTCATGAACTAAGTACTGTGATGAGGAAGAGTAGGACTAGGAGTAATGAAGATTACCGGTAAGTAATCAGAGCATGTTCCCACAGCACTGTCACACACAGATCTCAGCAACAAGTCTTCAATCTGCTGAGCCACAGAATTTATCATCAACAATGAAGGCGTTTTACCAGGACTGATAGTGTGCATGCAGACCGTGCTGTTGTAAGTTAACCATTCACCCAGTGACATTTCCAAATACATCATATTGTGCTTCACGTTTAAAAGTTTAAAAAAAAACCTGCGGCAGAATATTTACCTACATGATGAATTCAAACCAATTTTCAGTGTATTTGCAAAACGGTTCACATTGACCATCTTATTGATTTTAAACATAATGTTATCATCTACTTAAAGCGACTGCTTTTTAAATAATTTCTATCCTATAATAGACAGTATTTCTTTATACCAAAAATTGCAGGTTAGCAGGTCCAGACCTAGCACACCTTTCTTGGAGAGTTTTCCATGGACCTGTGCTAGTGACCCACAACGTGTAGTTCACGAGCAACATGCTGCTTGCTGCACCCTAAAATGTTGCTCTTCAGTTGCTCTGGGCGAGCATGTGGAGGTCCAAGTTTAAAGAGGCCCTGCATGTTTGAAACAGAAATGGCAGCCTATCCTGAGCCAGGACTTCGGAAAAGCAATCAGCCTGCTCTTGCAGACAGACATGCTATGCGATTAGTTGTGGCTAATTCATGGAGAGGGAGGATGGGTGTGAAGTGTACAAAGAGCCTGGAGGAGTCTGCCGAGATGATTCCAAAGGCTGCAGATCAGACAAGCCGACTACTGCTGTTCAGACCAGAAGTACAAACCGTCTACTGGTTGCCCCACATTGCGGGGACCCATTTCCACATGTAATACAAATAATAATAATTTCGCATTTATATAGCTGCTATGAACCCTCTGGTATCTGAGCACTGCTTATTATTACCCACAGTGTGTGGTGCTCATTTATCGACCTCGGAAGGATGAAAGGCGGAGTTTGGCCCTGCCAGGATTCGGACCTGCGTTAGCAAGCTCTGCACGGATGTCAAAGCAAGCGCTCTACTCGCTGTGCCACTTGACCGGCAAATAATTCTTGAGAGGCAACGATTGAGGAAGTTCCTGTTACTGCTGTTGTAATCAGCATTAATAATGATCCACCAATGAAGCATCCACACTTACCGAGGCAGACCCACTTTAACACTTGGAGCTGCATCACATCAGGAGGTGAGCTGCCGGCTGCAGCATGCACACAATCTGTGCAGCAACTGCTATAAGCAACTAAGTATTCCACAGTTGCTCTCAAGTAGGTTGCAATGGGGCTATGCACAGAAGCTTAGGAGGTGCATAAAGGGAAAATAAGGAAGGGGAAAATAAGGAACATGAATATCTAATTTTCCAAATATTAAAAAGTTCTAACTGGCTTTTTTTGTACATGCAAAGTTTGCATGCATATTTTTTGTTAGACATTTCCCAAACTCATTGCATTGTCCTTGTGAATTGATACCCATCTTCTAATATGTTGACAGGTGTACACTATTGGACAAATAATTGAACCACATGTCCATGTTTATTTATTGATGAAAATTGAGAACTTCTGTACGTTTGCACAGCTGGTATGTGCATAATGAGCAAATAAGTTGCATGAATGCCCAACATTTCTTTATTGAATAGTTTGCATATGTACAGTTTTGAGCCAGTGAAATGTGGTTTTGATGCTACCGGGCACAATTGTTAGAAATGCTATGTACTAATTGGAGTTTGACTAATGGGAAAAGGAGGACAACGCATACCAAATTGTCAATAATAGAGCAATTTGCATCACTTCCAATTCAAATTGAATGAAGTTAAGGTTAATAGTTTGTTATCAGCAGGGCCATAATGGCTGCCAAACATCAAAATAAACCCCCAAAACCATTCTATAAAATGGCCTTCAAAAGCTCCAAGTTGTGTTATTGGCCTCATGGGCTTACAGAAGCACCAAATCCCACTAGATATCCCAGATGGTAGTTCAGAGGAAGTGTCACCAAAACCTTTCATTCCTAGCCACAATGTCACCAATGCAACACAACCCTGTGCTTTTCACACACAACTTGCCACTAAGGTTCATAGGAATTGGAATGGGGATAACTCCAAAACTCCCAATTAAGTGAATATTAAAAGATGCTATGTTTTGATCAATGGATATCTGTCCGTGCTCTTAGAATTATGCCATTCACCACAACAAATTGAATATTCCTCAAGGGACAGACATTAAATTAACCTGTAAAATGTTTGTTTTTAAATGCTCCAACTCAAGGCCAATCTTCCACCAACTGAACACTGATATGTTTCATCACAGTATAGATGTTGCTCACCGTTACATTTGATACAAACATTTTACTCATTAACTACAAAAGTTTGGGGACCTCTGGCCTATTCCATGAACAGATGCACCTCAGTTGCTGTAACTTCCAGATTACCTTAGTAGCCAGAGGAAACATATTTCACAATAAAGGGAACAGCCATGCCCCACATACACACATCATTCCCAACATTAATATAGTGCCCAGAATTGGTGTCCTAGAAAGTGTGTACATAGTAATTACATTCTTCCTGTCGGGACCCACTACAAAGAAATCCACGAGGGTTTGGTGGCACAGGGAATTACAGAAGAAATACAATCTGCTCAGAAATAATACATTTCTTCAGGCCATTTATTTTAAGTTCAGTTCTCTGAGAATGACAGCTCAGGTACAAAAGCAAAGAGGCCTAAAGCACAGGCATGGCAAAGTCAAGGATCGGTCAGAAATAGTCTAGAGAGAAGGGCAGAGAAACAACAAAGCAGTTTTGTCCAGCAATATCTATCTCTGACAAATTGGCCCTGTAAATACTAACACACTCCTGTTCTGTGCTTCTGACTACATACACATTCTGCAATGCACCACCAAAAAGCCTCACTTTTCATCCAGAACATGTATTGGCATAAGAGATATAGAAAGGGAGTTGCAGAGTGTTAAGTGACTTCAATTCAGTACTCCAACTAAGTCAGTGCCTAGTCTGGGATGCCCAATGAAAGCCCTTATTTATATATTTTTATGACTAGTTCATAAATCTGGATGATAAACCCTTATATAACGCCGCTCTCTTTGAATCCCCCTGACCTCACTGAGCCAAGAAGTAGGTTTGTTTTGCAAATTAAAAGATTTATTGACAATTAAACAAGATATATATCACACTTTTATGAATAAATTAATATTTGATAGCACTCTTATGAATATGACAGTGATCAACAATGAATAATCTCACAGTAGCACAATTCTTAATTACTTAGGAGTTGGTATAGAAAGGATAAGGTAGCTGAGAATGCTTTATGGTTTCAAGGAAATACAATGATGAAAACGAATGCAGCACAGAAATAAACTGAGATGGTTTCAACAAGAGATAATATAATCACTTTTCCCCTTTGTGGCAATTCACTCCCCCCCTATGCAATACAAATGGATGGAAGAAGAGCACATAATTTTCAGGAATATAATCAAATGCAATATAAATTCTAGTTCCCCCCTAGCAAGCTTAGAGCAACCGTTATGATTTTAAACAGGCAAAAATACTTTTACATGTGATTAGCAAAGAAGTGAAAAATATGCTAAAAATGATTTTAATTCCCTATAGGAGATTCAGGGTAGGTGACAGCTACTTGGAATTAGTTCAGGTCAACACTAACAATGATTCATGAGGGATTATCAGGTTGAAAACGAATTTCAGCAATGCAAACAAGAGACGCTATTTTTGAGAGGTGGAGAAATTGAGTCAAATTGCAATTTGCGGCACTTTTTCCCAGTGCGCGATTATGGAACAACTATACAGTTCTGGAAAGCTGACGATCTTAGCTTTAAAATGAAAGTTAAATCTCGTTCCTAGCACACACGGTTCAAAAGATACGACCGATTTTCTGGAGGTAGATTTTCAGAAATAAAGTAAGATTCAAATGGAAAATTACACTTTCACAGGTTTGAAATCACAGAACGGACACATGATTTCTAGACAGTTCTAAATAGGTTGAAATGGTTTGAATTAGATTATTTTAAACTAAGAGATTGGTTTGCACAGCTCTGGCTGGATACTCACTCCTAACTTTGGAAGGAATGGGCCTTGTCACAGATCTGGTCGACAGGTTTAGCTGAGGTTCTCTCTGCTCAGCTGGTCTGGATCTCTGGTTCTGGCAAAAGTTCTTGGCACTGCACAGCAGTCTGGTCTGGGTCTGGTTTTGGCAAAAGTTCTTGGCACAGGGTTCTAGCCAGAATCACACAGCTCGCCTGGCTGTTGAATGGTTTGGTTAGGTTGCTGGATTCTGAGGCCTCTGGAAAGGATTCAGCTTGTGGACTAGGCCTTTCTGCTACAAAGTTCTGGAATCTGGAGTCTGGTTTTCTAAGTTCTGGTCTCTGAATATTGTCTGGATTTGAAGTCGGGAGTCTCCCGTCAAAGTGCTTTGCAAGAAAGTGGAAAGTGAATGTCCCTACCTGGGTCTCAATGGTTCTTTTCATGTCTTTTGAAAGTGGGTGGGAAGGCTGACCTTCTATGCCCAACCCTCTGAGGATCCTGATAGGCTATATGATTCTCTGTCGCTTGACTGGGGAACTGAATTGTGAGTCATCCGGCATCCTTTTTATGGCATACAGCAAGAACACTCCCCTTTTCACTTTGCACACGCTATCTATTTTTGATTCCAATGCATATTTATCTATGTACAATTTTTCTAATATTATATGTCCAGTTAACATATTTTCTGTAGCGCCAAACCATCCGATCCCTGTCTTTGTAAGATGTTGTGTCCACTTCTGACAGAATTCTGTCCTTTTCATCCAGAACACAACCTCTAAACTTTTGCAGGATTTACACAAATGTGCACAAGGAATATGGGCATCAGATGATGAAGTGTCAGATTTCTAACATACATACATTTGGAGTAATACCCTATTTTCCACTACTACCCCCCAGGACATACCACAGAGTCCTAACACCTCTTAAAATGTGCACAGAAAAATCAAAGGAATCATGATATTAATTATATAATTTTGACAATTTCGTACTATGAATTAACCATCTTTTTAAAATTATGCTCAGATGGGTGTGGTTTAGGTTCCAAAGCACATGGGAGGATTTCTGTCTGTCCCCGCCTCCAAGCTCAGCTGGATCACAGAGGCAGTGCTCCTCCCAGTTCCTTCCGAGAGGAAGCCATTTTACAACCCCCTGATTTAGCATTTGCCTGAGGCAAGGAAAGTTCATTGTTCTGTTTCCTGCAGCCCCAGGTACTCCTCCCCTAATTCAATCAAAGAGGTGTGATTTCCTTTTTGTGGGAACAGCAGAAGGCAGCCAGGCCTGTGAATGCAGTTGCTGGGCAAGGTTCAACTCCTGTCGGGGGTAGATGCCGGGCAGAATTCAATCTCTTTAAGCCAGGCTTCAGCCAAATGTCACTTTTGTTCCAGTTTTTCTTCATTCAAATCAGACTTACAATTTTGACACATGCAGCTAGAACGCTGATTCTAAGTTCAAAACTATGACATTTAAACAGTTGCAACCTATGTGACACTCCAAAGTAAATCACTCATTTATTTTAAACATTTCGATTTTAGTGGCTTTAAGTCCAATTTCACTTAAGCTGTTGACATCCACAGCTCAGCCAGTTTTGTTATGAACATTATTTTAGGCTCTTCATCTTTCCAGATTTGGTACGCACACAAGACTTCATTCTACCAGACGTCTGCTGGTGTTCAGTAAGATTTTTGAATATCTTGCAATGTTTGAAATAGGCATTTTGAACTTGCATTTCAGAGAAACAAATGTGATTTCAAAGCGCTTTTTTGAGCTAACAGGCACTGCTGTTTTTCCTTTGGCACCACGTTTCACTCATGGCGCTTCTGGCCCATCACGCTCGCACTGGTGGGTGGCAGGACAGGCAACCGTTTTGGTGTGCGCAAAACTATGCAGTTTTCCTGGATTCTGGGCCAAATGTGGGCTTTTCAGCCATCTTGGATTTTCTAAGCCCACAGCACCAAATGTTGTAGCATAATCGTTCAAACGTGGGTCAAGACACCTGACAAGAGGAAATGGGGAACAGGGAGCTCAGGGGTTGTCCAGCAGTGCTCACTGGTGCATTGGTACTTATGGCAGATATGCTGGCGGCATAATGTGAGCCACATGATCTTAACTGTTTTAGTACGTTTTTGCTCTCCCTCAAAAGGTAAGGGTACACCATGCTTGAGCAGCTATTGCTCCAGGATCATCTGACCCACATGGCCAGGGACAATGGTGCCTAAATGGGCACTTATACAATTCGAAGTTGTCAAGGCAAAACCACACACTGCTGGAGAGGAGGTAGATATACATCTGCTTCCAGCAGAGACAGGCAAAGGAGGTGAGAACAGAGATGGTAAATACTGTGTTGTCTGGAAAGAGCATAGCTATAAACAATGATTACTT
Organism: Ambystoma mexicanum; assembly: GCF_040938575.1. Taxonomy (NCBI): domain Eukaryota; kingdom Metazoa; phylum Chordata; class Amphibia; order Caudata; family Ambystomatidae; genus Ambystoma; species Ambystoma mexicanum. Next base: position 878,298,617 of record NC_090928.1, on the reverse strand, counting down.
ATTTTGACTGGTATTTGAATTGGCAGTCTCTGCAAGAAGGACTCAAATCAAAAAGAATGAGTATGTAATGGCCCTTGTTTTGCGTATAGTGAGACAGTATCGTAGGAATATCCACGTATGTCTTTACCTGATTTAAATTACTGTAGCAAACATGACATACTATTCTCCTATTTCAACTTCTGTAAATTCATACGGAGAGAGCTTCACATATATTAGTTTTTAGTAACCTGACTAGATGGCAAGGACCCTATGTCATAATTGAAGTGATCGCCCATCGCAGCTATGTAGTCCAACAGGCAGATAGGCAATGTCTCATGAATAAACCAAAATTCTGTAATGACAACAGCAATGCACAACTCCTGTTGCTGTTTGCCAACAACACCATAGAGACACCTTTTACCAATTGAAGTGAATGGGGTCACCATACCTGCAGGTCCCTCCAAGACCAACCACCAGGCACTCACTCAGCTGATTGAAGGGCACTCAGGTGTATTCTCTCCGAAGCCTGAGCCCATGAAGTGAGTAGTGTACAAAATCCAGACTCCTCCGGCTCCGGAGATGGGTGCTATGCCTAAAACCATACCAGCTACTCATGGTCAGAAAACAAATAGTACAAGAAGAACTGAACAAGATACTGGACCTCGGGTGATTGAGAAGTCTTACAGTGAGAGATATTCACCAATCTTAGTGGTACTGAAGCCTTACAATACCTGTCGGTTTTGCATTGATTTCTGGAGCCTCAAAGAAACCTCCCAGTTTGATGCTTATCCGATGACAAGATTAGATGATTTGATTGAGAACCTGGACAGAGAGAATTGTGTTTATACATTAGACCTGTCAAAGGGATACTGCAGGTACCCCTAGAAGAAAGAGCAAAGCCCAAGTGCATTATCCACTTCAGAGGGTCTATTTCAATTCACAGTATTACCCTTTGGTCTTCACTGGGCCCCAGGATCTTCCAGAGACTGAGGGGCCAGGTCCTGGCTCCATATTGCTCCTTTGCAAGGGCTTATCCTGTCGTTATCATCATCCAGAGTACAACATGAGTGGACCATCCAAACCGTCTAGCAGGCACCTGCAACCAGCAACGGATACCAACAGCCAACCCGAAAAAATGTCACCTAGCCCAATCCAGTGTAAAATATTTGGCATTCCAACTAGGGAAAGGGCAATAATTGCCACAGAAAGTCAAGGTGGAAGCAGTACAGAAGGTTCTTCAACCTATTACAAAAATAGATAAACGTGCTTTTCTCAGCCTTGTTGGATAGTATCAGAGATTCATGGCTGATTTTCTTGGAGAAAGCCAGACCCCTCACTGACAATCTTGTCAAAGGTCATCCAAATATCATCAAGTGAGACACAGGTGCTGAAAGGGCCTTCAAACAACTGAAGGTGCCTCAATGCCAAAGCCCAGGGTAGGTCATGCTCGACTTTGCCAAGGAATTTGCCCTGCAGTTGGATGCCTTATCTATTGGTCTTGGGGCCATATTGTTCCACGCTCAGGAGGGGAGTATGAAACTGTGTCCCTGAGGAAATAAAAATGTACTCAGTAGTCGAATTTGAATACTTTGCAATCAAATGGTCAGCATTCCACCTCCAGTACTACCAAATGTGCTGACAATTTAATCTTGTAGTGGACCATGCCCAATTGGATTGGATGGCGAGAAACCAAGACACTAACCCCCGCTTCTTGTGATGGTTCCAGGGCCAACAGCCATTTTCCATTCAAGTTGAGAAGTGTGCTGAGAACAAGCAGGCTAATGTAGACTTTGTGCCGCAATATCTTCTTTTTTTATTTTTATTGAATCAGTTGAATTTAATCAACCTTACAATATCAAAAATAAGACATAGTATACAATGTATCAATTAGATTTAAAATGACAATAGAATATCAATGTCAGATAAGTAGTTTGTGATTCCATTGACAATTTCTGATCATTAAGGTCAGTAAGTACGAAAGAGAAAAGAACAAAAACCAAATTTTATTCTTAGAAAATTCCACTCAAAAACTAAAACAGCATATTTAAAATTAATAATCTTGACAAGTAAGCAACTTATAAAGTGCATTCACAGTTCACAACTAATCAGCAAATATTTCTTCACATGTTACAAACCATAGATTCTTTCCAAATTGCACAAGTTCTTTTCTTACAACCGACGGTCAATGCCAGCATTTGCAATATATGATGGTGGTGCTATTGCAATATAAGGCTTGAAAATGTTATGTATCCATGTCAAACAATTCACTATATAGTGGGGTCTGGCGTTAGCTTGAGGCTTAATAGAAAATTCACTGTGGCAAATTGTATCATTGGCTTGGAACAACTCAGGATAATAGACCAACATATATCCTCATTAAGATTTGCGACGTATTGACAGTGTTTCGCAAAATGTGTCTGTCTGTGGGATATTAGACAAGGGCACTGGGTTCTTCAGGCAGCCAAGGGCCAGGATGAAGAGGATGCCTTTGGCGAAAGGATGGTGGTATGTGACAAGGTCAGTACTTCTAGATGAGATAGGGAGGGACGGCCCTAGGGCTCTTCTGAAAAGATCAATAAACACCCCTAAACCATCTCTGGGATTTGGAGTATTCTTTCAGTCATCGGTGACATGATTCCAGCTTCATATTAGTGGTGGTATGTACTTGACTTAAGTGTTATAAATGTACATATCATTTTTTTTATTGGCTAATCAACCACCTTGCTGACACATGATGCCACTATTTTCACCCCAATGTATCTCCCATGCATGCCAGACATAACATTCCAAGTGGAATTGAAGCTGTGGCCATTGCGACAAATGCACCGTTAGCAGAACGAGGATGTCGCTATTGACACTGTTTCAAGCACTTACACATTAAGTGCCCATCCGGTGCCCCATAATATTGGTGAAGCTGAGGTTGATCACTCACTGGGGATACCCACAATAGATCTGCAACCAGGGCTTAATCATGGTGAACCCCTAATCCAGTAGGTGACTCATTCAATCAAGTTGGTAACATGTTTCTCGCCTCTCCCAGTGCTATTTAATCACCGTATACAGTAGTCACAACTAAGGGGCATTTGTTTTTGTTTTATTATTTGAGTTCATTAATTATTGATTTATTGATTGATTTCATGGGATAAACTATACTCTAGTGAAAAGTCATAGGGTCTCATTGCAAGTTCAGATGCAGCCATGCCCTTAAAAAGGGCATGGCTGCCTCCAAACTCGGATCCGGGTTCCTATAATGAGGAATTACCGGGCCATTCCAACCTTGGAGGACCCGGTAATTCTTCATTCAATTTACCCATCCCCATTCCCATTCAAGCCCCCATAGGGCTCAATGGGAATGGGGAGGGAGCTAACAATGGGCACGTTAATAACGGGCGCGTTGTTAGCTCCCAACCGGTGCCGGTTATCCCTTTGCGCCCTATTCCGAGTTCCCTTAGCGGGTCCCTTCCTTAATGCCTGGTTTTACCAGGCGTTAAGGACAGGACCCGTTAAGGGACTTTAGAGCTAATAACGGTACCACAATTTGTGGTACCGTTATTAGCGCCTTCCCCCTTCCCATTGAGCACTATGGGGGCTCAAATGGGAATGGCTTTTTCAATGGGGACTTACCGGTCCCGCAAATGTCGGAATACAGCGGTAAGTCCCCATTGAACCAGGGCGGACTCGTTACCGGTATTGGAGGTAGTCATGGCGCTAACAGCGATATAATTACCTCCATACTCGGAATGAGGCCCAATGTTTCTTCTATTATATAAAATGGGTCATCCTGTGCTAGCTGGCATTGCACATTTTCATAATTAGTTCTTTATATAAGTACTGTAAATTCACAAGCAAGAATGACGATACCACACTAACCTGGGGTTACATTCTTGATTCTTGTTTTATGCTTGTTCGAAAGTCATGCTTTCAGGGGAGGATATAAGATTTACGGATTGCCACCTCCACAAGCATTTAACATTAGTGAGGAAAGTACTAACCAGGGTAGTCAGAGACTCCGCCTGTGCGTTGGCCAGGACTGGCCTACAGATGCACAAACATCATTTGACTTGGGGCAAAGTGGCAACTCCTCTAAGAACTTCTTCACTGTGGCAGAAGAGACCCTCAAAGTTGAAGAAGGCACGAAAGGATATCACACGTCGGTATAACAGCAGAGCCAGAGTAACTACATTTGACCGAGGGCCTCAATGTCAGGCACTTGGACTGAAGACCTCCGCCACTGTCAAGTTACTAAACTGTATACTGTATATGCCAGCATGTCCCATGTCATCTAGCAGATGCTTATCTAGTCCTGGCTTTTTCTTGGCATTCTGTCACTTGTTTTCCTTTTCCCATTAGATATTTGAAACTACCTTTCCCAGAATGCATGGTATACAATGACACATACTACGCACAACCCACAAATCCTCTGTGTCTCTGTGTTACAGACACCACAGCACCCTCTATATTGCAAGAGGCATCCCACTAACATGACAGGCTAGATGTTACAGTATAGTCTATGATTCCCATGCAAAATGCAACCCTATATGTATGAGCCTGCATTAGCTTTGGCCTCAAGAGGCACACAATTTTTATTTTCATTTTTAGTATGTGAATTTTATTTTACCATGTAGACCTTGAAAAGGTGGTTGGAAAAACATCCCATACACAGAAAGGATTTGCGCTTCCTGATGAATACCCTCCCCAATAGCACCTGGTTTTTACAAATCTGTATTTGTCTAAAGCTCCCCTCCCCTGCCCATCCATTCACCATAGTGTGCATTTAAGCTTACAGTTTGTGTCCCATCCAGGGTACTGTGTGCTGCATTACAGAAATTCCTTCCCTGTGGAGTGTGAACCAACACCATAATGTAGCATGGGGGCTGTTTAAACAGAGGGAGTACGGCATATGCATGATAGCACTTCTGCTGCCATGAACATGACACACACAGTGACTAAAACCAAGTTAGAGATGGCCTAGTGCACCATTGTTAATGGTTAAGCTGTGTACACAATATTTCCCATGACCTCACCAGATTCAACAGCACTGATCTCTTAGGGGATCTCTCAGTGGAAGCCAACAGTCCCTACAATAGGAAGTGAGCCATGCTATACACACACACACACACACACACACTGCCTGATTCATGGAAAAATGTGCATTGACCCTGTAAACCGGCTTGTCCCAAAAAAGAATTTGCGCGTCCCTGCCCGCATAAGGTTTTCTGTGCACTCTGTGTATTTATGGAATTGTTCACACATAGTAACCGTATACACAAGTCACAGCTGGAACGGCCAAATGTCCCCATGCAAAGCAAAACCAGCCAGAAACATGCACCCTCAAAACAGTGTCTGGGGTCCCCCGCAATCAGGCCTGATTCTCGGGGACCCTGTGCTGGGTGCCCCGTAACTGTTACCGGCACCCTGACAATATGCATACGATTTATCGCAACTCGGGTAAAACTCAAAAAATCTGCGTGCAAACCCCCATAAAATGTTTTTGTACCTGCTACACTAAGTATGCACACCCCTAAGTGATATGGGAACCCCAGCTGCATGTACGCACCCAATCTTACCTCTGTGTGGTGAATCCTATGTGCAAGTGCCTGTACACCTGCCTTCAGGTGGCAGACACTATGAGGGCTTTGCAAGGCCATTTCCCTGCCGAGAGGTTGCATGGTCGGATCCATGAATACGTATCATTCCACGGAATAGTGGGCATGCGATGGACTGTCTGTGGGCCGTCCCTTGTAATGCCCACATTTTCCCTTGTTCTTCCTCATTTTCCAAGTTCTGCTCCCTTCCCTGCCCTCTGCGCAAGACATGCCCACTCTCTGCGTGGTGACTCGCGCAAGGCACTCAGCCGCTCATAGAGACGTGCCGAGCCTGCACAAAGTCCCTGCGAAGTATGAAAAACTGATGCACAGTTGATTCCATTAATCCAAAAATGGGATTTCAGACGCAGTTTGACGAGCAAAGTCCCGATTTTCTGAGCAGATAATTCCATGAATCGGGCCCATAGTATGCTTTGGGACGTGATGCGGTTGCCATTAAAATGGAAGTAGCTTCCGAAGGCAAAGGAGATGGTGGCCCCAAATACCAAGAAAAACTCAGTGGAAGTGAAGTACAAGGTCCTATTCACCCCCAATGCTAAGTTGCTGAACAGGTAAATTGCTGCATAGAACAGGGTTGCTCTTTTCTGCCTCTTCCTCTATTGAAAACTACTATATTTTCCATTTCTACATTGAAATCAGAAGGTGCTGATGCTCTATTTTGATACATTACTGTCTGTCGAGGTCTTGCCATTACAACCTATTGCAGGCCTTCCCGTGACATATGTCACATCCATTTTCTCTTGGCATTGGAAGGGGTTGATACTGTATTCTGGTTCGGCACTATCTGTTATGTTCTTCCGCTATGGCTGGCACAGGACATGCACATACTGTACAGGTATTTTCTTTTGTGCTAACACCTCTGTTTACCAAACCAGTGTTGGGCATCATCTTGGGAAAGACATTCCCACTGAATGCCACCATGGAGTGGGAGAAAGGCAATGGGCCTGAGCAATCTGCCTATGATCTCAGCAAGGGGGTGAAGGTACAAGAAGCCAGCAGACAGCACTGTTGTGTGGGAGAATAATTAGGGTTCAGTATCTACCCACAATCGTGAAAATTAGGTTGTTGATCAGGAAGCAAGGGAATTATACTCATATGAAACAGATGGACTTCTGAGTGCCCCAAAAATGCCTGGCTCTTACAGGTTTACCCTTCAACTGGCCCTCCTGGATTCAGAAGGTATTATTTTTTGTATTATGTTTTTATTTAAGCGTTTGGCTTGACTATTCAAACAAACCTTTCGCTAAACAAACAGTATTCAAAAGGCACGTACAGTGATAAATTCAATATTACACAAAAAAATAACAAAAATGCGAGTATCAGAACAATTCCCACATTTCAATTATCATTAACCGTTCCACATTAAAAAATAATTACCTTAGACGAGCGTTAAAAACTAAAAAATAAACGATTATAAAAGTATCTGCTTTAGAAATCGTGCAACTGTAAGGTTTATACTCGCATATCGGCCACTAGACATAGTGGCCCTCCAGTCCTCACTGGAGGCTACATTGTACTGGCCGGCACATTTAGCAAAAAATAAAATCCTCTGCTCTCCAAGGTGTGGGCAATACCTGCTTTATAGTCTCCAGCTCCGTCGATGAATTACAATATCTAAATCCACACGCACCTTAACCAACTTAGTTCAAATACCCAATACCTCTCTGGTTGGCAGGACATGTAATTGAGTTAAAAAAGATATATTTCTGAATAGGCACTAAGGAATTTCCCGAGATACCTCGGCAGTTGATTGGCAGCTTTAGATTCCTGAGTAAAGTTAACAGAGGCCTTATAACGCCCGCATGGTGACTGTGTAGAGACCCATCTCTTACCCAGATTTTGTGATAATGATTTAGACCTACTTTTATGTAATCCAACCAGGGCTAAAGATAGTATTTCATATTTCCAGACATTCATTTCCCCACCGAACTAATAGGTCGTCCGATTTTTCTACCAATGCATTTCTCAACATAAAAAAAACAGAATTGCCATCTGCCGTCAAACATTTTCTATACTGTGCCAGCCTTTTTCATTGCGTCATTGCATGTAGAGACAAGAGGCCTTACTCAAGACGAATCCGTTTTTATAGGGGTGTCTTTTGGAAGTGCCAAGACTCTCTTCAAGAATATGCCTTCCAGAAGTTTCCAGAACAAGTCTGACACACCAACATTAATTTCTGAAAGAAAAACGTCCATGCCACTCCCTGCACAGCCGGAGCTTCTGCGTTACTCCTCAGAGTAAGGCTACTCCATCCAGTTATCATCCATGCTAAAACCAAGGTTGCGATACTCGTCTACACGTGAAACGGGTTAATCGTGGACATACCATTTAAAAGGCCATCTCTTCTTCTTTCTTTTCAGCTTTAATATTAAGATCTTAAACTTTGAGACATTACCAAGCTATTTTCGGAGGCGTAGTACTTGAGAGCATGTATCTGCCTCTGTTGCCCCATAAGTGTCTGCTCCAAAAGGACCAGATCATCTGCATATAGGAACCACTGGACTCGGTGCCCATGTATTCGAGTGGAGTAAGCCTGTACGAAGATATTGGCTGAATGAACTGTGCAGCCAGTATCCGCATTTGCACCACCTAGTCAAGCCTGTCAATCAGGGTGGTGCAAAATGGTATGCACACACATACACACAACTGCAACTAGGGGCATTGTCTAATATAGATTCATAATATATCATCAAGGAGCAACCCAAGCATGCAGACTTGTGCTGCAGTGCCCCAGCATCCTCACACAGGCATTACCACTGCTCTTGGGACTTCCAACCCTCGACAACTTTATGAATCATCCCAGTGCACCCATCCTTTCCTTGACATCATGCCCACTCTATCTGGTTGTTGCCCCCCTCAACACACCTCTCACGTCAAACTTCATGACACCATGCCCTTTTGGCAGCTTTCCTCATTCTACTGCAGCCCTGTATAATGGTCATCAGCATGTCAGTAATCCCATATTCCATGCAGTAGTGCCCTTCCACTGCAGCCTTGTATGTGGGATACCAGCATACTAGCAACCCCATCTTACTTGCAATGCTCTTGCCTCGGCTGCGCCCCGTGGTAATGATCTCTCGCCCATGCCACATGGCTTTAAGGAAGAAGAGCTCTATTGCTCCATTGCCTGACTAATCACTGCAAGCCATTACCCCAGAGGAGGAGCAGGTCATTGTTAACTTCGGCAGTCATTCCCCATTTGAGAAGCTCTCCATTTTGTTCATACACATAGGGCCTCATTAAGAGCTTGGAGGTAGTCATGGCGCTATTAGCGCCATGACTTCCTCCAATACCGGTACCGTGTCCGGTCCCGTTCAATGAGGACTTACTGGTCAATTCCGACTTTTGCGGGACCAGTAAGTCCCCATTGAAAAAGCCATTCCCCATTCCCATTTGAGCCCCCATAGGGCTCAATGGGAAGGTGCTAATAACGGTACCGCAAATTGCGGTACCGTTATTAGCTCTGAAGTCCCTTAACGGGTCCCTTCCATAACAACTGGTAAAACCAGGCGTTAAGGAAGGGACCCGCCAAGGGACCTCGTAGTAGGGCGGTAAGGGATTACCGGCACCAGTGCCCTTACCTCCCACCTCGTAATGAGGCCCATACTCACGGTTGAACAGTATCAATAATGGTATTAAAAAAGTCAATTTGTATAGGTCGCAGAGCAAGGCACCTTCAGCGGAGTACCATGATACTGGCCCTCATTCCGAGTAGGGTGTTAAGGGATACCGGGCACCGGTAAGGAGAACGGTGCCGGTAATCCCTTACCGCCCTACTTCGAGGTCCCTTAGCGGGTCCCTTCCTTAACGCCTGGTCTGACCAGGTTTTAAGGACGGGACCCTTTAAGGGACCTGGGTGCAAATAACGGGCTTGGCATACCCCGGCCCGTTATTTGCGCCCTCCCCATTCCCATTGAGCCCTATGGAGGAATGGGGAATGGTTTGGTAAATGGGGACTTACCGGTCCCTCCAACGTCAGAATGGACCGGTAAGTCCCCATTGAACCAAACCGGAGTCGGTACCGGTATGGGAGGCAGTCATGGCGCAAATAGCGCCATGACTACCACCGTACTCGGAATGAGGGCCACTGTCTTTTCGTACAAAAATGATTCATGTGGAATTACAGGCAGCACATTAAGGACATGGCCGTTGTTGCTGTGCCATTCCCATGCACACTTTAGACAGCAAAGTGTCATTCTCATCCACGTGAGCTAACACACGGTGGCTCTCCCTGACACACTAAGAAACACCACCCATACAAAATCCCCTATTGAATGGGATCTAAACCATTTATTTAAATATGTATTCCTGTTGTCTCAATATTTGCAAACAAAATGCAAAACAGCTGTTAGTTCAATCTCTGTGTTGAGTACCGGGTGGCAAACCTGCAGGCAATATCGAGAAATGACATTAATGAGCATTCCAAACATCAGACGTATCGCATTTCTGCTGCCATATATGCATTCAAAGAGAAGTTATGAGATGGTCTGTAATCCGAGGCTCTAGAGATGTTTAACACTTGAATGGACAGGGTGTATTGAAGTTGTAGACAAAAACATTTGGCGAAGAGTTGCAGAATAAAGACATTGCTTTCCAGAATGGGTGTGACGCATGGACGAATGCGAAATACATTTTCTTTTAAAAGAGACATGTACCTTATGATGGGAGATTCATCAAAACAATGTGGGTATCCAAACGTTGTTCAGTACAAATTACAGCCACAAATAAAATTGCAGAGCACAGTGCAATGCAGTCAGAGACCCCACCCCTGAGCCACGCCCCTCTCACTCCCCAAAACAATGTAAAGTAAATAATAGGTCCTCACTACCACTGTATTGATCTGGCTACACTACACAATTACTAGACACAGATGCAGAACACAGACATCAGTTATCACACTGACGTTAGCCAATGAAACCTGCAAAGAACGTAAGCAGGACTTATTACAAGAATTAAAAGTGATCCTGGTTGACCATGAGAAATTGATTTTTCATAGAGCCAAGAACAAGAGGTTGTTTTCAAACAAGGAAGGAGGCCTGGGAGAAGACAACATGTGGGCATGTTCATGATGATGTGGCTGCGAGAGACTCAGGAAGGTATTGGAAGTTAATAGTTAACTATACACATCTGACATACCCAATAAAGCCATCCCACTGTGTGTACGGCCTTCAGTGTGGGAAGACCACTTTACTTTATTGGATGGAATCTTGGTGTTACATAGGACGATCTGCTAAGGGTGTGAAAGGACAATGTGGCTGCCTGATGCCAACGAAGCTGTACACATATGGTTTATTAAACATGCACTGATTAACCTTAGAGAAGTAGAGCAAGAGCAAGGCCCAGAATTCCGACCCTGGTCATGTCTATAAATTCATGCATACATTTTGGGCACCATTGCTGGTTTTTGATAAGATTATATCAGCTGTTTTTTTTAATCACAGAGTCGAAGGTCAGGGACTACAGTCTTTGGGCCCGATTCATGGAATATTTGCCCGGTTCAAAGTGAATTTGCACTGCTGAAAAGTGACTTTGCACTGCTGACACAAACCCTGTGGTACAAAGTGTATTTTTGCATTGCAAAGTCTGGGCAAAGTCAGCGCATAGTCATTTTTGCAGTACAACATGACTTTGCCCAGACTTTGCACTGCAAAAATACACTTTGCACAGTTCCATAAATCTGGGTTTGTGCCGGCAGTGCAAATTCACTTTGAACCAGGCAAATATTCCATGAATCGGGCTCTTAATCTATAAAAAACGGAGCAAATACCACCCCGGTATCATATTGTGCAATTTCTTTAATATAATAGAAACCTTTTGACTGGATAATATTGGATTAGTTGGAAGACACAGAAATCCTCCCTGGCACCCAACTGAGCTTCAACGTAGAGATGGCGTCAGAGTTGAATGCCATTAATCTGCATCTTATCACAACCAAGTCTGTCCAGAGGATTGGGCAATTGATGTACTTGCCATCTATAATTCTCGCATTTTCATTTGAACATGTTTAAAGGGAGAAACATTGGAGCGTTCTACACAGCATGAGTATTCCTACTGCACACCTGTTAATATCAGGCCTGAAGCGGAGGGTACGCTCAGGTTGGACAGAGCCCACCACCTTTTTCAGACGCCATCTCGATATGCTAATTTCTGGTGACACCACATTCAATTGGTATGTTAATGAGTCCCCCCAATTATTTTTTCAGGACTTGACCCTTGGTTTCACATTAAGACAATATCACACATAACCCTATGCTAATGGTAGATGTGGGAAATTAGGATAACTAACAGCATCTTACCTAGTATAAAAGGGTGTGTGTCAACGTTGCGTTTTGGCACCCCTACGTTTTTATGGATATCCCACAGATAGCTAAAAAGAAGACACTGATAAGAACATAGGCAGACAATGACATTTTAATCACAAGAACCTTTAATGCCTGGAAGAAACCAGATCATTTGTACATCACAAACACAACAACCATATAGATATTACAGAACACCACAAAATCAAGCATCATGACTGTTTCAAAAGAGAAAACAATCTGTGAAGGCTACATATTACATTAGCATACACTGTGAGTACTGCAGATGCTGCAATTACCTAGGTCTACATTTTGCCCACGCTAACACTTAGAAAAAAAAAAACACTAATGTACAGGCTAACAACCTTACTAAGGCTAATAATGCAGTTTTGAGTGTGGAAAATTGTTTAAATCAATCCCTGTTGGGATTTATGCTGAGAGTTTGCAGAGACACGTTTGTTGCAAAGGTTAGGCACGAGGCAGGTAGATGTGGCTTTTAAGATGATGATGCCAAACATGTGCGAGTAAAACAAAATATATTTTTGTACCAGAAGTGAACATCCTTCAAATAGATGCAGTGGTGTCGCTGTTTATTATGCGGTCACCCTCAACTCAGGGAGTTCCTCTCCTCCTAAAAAGGTGGCACACATCAAAGCACAGTTTATTTAAGTTCACTTTGGTGAGGCCTCCAACCCTTCTCGCACACAACCCCAACAAATACCCTGTGTCACCAATGGACTAGGAACCAGGCTGGTGTGTAGTAAGAATATATATTTATTAACTTATTGAATCAAGATTTGACACATAGACTAACATCAGCCACCAATGCTGTGGCAACAGCAAAAATCACAACTATGGAGGTCATTACAACCCCGGCGTTAAGGGTTAACGACGGCGTTAACCCTTAACGCCGGATTCCCATTTTAACGCCTGCTTTTGGCAGGCGTTAAAGTCCATGGCGCTAACCCGCCATGGTGCTAATTACGCCGCCGTAATTTACGGCGGCGTAATTAGCGCCTTCCCCACTCCCATTATGCCCTATGGGGCAAAAATGGGAATGGGGAAGGGAAAATGGGAAATGGGGATTTACCGCCCCACTCACCTTGGAATGGAGCGGTAAATCCGCCATCCACCATGGTGTAAACGTAGTTTACACCATGGTGGTAAAGTTGGTGCACTTAGCACCAAGGTTGTAATGACCTCCTATGACTCAGTTATATTAAACAACACAGGTGACATTTTGAAACATGCAATAACAACTTACACCAGATGGAATTTTGATTTAACCAACGAAAAACATTTACAATACAATACAAAATCCACAGAACTGACTTAATTTGAAACAATACTTTTCTCCCAGCAAACCTGCCCCCAGGCCTCCATTAAATATGGCCCCTTTCATTGAAAGGCAAGGTGCAAGGAGTGGTAGCACAATGGAAAAATCGTTTCACTGCTAAGTTAAAAAGGCACTGTTTGGGAAAGGAATTCAATGGGAACATTTTTTTGGGTTTATTATTTAAAAGGCAAGGTTGGGAAAAAGGAACTCAAATGAAAATCGTTTTTCAACACACTTGAAAATGAAAGGCAGTACCTGATAACTTGGTGTCAGAGAAAAATGGGAGCCAAAAGGTACATTTTGTTTTTTTGCACACAGACAGATGAGATGCAATACTTTGTAATTCTGATTTAAAATGAATGGGGAATTTAGTTTTTGCACCCTCCACACTGACTTGAAAGGTGGTGTGTTGTCGATTACTTCCTTTTGGGATTATGGAGCCGCCCCATTTTCTATGTGCAAGTCCAAGGATTTCAGAAACAGCCAACCAAGTCTTTATGGGCTATACCAGCTGTACCACACTGGACACGAGCTATTGTTAGTTTCGAATTCTAGCAACCCTCATCCTGTGATTTTCTATATGGAATGAATTGATTTACTTTAATCAAATGTGCTAAGGGTCTACCCAGTTTCCCCCTTCCCACAGTTTAATGCAAAAGTTTAAGGATGGCAGCTCCCAACAAAATGCAATTTCAACGCAGAGGTGGTTTTGTGGGGTGAAATAGCCCTGGATGCTATGAATAAAAAGGCCAGAGTCATTGGGGGACATGCCCCTAAATAAAGGGCCTGCACAGAAATAATGTCCAATGTAAGCCTACGGAAACAAAGCAAAAAGGAGAGAAAGTGGGCCTAAAAATCTGAAGATACTAAAATATGCGAACTGCCTTTCATGAAGGAACAAAAACACACATGAGCATCTGCACTGATATTTCCAGGAACAGGACTGCACAGCATCTTCAATGAAAAATGCCAAGATTGTGTTTCAAGCCGTTGCAGTGAAACAAAGCATTTATGTTATGTTATGTTATTTTGCATTTATATAGCGCCTTATATACCATTGGTATGGTCTGAAGGCGCTGGTAGGTTGAACGCCCTTGGGGACCGAAGTTCAGATCAGTAGAGAGTAGAGAGAGTCAACAGTGAGTGTGGGCACCGGGTATGTGTGCAGCTGGTGCAGTATTCGTGTAATAGCTGCTTCTTAGCGGTAGGTGTGGTGGTTGAGAGATCAGGAGTATGTGTTCGTTCTGGCAGGATTTATCCAGACCTAGTGTGGCTGCGTTAGGCTGAGGAGAACGCATGGCTGGGGGGTGTGTAACCGGCAGTGTTTACTTAGAATGATGTGTAGTATGCGGCGGATGTTGGTATGAGAACAGTTATACCGAATGGTGTCATAATATCTCTGTGTTCTAGTTGAGTGGTGGTGTAGAGGGGAGAGTAAGCGTGGTGGTGTGATATGATGGGTTATATGCTTTTTCAAAACATTCTCTGCATTCCAAACCATACAATATATGTCACGCAATTCTATGCGCTCCAGTCTGTTCCATGCTCTCCTATCCACTCCATGCATCCTAATCTGCTCCAGACACTCTGGTTCGCTCAACGCAGTCATGCACTCCAGTCCGCCCCGTGCGCTCCAGTCCGCCCCACGCATGCACTCTTGTCTGCCACACGCGCTCCATTTCACTCGTTCCATCCGCTCTACGCATTCAGCTGCTCTATGTACTCATCCGCTCTACGCAACTCGTCCGCACTATCCGAGACGTCCGTTCCACCCTAGGCACTCATTCGCTCTAGGCATCCGTTCGCTCTGGCACTCGTCCTCTTTATGCCCTCACACGCACTATGCTTTCACCTGTTTTGCTCACTCACCCGCTCTACGCACTCGTCCCCTCTACGCACTCGTCCCCTTTTCGCACAAGTCCCTTCTACGCACAGGTCCCCTTTTCACACAGGTCCCCTCTACGCACAGGTCCCCTTTTTGCACAGGTCCCCTTTTCGTGCTCGCCCCCTCTAGGCACTCTGCTCATCTAGGCACTCTGCCCATATAGGCACTCTGCCCATCTAGGCACTCATCTCCTTAAACGCACCCCTTTTTTCCATATGCACTCTTTCGATAATATGCCCTCATCTGCTCTATATACTGGTCGGCCCTACATACTAGTCTGTTCGATGGAGTCCTCCACCCTATACATTCTTTCGCTCAGCTCATCCATCCCGCTCCGCTCATCCATCAGTTCCCCGCACTCATCTGTTCTACGCATTCATCTGCTATGCATGCATTCCGCACTCATCCGTTCTACATGCTTATGCATTCTGCGCACTCACCCGGTTTATGTAACTCCTCCGCTCTAGGCATTTGTCCCCTTTATCTCCTCATATGCACCATACCTCCAACTGCCCTATGCATTCACCCATCCTACACAATCACGTTCTCCCCTGCACTCGCTCGCCCTCCCCGCACTTGCTTGCCCTCCCCGCACTCGCTCATCCTCCCCGCACTCTTCCGCTCCCCACGCATTCAACAGCAATATGCACCCATCAGCCTTATAAAGTCATTCGCTAGTACGCAGTAATCCTGTTCTATCTATTCATCTGCTTTGTACAGCCATCCCCGCTCTATACACTCAGGCGCTCTATACACTCAGGCGCTCTACACACTCAGGCGCTCTGCACACCCAAACCGCTCAGCTGATCATCCATTCTATCCACTCATCCAATCTACATACTCATTCAATTTACATACTCATTTGAACTATGTAGTCATCTGTTCTTCCACTCATGCATTCTTCCACTCAGCGCATTCATCTGGTCCACACGCTTCATCTATTCTAACTATTTCATCCACGTCATTCACTTTGTTCACTCCTCATGCTTTATGTCCATTTCAGAAGTTTAAGTCTCCTTACTGTTTCCGTATGATTTATTCTCATTAACCACTTCATTGCTTTGATTTTAATTTATTCGCTTAATTCTGATTGTCCTTCTAGTTTATATTAGGGGTTACTAGCTGACAATTTCTCGCATCAGGTAATTTGTTGGATTGGTATAAATTAGCTGCTGTTAGTCTGTTTGGGTTAGTTTGGTATGGGTTGGTTTTAGGGGAAGAGCCAGGTTTTCAGCAGTTTGCGGAAAGACGTTAAATCCTCAGTTAGGCGAATGTGGGGTGGGAGCGAGTGCCATAGCGTGGGGGCCAAGGCTGAGAATGATGATCCGCCTAACCTGACTGAGTTTGTCTTAGGTATGACTAGGAGCCTGGCTGAGCTTGATGTTAGGGTGCATGGGGGATGATAGGGTTTTAGCTTGTCTTGGAGATATTGAGGTCCGGTTTTATGCAGTGCTCGATGGGCGATGCATAAGGTTTTGAAAGTCACCCTTTGGGCTACAGGAAGCCAGTGCAATGTCTTAAGGGCTGGGGAGATGTGGTCTCTTGGGCCGAGCGCAAGTAGCAATTTGGCTGCCGCGTTTTGTGCCCTTTGGAGTTTATTCAGTTGGTAGGTGTGGATTCCGAGGTGTAGGGGGTTTGCGTAGTCCAGTCTTGATATATCGATTGATTGAACTGCGGAGAGTCTGTTGGGAAAGGAGAGATATGGAAAGATGCGCCTAAGGGTTTTATGGTGGTAGTGGCAGGACTTTGAGACGTTGTTGACTTGGCGCAAGAGTGTTAGGTCAGAGTCAAGGGTGCATCCAAGATTTTTCACTGAGTTGGAGGGGGTCGGTGAGTTGCCCATGGCGGGTGGCCAGGGTAGTGGGAGCGGAAGAAGTTCGGAGTTGCCACAAACCATGATTTCCACTTTGGAGGGGTTTAACAAGAGGTGGCTTTGGGTCATCCAGAGTTCTATGTCAAGGAGGCAGGAGGCCAGGTCAGGTCGGGGGTTGGGTTTTGAGTTCAGGAGTTTTAGAATTAGTTGATTGTCGTCAGTGTAGTTGTAACACAGGATGTTGTGTGAACGAATTGTTGGTGGGAGGGTAATCAAGTAGAGATTGAACAGGAGGGCAGATAGGCATGCTCCTTGTGGGACTCCTGTGTTGACCAGTCGGGCTTGGGAGGTATAGGTGGAGAGTATCGTTATTTGGTACCTATCTTTGAGGAATGAAGCTATCCATTTAAGAGTGGTTCCACGCATTCCTAGGGAGTGGAGGCGGTCTAGGAGGATTGAGTGATTGATTGTGTCAAAGGCAGCAGATAGGTCAAGAAGGATTAGTGCGGTGCATCCCGCGGAGTCTGCTGTCATTTTAAGGTCATCCCAGATTGAGGTTAGGGTGGTTTCAGTTCTGTGACGGGCTCTGAAACCTGATTGTGCGGGGTCTAGGAGATTGTTGGCTTCGACAAAGGCATTTAGTTGGGAGTAGGCGGTTCGGTCAATGAGTTTGGCAAGGAACCTAGTGTTTGAGATGGGCGATAGTTTTTGGGCTCGAGAAGGTCGAGGGAAGGTTTTTTAATTAGAGGTTTGACATGAACCATTTTAAACGTGTCGGGAAAGATATCAGAGGAAAGGGAGGCATTTATGATGGATCTTGCATGTTCTCCTGCGCAGGTGGAAGGGAAAATGTCTTCGAGGGCTGTGGCTGGGCAAGTACTAGCGGAGAGCCAGATGGTTTGCGGGCAGATAGAAGTTTGAGAAATTGCTCTGGTGATATTGGACTAAAGGATTCGAACGTTGGTTGTGTAGTGGTTGCAGCTGGTGGGCAGGTCGGTATGGGGGGGAGTATTGCCTGGTCGATGTAAGAGGGCCAGTTTGGTGGTTAGAGTATTTGTTCTTTCGAGAGCTGTGGTGTAAAAGTGGAGGGAGAGTGAGTCGCACAGTAATTGTGAGGGGGTCAGGGTGGTCGTGGTGCAAGCCGGTTTGGTGAATTCGGAGATGATTTTGTGGAGTTCTTTGCACGGGTTTTTTCAGTTCAGGATCGGGAGTTGTAGTGGGCTTTTTTTGCTTTCCGGATTTCGGCCTTGTACTGATAGAGGTGTCGGGCCAAGGTGGCTCAGCTTTCCTGGGTTTTGTCTTTCTGCCATTTGCGTTCTAGGTATTTATATAGTTGTTTAGTGGCCTTCAACTCAGGAGTGAACCATTTGGGGAAGATGCCACGGTGGGTCGATGGTTTGCAAGGGGGTGTGAGCCGCATCAGAGATGCATTGAGCCATGAGTCAAAGGCGTCAGGGGTTAGTTGTTTGAGTTGGCAGGTAGGTGGTGGGGCCTGGAGGATTACATCGGCTAGGTCCGGGACGATCATTAGTTTTTTCCAGCATTTGCGTAGATTCGGAGGTTCAGATTAGAGTATGGGGAGGGGGTCGAGTGAGCGAACGAGAGAATGAAGTGATCGGACCAGATGATAGGAGTGGGGGGGTTTAAATGAATCCAGGTGTTGGAGCTAAAGATGGCGTCAAGAGTGTGTCCTTTATAGTGAGTCGGGCCATTTATGTGGGGATGGAGGTTAATTGCGTCTAAACCGTCAACCAGAGAGTGTGTCATAGGGTTGGTGGGGATACCGAGCCATATGTTGATGGTTTAATTGAAGGGTGGCAATAGAGTCGCAGAGGTTGTTTGCAAATTGCCTATCGTAGCCAGGGGGCCTGTAGATTATTAGGAAGCTTTGTGAAAGCGACGGGGAGAGGGATAGTTTAACGAGGAGAGATTCGCAGGAAGGAATGGAGGGTTGGTTGTCGATGATTGAGGCATGGAAGAGAGACTTGAAGACGAGTGCTACTCACACCCAAGCTCAGCGCAGCTGCCAACACAACACCACCTTTTCTCACTTTCCTACTCCCTCTTCACCCTAGTAACCCCACCCCTCCCTGTTTGCAGATCGGCCAGAACGCCTGGGGACAAATTCTGTTGGCGATGGTGCGCGATACAAATACCTTTAACATTAACATAGCAGGTTGTTTTAAGACAGATTGCGTGGGCCTATTGCACTACACCACATTCTGTAACAAAGGTGCCCCCCCTTTTTTTTTTCTTCCACTGAAGCTGCGTGACCCTGGCAACAAATTGTGTCTGGGATGGATGGGGATGGCAGTTCCTGTGTTGGTGGATTGTGAGTGTGCTGTAGGAAGGGCAGGAGCATTATAGAAGGGTGTTTGATGATTGTTAAGTCCTGTGCATGTGCGCTGGGCAATTTGGTGCTGGTCAAAAAACAAAGGATGGGTCTCGAGTGTCTTGAGAGAATGTTTTTTGGGTCCCAAAAGGTTCACTGCTGTTAGGAACAGGGTGTTGACGTTTGGGGTGTTGATGACGTTTGGTTGATGGGCAGGTTGGCGCCATGAAGGCGGTTCGGAAGATGGTGGTGGTGGTGTGGAGAAGGCTGTCATGGGGTCCAAGTAAGTTAGAGGGTGGAGAGAGTACCCACTCATTTCCCCCAAAAAATGTGTAAGTTCTTGTCTTACGTTTTTGCATTAGACTAGTCCTTGGTTTCAGTCAGGGTTTTAACTGCTTTTTTTGCATTTTTTTTTTTTTTTTTTTTAGTAATGTTCCTTTCTTTTACTTTTGTCTTGGATTTACATTTTCCTGTTTGATTGGGGGGTGCAGGCGGAGGAGGGAAAAGAGAGATATGTGGGCTGTAAGTTCCCGTTCGGTTTTCTTCCAGCATTGTTCAGTTGGCGACTTCGCTTAGGGGCTGTTGCACTCCCCAGTAAGTTCTTACCTGCAAGTGCCTCCCACACCTTTTGAGTAACCTATTGGGGCAACATGACATGTAGTGCGATTTGGCCCTTGCCAGTGAGCACAAAGGCTGTGCTGACTGGCCACGGCCGATGGCCATTGCACCGTATGAAAACTATGGCATAACAAATCCCTTGAAATTCAATGAAGAAAAAAATAAAAGTAAACCTTCACTAAAGGTGCAATTAGGTTGCGCAGATTTACTGATTTACTGTGAAAGAAAATGCAGGTCATTTCATTTTTCCCTCTAAATTAATAATATGTGCAGAAAAATGCTTGCCAGACTTTCAAAAAGTGAATAGGGTTGCTGCTGAGCACAAGCTCACAAAATAGACAATGTTAAAACAACTTGCCTAGTTTTGAAACAGTTTCTTTAATAAGATGTCATTTTAAATGCCTTTAGGCACGAGTTACAGGCTATTTGTTGCGATGATGTTATGAGATTTCTATGCTTCCGAACCAGACCGAGCCCCTCTGTTGAAGTAAGATGATGATGTGCTCTCCTCCCCTAGTGTCCCAAAGCACTCCAACATTCCCTTGTCCTATAAGCACACAGGGGGAGTGGGGTAGCGGAGGCTAGTCAATCCCTTTTGCGAGAATCATGACACATTACTGATGCACCATAACTAAGCAAACCTGCCTCTGAGCAGGACTTTTCCCACTAATTCCATGAGGTGACCTGCTGTCAAAGTCTGGCGTGAACATCCCAGCAGAGGGAGGCCTACTATTGGAATGGAGCCAGGAGACATAGAAACTGCTTGGGGCCCCTTGAAAGGAAAGATTGGAGACCTTTGACTGACCGCGATGGCTGTCCCAACAGTGGTGCCCTGACGCTCTCTGATGTCAAATCCAGACCTCTCCTGTAAGTAGAAATACCCCAAGCCATAGATTGCATAAGCCCTGTATTCTTTCAGCATTGCCTTAGATATTTCCCCATTGCAAAATCCCCTGTTTGCCTGTGTATTTTTGTTCTTACCCTATTGAAAAATCCCTGTTTGCCTGTCTAGATCATTAGCCTATATTTCAAAGTAAATCAATGAATTCACCATTTAATTCACAGGATCTGTATTGTTGGCATTTGACGCCAATAATCTTTTCCCAGTGTGTTGTGAGCCGGTATAGTCCTAAAGATTTGCCAAAAGAATGAACTTCAAAAACCCCTGTTTCCATGTGTGTCCCATTTTAAGGTGCAAAATGAAACTGTCCCTATTTTCCCATTATAAGGTAAAAACGAATTCCCATTTGCATTTTTTCCGCATTGAAATTGTGCCAAACGCCATTAAAATAGATGTTCTCATTCTGTTCTGGTAAATACCTTAACGCCCTGTGTGTTATTGTCAGGTGTAGCAAACCAATTTTTTCCCATCGCATTTCTGTCTCTTCTATTGCTCTGGTGATCAAGTCTTCCAAAATCCGATTTTCCCAGTTTATGCTGACTGATATTCCCCAAAGCCCTGCCAGTCCTTTCAGGTGTAGGAAAAACAAATTCCCTTCCTTTCTATTCTTTCCCACAGCAGTTGTGCTAACCCATTCAAACCGATTTTACCTTTGTGGTCTGCAAAACAAATGTTCCCATTCCCTTTCTGTTCCCCGTCATGTTTCTGTGAGCACTACCCAAAAAACGATTTTCCCACTTTGTTCCCACTCCCTGCCACTGCCTTGAATTCAAAAGAGTCAAGCCTAGTGGATGTTTGAAGGGTGAGGGTTGCTGGGAAAAAAGTATAATTCTGTGTGTTTTCGTAAAAGGTAGCTATTATAAATGCATAGTCTGGTGTCAGCTGTGTGTTGGTACTTTACTAAAAAGGATATTTTGGGCCTCATTATAAGTATTGCAGAATGGGTTAACGGGTGCCGCTAATGGTGGCGGATCCATTAAACCCATTCCGCAATATTACGAGGTTACCTCGCGGGACCCGATGTGGACGTCTGGTTTTACCAGACACAAGGTGGTGACCCTTCAAAGTGCTTTCAAGGCTGCGGTCCGGGAGCATGAGAAGGACTGCCCACTACCAGAATAAGGCCCACCCTACATCTTCCTCTCTTCATCTGCCCTTTCTTATCCCCGTGGTTGTTGCCCCTTCCTTACCCACCCTTCCCTTACTTTCCTTATGTGTCATGTCTGAAAAACCAAAAAAATACAAAACAACAACCCCCCCAAAAAAGGCTCTTTTCAGAGCCTCCTTTCACAGTTAAAAAATAGAAGTGTCAATGAAATGCTGCAGGGCTTGTGCATTTTTAGAAGTCCGCGGACAGTCCGCGGACATCTAACATTTTTGGGGTGCTGCCCTATCAGAACCATTGCACTTTTCGGCTTTGAAAAGAGCCTTTTTGTGGTGTTTTTTTGTGTTTCGAAAACTTCAAATGGTCAACACCTACTGCAAAATGGATTGCTATAATTCCAAGAGGGTCGCAATGCATTTTGTGTATTTCAGAGAAAAATCTGATTGCCAGCATAAGTAAAATGTACTCCATCTCTGCGATAAATGTGTTTACTACGAAACATAATATTTTCATTGTGAAAAGCGGACATGCCAATATCTCTCAAAAAGGCACAAATAGCCTTTTTGACATTACACCCTGCTTTCTCCATTTGTGGACCAAATGAAGAAGAACGCAGCCACATTTGTCTCTGTACAATACGAGAAAAAATTACTCAGGAGTTTGGAAACATGTCGATGACTTTCCCAAATCCTTCTTTCATTGCAAATTTCAAAGAGATTCCAGATACATGTCCTAAACTGTTCCCTCCACAATTAATAATAATAATAATAATAATAATAATGTCTGGATGACGCTGTGTCACCAAAGTAGCACAGATACTAAATCCAGCCATTTCATTCCACGCTCTCCATGCCAGTGCACTTCCACATGAGGGAATCCAAGATGTGCAGCCACTCCACAGTGATCTGCATGCACCTCCAACCAATTTATCCAAAATCCAGACAATCTGCCTTCGGAAAGACACAGCCATAGCTGTATATGTATAGCTATCTGCTCTCCTTTCAGGAAAAAGACTTTCTGACAAAGTCTCTCCTTACACATCACACCCAGCAAACCTTATTGACAAATCCCTTGCTCTGCTAAGTCTCATTTGCATGCGTCTCAACCTCAAAATCCCTGTATGTAATATGCAGTGACCGCGGGGAATCAAAATTTAAATATTGTGCCCCACTTCCCCTTTGAGGTTGGCTCTGAAAAGAGCCTTTTTTTATTTTGCTTTTATTTTAGCAGCTTTTTTCAGATTTTATCTGTTACATGACTTCACAACAACTTCCTGATTGAGGTCTGCATATTACCAAGAAATATTGT
The DNA here is from genome assembly GCF_040938575.1 of Ambystoma mexicanum. Classification (NCBI taxonomy): domain Eukaryota; kingdom Metazoa; phylum Chordata; class Amphibia; order Caudata; family Ambystomatidae; genus Ambystoma; species Ambystoma mexicanum. The sequence continues at coordinate 878,275,435 of NC_090928.1, read as the reverse complement.
ATGACCAAAATCTGTGAAAGTCCTTCCATCACAAGAACAAATTGCACCATCTTCCAAAAGGTTCATATTTTGGAATGATGACATGCCCACAGAATACATAAAAAAAGTTATTCCTTTATTAACAAGACATCTTGCTATGTCTTGTTGAGGATTAAACACATGACAAGGCATCCATTCAGTCCTAGGTAGTGTATGTGAAAAAAATAATTTTAGCATATGGAAACAGGTGCATCAGTTCCTTTAGCAACTGCTTCAGTGCACCCTGAAAACTTGTTGCACTCAGATAGTCCAAATACATTCCTAAGCAATTTATCACTAGGATATCAGGAGTGTTAAAAAAGCCATATTTCTACAAAGTGTATAAACACCATGCACATTTCTCCCTGGCACATTACACCAGGTAGCCTCCACTCCCGGCATTCCAACATTGTCTGAAATGCCACACATGTTTGCCTACCACTGCAGATTAGTGATATAATGATCTCCCACTATCCACCCTCTAACTCTGTCCATCTCAGCAACCACAGCCATCTTCACAGCATACAGCAATGAAAAAAAATGATTACCCTCTCTCACTATGAATGACACCCTCAGCACCTGTTTGGCTAATTCCCCTAGTCCTGTTTCCATGCCAGATATGCTGAGAAGCCCCGAATGTGGCATACCCTGTCTGCGAACAGCTCCGGTGTCCGTTGAGCGTGCAACAATGGGGCAGCCCTTCTACCCCTTCCACTTCACTCTCTGCATCATTCCCTCATTGGATATTGTTAAGCAGTCACACAACCAGCCACCAATCACATCTAAGAACTCTACATCTAACGCCATCATCACAGATCAGCACTTTAGATGTACTGTTGATCACTCTGAGTGCAATTGGGCTATGATTGCAAAGCACCGACAGCAACTACTATAAAACTCTGCAAGATTTCTACTTGCAGATTCATGCACATCCACATGCATGAACACAAACTACAGGTATGAATATTTTCTGCACCGTACATGTACCACTCTCATATAAATGTATTTAAACAGAGTAACTGCCACTTAACCTTATAACCTGTAAAAAAAAGCTTACTGTCATTTCTCCCATCTGCTATGATCAAGTGTCACTTGCAAAGCTGTCTGCTCTCCAAATTTGTATTTACCCATATTACTAACTGTAATGTGCAAACGGTTATTTCCTTCATTCATTTTATCATTTGCCTAACCAATGACACCTATTTATCCACATTTCAAACATAATAATTTAATGCATTATAGTGCATAGGATGTACATACAATTTCCTTTCCATACATTCTGCATATTTAACATACAATCTATCATTTGATCTTCCTTTTGAAATGATTATAATAGTAATCAGATACAACACACACAGCTGTCTAACAAAGTGTCATTTCATGTTAAAAGATGGAAGAAATAGCAGTATAATTGTGGGAGAAGGCTTTGTAGTGTGTTATAAAGAGACACGCAGCCAGGTTGAGTACATGCATCTTTATTCATGCACACAGATAGCCAATATCATTTGAAAGTCTCCCAGCTGAAACAACACCACTGCCTCTACAACTGTCCTTCCAATCTAGACAGCTCTCTCATTCCAGCTGGTTGCCCACTCTGTTCTAGAATTTACAACAGCGTTCAACTATACACAGGTGCAGTCATGTCTATCACATCATGTACAACTATGTACAAACAGTGTAGTAAACCAAGACATACAACATCTCACCCCTTCCCTTCAGTCTGCAACAAAAGTACCAGACCCTTCATTGCAACCCTTACTTTATTTCAGACTCTCCCATTTCCAAGCCCCACAGGATCACCCAATAGTTTGCTAATCACCTGCATTCTGGTAAACTTGCTTTGTCCCTTTTCCACTTCTCCAGGTTTTCTTATTTGAACCTTATCCCCTACAACTATCCTGGAGAGTAATAAGCTGCTGAACCCATAAAATCCTTTTGCTTTATTTCCCACACCTTCACAAACGCATACATTACATGCTTTTCCCCACAGTTCCTGCCATTTACCCTGTAGAAAGAGCAAAAAAAGCATACCGTTAACATCAAATAATACCTCCTTAAGAAGCTAAGTGTGCTCTGTGTACTTACTATTGTAATCATTTCTAAAGCACGTTCAATGAACAGATTAAAATAAACAGAATGCACATTGGCAAAGGAAAGTGCATCTACATGATATGCACAGTTATCAGAAAGCACTACTACTGCAAAAACAAAGAAATTAATGTCTACATTAACAACAGTGCTATTAACACACATATTTACAAACCTCTTTCTTTCACAATTGCGGTGAAGACCACTCTCCTGAAAAGCAGCAGCATCTGAAGTACGAACCAGAACTCAGAAGAAACCTACTCTTTGCATCCAAAAAAGTAAGTGCAATACAGTCATAATGTTCTAACTGCTACTCAAACACTGTGCAATTCTAGTATTGTAGAACAAACAATTGTATTAACCCTGCAGCATTAGATTCAGTATTACTGCTTGCCCCACAGCAGCTGCATACTTTGTATTGTCATCTGAACACCAGTTTAGTAACACACAAATACGAGAACAGCCTACCCAACCTAAAGTAGCAGCCTATTGCACAATCACTCACCTCTACATACATCCTTACCATCATACTCAGACACTCATGCACAAAGCACACATACACTGTAAAACATCCCAACCCACACTTTCTATTTTTCTCCAACAGACCCCAAAAAATGCCTACCAAAAAGTAACTCCATAGAAAGCAACGCAGAAGTAGACAAAATCAAAATAAAAGTCTCCAAAATAAGCATCCACCTCTAGCAGAATTTGTACAAAAAGTTCAAACAAAACAGCAAATACAGTCACTAAGTAAAACAAAATCAGCTTCCAGTACAAAAACATTGTCTCCTCTTTCAAAATGTAAAACGAAACAGAAAGTGATTAACAAGACTGCAGCTACCACTAGTGCTAACACTGCACCTATAAATCTTGACGTAGCCGCAAGTAAGAATACCCAAAAAATTATTTTTCAAAAAATGTTCCGCCACAGAGTCCTTCAGAAATAACGCACAATCCTTAAAATCCACCATTGAAAATTTATCCTAGAAGTTCTCATAGACAGTGCAATCCTTCTCAAAAGGAAATTATTTATTTTAGTTTTAAACAGAATGAAACCACTAACAAAACTAAGTATTAAACTACAAAAAAGACTTCTCAATAAATGGAATATCAACAAAGATAGCTTCACAAACATCTGTGGACATGAATAGAGTCACACGACCAGCACAGACCCATATTTCAATGAAGAAGCATACAAACAAAAGCAAACAAACCCAATTGCCATACATAGTATTGAACGAGGGTACGAAAAACTTAATACTATTATGGAACAAAAAGAAACGCTGCTCGCAAAAATATCCCCAGAAAACTTTGTTAGGCGGAAACCTGTGCAGTTCCCTCTAGGACCACTGCAAAAGATTTAGGACTACAGGCGTTGGCGGAGAACCCACTTGGTAGCAGTCTGCACCACCCAGATTCACGTGGTAGCTGTGGCTGAGCAGTCAGACTTCTCTCAAGAAAAGTTGAGCAGTATGTGGAGTATACAAAATAGGGCAATTCTTCACAGCAAGACAAGCAAACACGCAACGAGGCTTAGTGTAAAGATATTAAGGTATTTATTTATAACTAAATGTCTATGTAAAACACTATGGCAAATCACGGCAAACAAATCAAACACAATTACTCTACGAAATAGATAATCAATCCCCCTAGCGATATCGACAACTCTAGGTTCTACTGGTACCACTTATTTTCAGACAGAGGTGTATACCTCAACCTAGATGACACTCGAATATTAGTTAGGACCGGAGAGAAAAAGATAGGCAGGTTACGAAATCAACACAGTTCGTTCCTATCGGATAAAATGCAAGGCAGGAAGGCAAGAATCACAATAGATCGTAAAGTTCAGAGGCCAGGCCCACTCGGAGAGAGGCAAGGCGCGATGTCCCAAAAAGTCTCTAGTGGAGATGCATTCAAGTCTGTATTGCAAATTGTTATCGGTGGATTGAACCAGTTCAAAACAACGAATGAGAAAAGCTTGGAGGCGACCCAACGGAACGGAGAGGATTAAGACACCTCACTCGAACCGATCGAAAGGGAAGCCAGGTGGACATGGTACCTTGTTGTGGAGGGCAGCTCCGGCGGGGGCAGTTGTTCCTGGTGGTGGATGCACGTCGGGTCTTTGCTAAGAGTAGAGATGATCTCGTCGTCGAAGGAAATGAAGTCCAGTGCACCACCAGGGAAGAGACCAGCCGCGGAGTGCTCCGTCACAAGGCACCACCTTTTGGTCACGGTTCAGGGGTAGTGGCTATCCGGTTGCCGGGGTGCTTCTGCACAGGCAATTTGACCACCGCGTCCTGAGGCGAATAAAAAGCAAAGGGGACTGGTTGTTCCCACCAGTCAGGGGAAGAGACTCTCCGGCAGGGAGATCTCCTCTGTCGTCGGGAAGTGGTGAGTCGGTTCCGCAGGGCTCCACCGGAGGTGTCGTCGTGCAGATCGGCTCAGCATTACCCTCGTCGGATTTTTAAGTCCTGTGGCGACTTCTGAAGATCCAGTCCCAAAAGCCCTGCTTTTATGCAGAAAACCCCCATTCATTCAGCCTAGCTGTCAATCAACACATGGTAAGTGGTGTGCGGGAACGCTCACCACTTGGGCCAATCACTCCAGAGTGCGACCGGAGTTGGCAAGGCAACTAGGTCCAGGGTGCCTAAACCCCCTCCCACATCCCTGAGGTAACCCAGACAGAATGGCACCACTTTGTAGGGTCTCTGTACAGAGGCCCGCCAAAAGTGGAACAAAGGGCTCAACCTTTGGTTTAGGAGTTACAGAGACGAACACAGACGCCATTTTACAAACCGAGTTCTGGCAGAAAATACCACTCGATAAACTTATTTAAGACAAGTAGATCGGTGGTACGTTAGAGATTAACGAGAAAAAGGGTCAATCTCCAACAATGGGTTGAATCCCATAGGGTTGTGCTCGGGGTCGAACACAACAAGTAGTTTCCACTGCCACCAGCCAAAACTCAACGAGGGGGGACGGGACAGTGCCCCCTCGAGTAACAGATCCAGGAGTAATCGAATTACCCCTACTAGTATGTCCACAATAAGATGGTTTGTACTAGTCCTGTTAGTAAATTTAGGTCTAGTAAAGCCAATGGTGACTTTACATGCCCGGGGAGACAGTAGTCAGTCCCCGGGTATGGAGTCTATGGTGGGGGACCCGCTAGGGCGCCCCCGTGTTACGACACGTAGGGTGCGGTGTAACACACATAGAAAAACATATGAGACCCTATGGAGTAAAAGACCCCATAGCCCATCGAACACATTGACATTTCAAAGGAATTACACACATACATGTCCAAGAGTGGGAGAAAAGAGTCTCACTCTTGGCAGGATGGAAAAAAACAAACTCAAGAAATCCAGCAAGCTGCTGGGGGACTCACTAGGTTAGGAAATTCAGCCTAAACAGCGAATTCTCCCTAACAAACTTAGGGGCCGATTCATGGAACAAACGTGCGCCGAAAATCTTTGCGCAAGCAGGCGCAAGCGCAAAAAAACAGCGATTCATGGAAGTCCCTGCGCGTGTTTACCTCGGGATGTGCGCCAAACCCGTGCATGGCGCACAGGTCACTGCAACATCCCGAAAGGCGTGCGCGACGCGCACAGTGAAAGCGCACAACCTCGGCGCATACACCAGAAAGTGGGCGGGACACGGGGCGTAACGTGCGGAATGGGGAACAACGCGTGAAAAAAAGGGCATAACTGGGGAAGTACTGCAGGGAAGCAGACGGAACGCCCACACGCACTCGAACCACACGTATTCATGGAATCGAATAGGGCAAAGCCACCCACAGGCAAAGACACGCACAAGCTGAAACACGTCTGCCACACGAAGGCAGGCGGTAGAGTCCCAGCGCATCACAAAAGTGGCAACATACAACAATTGGGCCTGTGCGAGCAGGGTACGTGTATTGCGGGGGTGCGCGGGAATTAACACACGCGATCGAGCGGGGTACGTGTATTTCGGGGGTGCGCGGGAAGTTACACACGCGATTGAGCGGGGTACGTGTACATCGGGGGTGCGCGGGAAGTTACACACGCGATTGAGTGTGGTACGTGTACATCAGGGGCGCGCGGGAAGTTACACACGCGATTGAGCGGGGTACGTGTATTTCGGGGGTGCGCGGGAAGTTACACACGTGATTGAGCGGGGTACGTGTATTTCGGGGGTGCGCGGGAAGTTACACATGCGATTGAGCGGGGTACGTGTATTTCGGGGGTGCGCGGGAAGTTACACACGCGACTGAGCGGGGTACGTGTATTTTGGGGGTGCGCGGGAAGTTACACACGCGATTGAGTGGGGTACGTGTATTTCGGTGGTGCGCGGGAAGTTACACACGCGATCACATCAGGGTACGTGTATTTCGGGGGTGCGCGGGAAGTTACACACGCGATCTCATCAGGGTACGTGTATTTCGGGGGTTTGCGGGAAGTTACACACGCGATCTCATCAGAGTACGTGTATTTCGGGGTGCGGGGGAAGTATCACACGCAACATCAGCAGGGTACGTGTATTCCAGGGGTGCGCGGGAAGTTCCACACGCAATTCCATCAGGGTACGTGTATTACAGGGGTGCGCGGGAAGTTCCACACGCGATCTCATCAGGGTACGTGTATTTCGGGGGTGCGCGGGAAGTTACACACGCGATTGAGCGGGGTACGTGTATTTCGGGGGTGCGCGGGAAGTTACACACGCGACTGAGCGGGGTACGTGTATTTTGGGGGTGCGCGGGAAGTTACACACGCGATTGAGTGGGGTACGTGTATTTCGGTGGTGCGCGGGAAGTTACACACGCGATCACATCAGGGTACGTGTATTTCGGGGGTGCGCGGGAAGTTACACACGCGATCTCATCAGGGTACGTGTATTTCGGGGGTTTGCGGGAAGTTACACACGCGATCTCATCAGAGTACGTGTATTTCGGGGTGCGGGGGAAGTATCACACGCAACATCAGCAGGGTACGTGTATTCCAGGGGTGCGCGGGAAGTTCCACACGCAATTCCATCAGGGTACGTGTATTACAGGGGTGCGCGGGAAGTTCCACACGCGATCTCATCAGGGTACGTGTATTACAGGGGTGCGCGGGGAGCACCACACGTGAATTGCACGTGTGGGTCCTCCCAGGTGTTCCCTCTACACCCTCCACGGCCCCTGCAGGTGGCTCACACCACAGGGGCCTACCCTGCACATGTCCTGCAGGCACCCCATCCACCATTGCCATGCCCCCCAGCCAACCCACATGTCAACTTGCACTACTGCCCACCAACGCATGTCCCCCTGCACGCCCAGCCACCAGGGGCACCCTCCACCAGGCCCCCACCCATGTCTCCCACCACCCCCAGCAGTGCAGGGGCACCCTCCACCAGGCCCCCACCCATGTCTCCCACCACCCCCACCCCCCAGCAGTGCAGGGACACCCTCCACCAGGCCCCCACCCATGTCTCCCACCACCCCCACCCCCCAGCAGTGCAGGGCAGCCTCCACCAGGCCCCCACCCATGTCTCCCAGCACCCCCACCCCCCAGCCACCAGGGGCAGCCTCCACCAGGCCCCCACCCATGTCTCCCACCACCCCCACCCCCCCAGCACTGTGGGGCACCTGCCAGCAGTCCCCCACCCATGTCCAACTCATGTTCCCCACCACCCCCACCCCCCAGCACTGTGGGGCACCTGCCAGCAGGCCCCCATCCATGTCCAACTCATGTTCCCCACCACCCCCACCCCCCAGCACTGTGGGTCACCGGCCAGCAGGCCCCCACCCATGTCCAACTCATGTTCCCCACCACCCCCACCCCCCAGCACTGTGGGGCACCTGCCAGCAGGCCCCCACCCATGTCCAACTCATGTTCCCCACCACCCCCACCCCCCAGCACTGTGGGGCACCTGCCAGCAGGCCCCCACCCATGTCTCCCAGCACCCCCACCCCCCAGCAGTGCAGGGGCAGCCTCCGCCAGGCCCCCACCCATGTCTCCCAGCACCCCCACCCTCCAGCCACCAGGGGCAGCCTCCACCAGGCCCCCACCCATGTCTCCCACCACCCCCACCCCCCAGCAGTGCAGGGGCAGCCTCCACCAGGCCCCCACCCATGTCTCCCAGCACCCCCACCCCCCAGCCACCAGGGGCAGCCTCCACCAGGCCCCCACCCATGCCTCCCACCACCCCCACCCCCCCAGCAGTGCAGGGGCAGCCTCCACCAGGCCCCACCCATGTCTCCCAGCACCCCCACCCCCCAGCCACCAGGGCAGCCTCCACCAGGCCCCCACCCATGTCTCCCAGCACCCCCACCCCCCAGTAGTGCAGGGGCACCCACCACCAGGCCCCCACCCATGTCTCCCACCACCCCACCGCCCCAGCAGTGAAGGGGCAGCCTCCACCAGGCCCCCACCCATGTCTCCCACCACCCCCACCCCCCAGCCACCAGGGGCAGCCTCCACCAGGCCCCCACCCATGTCTCCCACCACCCCCACCCCCCAGCACTGTTGGTCACCTGCCAGCAGGCCCCCACCCATGTCCAACTCATGTTCCCCACCACCCCCACCCCCCAGCACTGTGGGACACCTGCCAGCAGGCCCCCACCCATGTCCAACTCATGTTCCCCACCACCCCCACCCCCCAGCAGTGCAGGGGCACCCAGCACCAGCCCCCCACCCATGTCTCCCACCCCCCACCCCCCAGCAGTGCAGGCGCAGCCTCCACCAGGCCCCCACCCATGTCTCCCAGCACCCCCACCCCCCAGCCACCAGGGGCAGCCTCCACCAGGCCCCCACCCATGTCTCCCACCACCCCAACCCCCCAGCCACCAGGGGCAGCCCCCACCAGGCCCCCACCCATGTCTCCCAGCACCCCCACCCCTCAGCAGTGCAGGGGCAGCCTCCACCAGGCCCCCACCCATGTCTCCCAGCACCCCCAGCCACCAGGGGCAGCCTCCACCAGGCCCCCACCCATGTCTCCCACCACCCCCACCCCCCAGCAGTGCAGGGGCAGCCTCCACCAGGCTCCCACCCATGTCTCCCAGCACCCCCACCCCCCAGCCACCAGGGGCAGCCTCCACCAGGCCCCCACCCATGCCTCCCACCACCCCCACCCCCCCAGCAGTGCAGGGGCAGCCTCCACCAGGCCCCCACCCATGTCTCCCAGCACCCCCACCCCCCAGCCACCAGGGGCAGCCTCCACCAGGCCCCCACCCATGTCTCCCACCACCCCCACCCCCCAGCAGTGCAGGGGCACCCACCACCAGGCCCCCACCCATGTCTCCCACCACCCCCACCCCCCCAGCAGTGCAGGGGCAGCCTCCACCAGGCCCCCACCCATGTCTCCCACCACCCCCAGCCACCAGGGGCAGCCTCCACCAGGCCCCCACCCATGTCTCCCACCACCCCCACCCCCCAGCACTGTGGGGCACCTGCCAGCAGGCCCCCACCCATGTCCAACTCATGTTCCCCACCCCCCCCACCCCCAGCACTGTGGGGCACCTGCCAGCAGGCCCCCACCCATGTCCAACTCATGTTCCCCACCACCCCCACCCCCCAGCAGTGCAGGGGCACCCACCACCAGGCCCCCACCCATGTCTCCCACCACCCCCACCCCCCAGCAGTGCAGGGGCAGCCTCCACCAGGCCCCCACCCATGTCTCCCAGCACCCCCACCCCCCAGCCACCAGGGGCAGCCTCCACCAGGCCCCCACCCATGTCTCCCACCACCCCCACCCCCCAGCCACCAGGGACAGCCTCCACCAGGCCCCCACCCATGTCTCCCACCACCCCTACCCCCCAGCAGTGCAGGGGCAGCCTCCACCAGGCCCCCACCCATGTCTCCCAGCACCCCCACCCCCCAGCCACCAGGGGCAGCCTCCACCAGGCCCCACCCATGTCTCCCACCACCCCCACCCCCCAGCAGTGCAGGGGCAGCCTCCACCAGGCCCCCACCCATGTCTCCCAGCACCCCCACCCCCCAGCCACCAGGGGCAGCCTCCACCAGGCCGCCACCCATGTCTCCCACCACCCCCACACCCCCAGCAGTGCAGGGGCAGCCTCCACCAGGCCCCCACCCATGTATCCCAGCACCCCCACCCCCCAGCCACCAGGGGCAGCCTCCACCAGGCCCCACCCATGTCTCCCAGCACCCCCACCCCCCAACAGTGCAGGGGCACCCACCACCAGGCCCCCACCCATGTCTCCCACCACCCCCAACCCCCCAGCAGTGCAGGGGCAGCCTCCACCAGGCCCCCACCCATGTCTCCCACCACCCCCACCCCCCAGCAGTGCAGGGGCACCCTCCACCAGGCCCCCACCCATGTCTCCCACCACCCCCACCCCCCAGCACTGTGGGGCACCTGCCAGCAGGCCCCCACCCATGTCCAACTCATGTTCCCCACCACCCCCACCCCCCAGCACTGTGGGCACCTGCCAGCAGGCCCCCACCCATGTCCAACTCATGCTCCCCACCACCCCCAACCCCCAGCACTGTGGGGCACCAGCCAGCAGGCCCCCACCCATGTCCAACTCATGTTCCCCACCACCCCCACCCCCCAGCACTGTGGGGCACCTGCCAGCAGGCCCCCACCCATGTCCAACCCATGTTTCCCACCACCCCCACCCCCCAGCACTGTGGGGCACCTGCCAGCAGGCCCACACCCATGTCCAACTCATGTACCCCACCACCCCCACCCCCCGGCACTGTGGGGCACCTGCCAGCAGGCCCCCACCCATGTCTACCAGCACCCCCACCCCCCAGCCACCAGGGGCAGCCTCCACCAGGCCCCCACCCATGTCTCCCCCCACCCCCACCCCCCCAGCCACCAGGGGCAGCCTCTGCCAGGCCCCCACCCATGTCTCCCACCACCCCCACCCCCCAGCGTGCAGGGGCAGCCTCCACCAGGCCCCCACCCATGTCTCCCAGCACCCCCACCCCCCAGCCACCAGGGGCAGCCTCCACTAGGCCCCCACCCATGTCTCCCAGCACCCCCACCCCCCATCCACCAGGGGCAGCCTCCACCAGGCCCCCACCCATGTCTCCCACCACCCCTACCCCCCAGCAGTGCAGGGGCAGCCTCCACCAGGCCCCCACCCATGTCTCCCAGCATCCCCACCCCCCAGCCACCAGGGGCAGCCCCCACCAGGCCCCCACCCATGTCTCCCACCAGCCCCACACCCCAGCAGTGCAGGGGCAGCCTCCACCAGGCCCCCACCCATGTCTCCCAGCACCCCCACCCTCCAGCACTGTGGGGCACCTGCCAGCAGGCCCCCACCCATGTCCAACTCATGTTCCCCACCACCCCCACCCCCCAGCACTGTGGGGCACCTGCCAGTAGGCTCCCACCCATGTCCAACTCATGTCTCCCACCACCCCCACCCCCCAGCACTGTGGGGCACCTGCCAGCAGGCCCACACCCATGTCCAACTCATGTACCCCACCACCCCCACCCCCCAGCACTGTGGGGCACCTGCCAGCAGGCCCCCACCCATGTGCAACTCATGTTCCCCAGCCAACATGTCATCACAATCTAGATCCCTGGTCCCTATGGTCAGCCTCCAAATGCAAAACACCCACCCGAGTATTGCATCCACCCACTCATAATTTGCAATTACATCACAGAACACCAATTGCAAGTTCCGAAACAAACACATTTCCCTCACATACACCCAATGGGTGTCAGTGAATCTCAAAACCCATATCATGAAATGCATGAAACCAATGAGATACCACACATTGAAGTCCACCAAAAAAAATATGTATTAAAGGAAACATAAATAGAATCAAAAATAAAGAAACAGAAATGTGAATGTGCAAAAATTAAAAGAAGCATGTCCTTGAAAAAAAGCAAAACCAAAAATAAAATTCCAAAGTAATGGTGTCCAAAGTCACTGTCCACAAAACAAAATCCAATCGGAAATAAAAAAGAAAGCCATTGCTCCATGGTTAAAATGTGAAAAAAAATACAATCCAACAGTGAACTATGTACATGGGAACAAGCCAGGGTCCATTATCCCAACAAAAGAAAGGAAACCTATCTAACTACACTAACTAATAAAATTAACTATATACAAAAATGTGGCCAATGTCCGAAAGGTCCAAATAAAATCAAAACAAAAATGAAACCTAACACTACCTACATAACTATGTACAAGGGCAGCGGGCTAGTTTCACGGCTCACTTGTGGATGTCCCGGGCCAGGGCATCATCGAACTCCTGCTCAATGTCCCGGCGGCGGTCCTCCTCCATGGCCCCGAGGGTCCGCAGGGCCGTCGACGTGTCCACCTCCAAACCCCTGCAGATTGCCTCGAGGCACTCGACCCGCCTCAGGGCCCTCCGCATGGAGTTCTCCGCCCTGACCAATGTGAACCATGCTTCTTCCGCCCGCTGCGGCTCCGCATCTATGGCGTGGCCCAACCGTCGCCACACGGAAGACACTCTCTGTCCTGGGTCCTCCTGCCCTCCGGCCGATGCCTGCCCCTCCGATGTTGAAGGCCCCGAGCCTTCATGGCTCCCACCACGTTGCTGCTGCTGCTGTGCCTCTGCCCGTGCACTGCCTCCTGCTGCCTGCACATCCTCCGCCGGCTGGGGTGCAGTCGTTGATGTGGCCACCCCTGCTGGACGTCCGACTCCCGACTGTGGCAGGGATGCCTCCTCCACCAGCCTGGCCGCACCGTCAGAGGCAGCTCCACAGGGCACCCAGGTGACTGATGGGTGGGAAGATGGCACGGAGGACGACTGGCGCGTAGGGGGTCCAGTTGAGGAGGGGGTTGTAGCAAGCCCCATCAGACGGAGGAATCCGGCCAGGGTGACCTGTCCCAGCAGGCTGACGTGGTCAACGAGCCATTCGAGATGACGTGCGGTCTCCTCATGAAAAGACTGCAGGTCACCTTGCATGGTCCGTTGACGCAACGCCACACCAGTCAGGACAGGCTCAACCCGGACCCGGATAGCCACATCCGCAGGCAGAGGAAGGCCAGTTGACGTGAGCTCATCCCCTGCCTGAAAACGGGTCTGGACGTAGGCATCCCTGCTGGTGCAAGATGATGCAGGGACAGGATCAGGGACAGGATTGCACACAGGCACCTCCGCGGCGGCCTGTGCTGCCTCCTGTCCCTGGTCCTGCACTGCACCACTAGCACCAGTGGGATCCCCACCTCCAGACCCCTTCTCTGGTGCTTGCACGTCCTCCTCCTCCACCAAACCCCCCACCAACCTGGATGACTCCGTGCCATCTTCTCCTGTTGGGCCCTGTGGGGTCCCAGCTGCCCCTTCTGCTGCCGAGGAGTCCAACTCCAACCTCCGCCTCTTGGACCTCCCCCCGGCAGCTTCGGCCTGGGACGCGGCACCGGACTCCTCACTCCCCGACGAGATGACAACATGGGAGGGGAGCCGGGCCTTGCGTCTCCGGCTGGCGGTGGGATCCCCGCCGCTGTGCTCCACAGCACCTTCTCCGCCCTCTTCATCAGTTGACGCTGCAGACAGGGAGAAACAAAACACAGGCATCAGGGCACTGTACAATGGACACATACACACATGACAGTTGTACATGAGTGGCATTGGCAAACCTCAGACATGTCATCACAATCCCCAACACACGTCATTTCAACTCGCACACATGAGCCATACCACAGCCATATCGCAACTACTAGCACCATCCATACACATACAACAGCATGAGCAGCCAAAGGTGAGCCAGACATCACATGCAACACAGGAAGTGCACCACACATGTACACACACCACCACACTTGCATGCATGTGTACACCTCTGCCAAGTGTCGCAGTGTTCAGACGGGCATCCATGTCACATCTGCCAATCAGGCTTCCACATACCGCTGTCACATGCATCCATGTTGCATCACTGTTGCACCCTTGTCAAATACACACACATGCACATGTACACAGTGCTGATACATGCAGCCGAAAACAACATACATGCGTGACATCACGGACATGTCTACTTACATACACATTCATCCAAACATGTGTGCCCACACAACTGGATTTGGCATGCAAGCCTACACACACAAGCACCATCCATGTCTCACACATTCCAGCCCTCGCATGTGTTAGCCCCACGGCCCTGTACACCCCCACCCATACTCGACCCCATACAAACAGATGTGCAACCTGCACACTACTGAAAAATCACCACATGCACTGCTCACAATCAGGGTGCATGTACACTTACCGCTCGACTCCAGACGGGCGGTAAGTGTACTGCAGCGCTGGGGATATGCATTCCAGGACCCTCATCTGTTCTTCCGACAAGTGGCCCCGGCGCCCCTTGGCATCCGCTGCCTTCAAGAGGCGCCGGGCCTTGTTCAGGGTCCTGGACATGAAGTCCTCCCAGCGCTTCTTGACATGTTGTAAATCGCGGACTGCCACCCCCTCCGCGTTGATGGCAGTCACGATGTCAGTCCAGATCCGAGTCCGTCCTTCCTTGTCGGCGCGGGAACTTCCGAAGAGGGCATCATACTGCCCCAGGACTTGCTCCACCAGGACACCAACTTCGGTGGCACTGAAGCTGGTGCCCCTCTGCCTCTCTGGCCGGGGCTTGTCAGTGGTCTCAGATGGTGTTTGCCCCGACATGACAACCCTAGAGGCAGGAGTGGGTGGGCAACTGGGTCCTGGGGCTGGGCTGTGGAGCGATGGAATCCCAGTCGGGAGTCTTCGGTTCCAGCAGGGGTGGTCACAGCAACAGCACCCCTGGCTGATGTGCAGGCAGCAAATGGCAGGGCACGTGGGCAGCAGGCAGTCAGGCAGCAGCAGATGGCAGGTGGGAGCGTGCTCGGGGCTCTGGGGGGCAGTAGTTCGGCCTTCTGGGCAGGAGCGTGGTCTTCCGTGTGCTTACGCGTGGCCAGCTTGATATGGAGTGATTTGGCACGTGAAAAATCTGCACTTCAGCGTGTAATTCGAGGAAAGGCCCTTAGCGCGTATGCACGGCAGCACGCATATGCGATTTCATTGGACCAAAGGCCCTTAGCGCGTGAGCGCGTCTGTGACATGACGCACGCGGGTGTTTCCCTCATTGCACGTGATGACAGAACACACGTGGATTTCCACCAATCGCGTGTGAAAGTTCCTGGCAGCCCAGAACACACGTACCCAGGTTAATCGCGTGTGGAACTTCCTGCGCACCCCGAAACACACGTACCCAAGCCAATCGCGTGTACGCTCACTCCCCTCCGATCACACGCGATGACACTTGGACGTACAGTCTTACCACGTATCCGAATACGGGAAACCCGCGCACGGCAAAAGACGTGCACAGGCGTCAACGCGTCGGCCCACACGAAGGCAGGCGGAGGCGTCCCCGCGCACAGCATAAAAGTGCGCGCAAACAACAAACGCGTATATACAGCTACGATGAATGCCCCATTTGTCGCTGCACTGATCGTGGGACACCGCAGGAGGAGGAGAATAGCCAGGGCACGCATTTTCGCACCACGGACAATCCTTTTTGGGATGCCTGACGACCAGGTCTACGGCAGGTATAGGTTTCCACCCTATATCATCCTAGAGCTGGTCAGGGAGTGGGAAGATGACCTCACATCCCCCACCCTTTGCTCCCAAGCATTGAGCCCCTTGGAGAAGCTGCTCAATGTCCTGCATTTTTTGGCCACTGGGTCATTTCAGCGGACCACTGCCATGGTGGGGGGGGTCTCACAGGCCACGCAGTCACGCTGCCTACACCAGGTACTGGCAATCATGACAGCGCGCCCCTCAGTCCGCAGGCACATATACATGCCCAGAACACCCGCAGAAAGGCAGGCCGTTGTCCTTGATTTTTTCAGGGCGGCACACTTCCCCAAAGTGCTCGGTGCCATAGATTGCACCCATGTGGCCCTACGTCCACCTAGGGCCACTGAGCACATCTACCGAAACCGCAAGCACTGGCATTCCATCAATGTACAGGTGGTATGTGATGCAAAGGGAATCATCACCTCTGTCTATGCAAACTACCATGGCTCCACCCATGACAGTTTCAGATACAGAATGTCCGCCGTGAGCCGGGCCCTGGAAGCTGGGCAGCATGGTGACACATGGCTCCTAGGTCAGTACAAATGCCCTTGCACATGCATGCAAGTCAGACACAGACAAATATCCAAACCCTAATAATCTAAACTATTATCACCTCCCCAGGGGACAGTGCCTACCCTCTGAGCAACCACATGATGGCGCCAATCTGGAACCCCACCACACCACCCCAGGTAAGATACAACGCCGCCCATATTGCAACCAGGGGCATAGTGGAGCGCACATTCGGAGTGCTCAAGTCACGTTTCCGCTCCCTTGACCGCTCTGGTGGGCATCTACTCTATGCACCATCAGTATTGTGCAGGATCATTGTGGCAGCATGTGTCCTGCACAATGTTGCAACACGGCAGGGCGTCCCGGTGTACATGGTGGTGCCCCCACATCCCCAACCACAGGCACAGGCGCTGCCCATGGGAGGGGACAGGGCACGTGGCGAGGAAGCCCGGACCCAGCTTGTGGCCACATTTTTCACCTAAACTCCCACCCCTGCGGAGTGCACACAGGCCTGGCACATACCAGGTGACAATCGATGATGACAAAGAGACAGTCAACTGTCACAACCCTACCACCCTGAGATAGCTGCCATGGAAGTGCCACATCGTCTGCATCCCTAGCTACTTAAACACAAGCTATCCTGTGTGACCAAAAGGCACACATATAACATATGACATGATATGGCCCATACACAAGTATTTCAAGGCGCAATGAGGCAGGGAGGGGAGAACAAGGGAAGACAGACAACGGCACTACTAGGCCAGGTGTCATTGAGATTGTGCAAGTGCAGGGGTAGGGGGAAGGGAAAAGTGCAAGGGGAAGGGTGGGGGGAGTCCAGTACAGGGGAAGTAGCCCAAAAAATAATACATAGGACAGCTGGTGGCAACTGCAAAGGTAAGTGCAGACAAGTGCTGGGAATGGAGGGCTGTAGGGATAGAGAGACAACACTGCAGTGCAGGGGTTGCCAGGGAGGCAGTGCAAGTGGAGAGTGGCTGGGCCAGGGACCGAGGTCGTTTAGAGTGGCCCAGTTGCAGCTCATGTGCAGTTCCAGTGAAGAATTCTGCAAGGGAGAGGCAGAGAGTAAGCAGAAGCAAAGAGGAAGGTCTTGAGGTGCTTCCAGAACTGGAGATGGTTCCCCTCAAGTT
Organism: Ambystoma mexicanum; assembly: GCF_040938575.1. NCBI lineage: Eukaryota > Metazoa > Chordata > Amphibia > Caudata > Ambystomatidae > Ambystoma > Ambystoma mexicanum. The sequence continues at coordinate 878,258,172 of NC_090928.1, read as the reverse complement.
CAAGTCAGGCAGGAAGTCTGTTCCAGGGGGAGGGCCCTGCCACGGAGAGAAATCTACCCCCAGCTAGTTGCTCTGAGAAGCGGATTACCCTGACATGCAAGGTGTGCATCACACACACCTGCAAAACAGGCCATGGCCATCACTGTCATGTCACTCAAACCCTCCCAAACATCAACATGACATGGCAAGCAATACCCATACACCAACACAGTAACGATAAGGTACACATTGCCATGTCCCAAATGTACAGTGGCATCAGACAATGATGCCTGACCCGGAATCAGATGAAATGACAGACCAACAAATTCTCCCACCCAAAATAAGTCATTTCCAAATGCATTACAACAGTAGTAGACGTAACATAACAATGAATGCCTGTCTACATGCACATTATGCATTCCAAAATCAACACTGCAGCTCATGTGTGCAGTGACCTACTCCTGCATCACACTGCTCAGCGCACAGCACAGTGAACAGCCATTGTGTGTGATGCACACCCTGAGCATCACATCTAAATGACAGACCACATCAAACATCAAATTAGGCATGTACTGGATCCATAATCGGTCACAGAACATGTGCTGCAGGGACACAGTGGGCACCAGAAGGCAAACAGTGTACACGTGGATATGCAAGGGTGGGAGTACACGTAGTGCATCAGAGTGCAAGTGTGTGGTTCTGCAAGGACATGCACTCCACATATGCATGTGCACTCAAGTGACCATCAGTGTGCCCTACACATCACATGTGAACATTCACCATGTGTACACCCCAGCATGTCAAACCACAACTATCCCCTCGCACCTGAAAGGAAAACACAACACATGAACAGGCATTGATCAGCAGAACACAACATGTACATAGGATACCACCATTACAATGTCAGAGTTCCCATCACACTGCAGGGCAAGGCAACTATCAACAACAACCCCCCCCCTCCCTCACAAATGACCATGACCCACTGAACAACTGCACCTGGGTCAGGGAGCCTCCAACCCTCACTTCCACCTGGCCACAGGATCACCTTTACCCTTTGTCACCATCTCCCACCTTGTGTGTAAAAAGATGCCTGAACCCTCAGAATCCACACTCATTTCCAAAATCACAAAATCCAAGTCATAAAAACGAACCCGAACACCCTCCAGTAGATGACTTGACGTAGCAGTACCTCACAAAGGCCAAGTACTACCACAATGATGCAACAACCAAGGTAGCACAGCAAAACAATGTCACGACAGGATGTGAGACATGTGTGGTACATGACATAGGATGATGCACCATGAATGGATGTGTACTGTCACAGGTCCCCTGTACAGGCGCGGGAGTGTCACGAAACAACCACCCCCACCATGTCTTGGGTGCCTGCAAGGTCAAACTCTCACAGGCCCCTGAGACCCTGGTGGGGAAGGAGGTTCAGGGATATGCAGTCGGGACAGGTGTTGACACACTGGATGACTGGAATGAGTGGCAGGAGAGGGGAGGAGGAATGACACATGAAACTAGGGAATGCACGAAAATGTACAACCTGCATGAACACATACACAATCCAAACAAACTTGGAAATCATTGTCATGGCCTTCTGTAGTCCAGGCTCAGGTGTGGTACGAACCAACCACCCCCTCTAGGGTTTTGGCGCCTGCAAGTTCGGGGCTTACACAGGCATCCGCAACCCCAGCGGGGAAAGAGGGTCAGGGAACGTTGCTTGGATAGGTACGGGAAGCAGGAACACCGGGTAGAGGGTACAGGTTTCAAAATTGCATAGGATCACGGGTGATTAGGGAGAAAAAACATACGAAATTGAACCACACATACATCCATGCATCAGTACACTCCCCAGCAAGCCTATGCAGAGCAGTTTGAAAGAAAAACAACAAGACACTTAGCTCTGGTTTTGAGTGCTGGCCTCCTGCCTGCGCACTCTCAGGTCCGGTTACAGGAGCATTGCAATGCTGCAAAGAGAGCCACAGTCAACAACCTGTACGTGAAAATTACACAAAAACACAACACTAAACATGCCCCATAGCAACAAACTACTCTGCAAACAGACAATCTGGGGTCGATGCTTCGTACCCATATATAACATCACCCCTGTGACGGGTCATACACAGTCAATGCAGTAAGTCAGCCGCTGGTGGGTGCGTGGCAAATGGAACACCAATGTGTCACAATTCACACAACATGCAATGTTCCCTGGGTAAGCAGACAGACCCATATAGCAAGCCATGACTACAGAGCAAGTTGCGTACCACCATGACCGGAACAAAGTTGGCAGTGCATTTATCATAAAGTACATGGAAAAGACATGCACTGCACCCGAGTATGTCCCTTGCTGTATGTCCCTGTGAGCTGCCCCTTTCCATGTCTCGGAAGGCTACTTGGTTGATACAAGTGCCTCAATGGACCTCGGTGTACCGGAGGGTATGTGCCACTGCCCCTGCATGTGTCCCAGACAACCCTACTATCAACAGCCATCAGTCCACAAACACATCTGAGCTGCATTGTGTGCTTCAACACCAATATTCGTCTAAGCTCACCCTCAGTGCTGTGACTAAGCCTGCATGTGCAACTCGCCTGGTGCAAGCTTTGCTGTGTCGTGGCCCCCCTGTGATGCTCACCTTGCCTGGAGTTCCTTGGAACATGTCAGCAGTTCTAGGATGTGGGTCTGCAATCACTGTGCCTCTGCTTGTGCACACATGTGCATGTGGGCACCAACAAACGGGTCCAGAATTCCGTCGTCCAATGGGCCATGTCTGCTGGCAAAGGTGCTCTGGAGGCTCATCCCCCTGCAGAAAGGGCATGAAACACATGATTAATGCTTCAAAGTCATCTGTGTGTGTCTCATCAGGCATCTCATTACTTGACCATGTCAGAGAGTCACATCACAAATCACACCATCAGTCCGTCTTCCACATCCAAAGTGTGGAACACTATCTACAGCATGAATTGCAACAAGCACGTGTACAGGAAAGATATGAGACATACTACACAATGCATAGCAATCAATGTACACATTAATCATGACACACCCCATCTAGCAAAAGCTAAACAGTGGACAATAACACCTAAATCATCCCCACTAGGGGTGTCAACACAAGTCACACAGCACCAGACATACCACAGATATGACAGTCCAAAGCCCGTGTGTAATATTCTGTAACACCGAACCATCCTTGCGAGCCCATGGATAAGGGAGGCAGGAGTGGCATATGTGAGTCAAGGACCCCAAGCAGCAAACACATACACAAGACAACCATGAAGGGCCCAACTGGAACAGACAGTGGATGCCTTCAAAAGCCACAAAGCACCGCACCGTCACATGAAAGCACAATAGACTAGCAATTTTAAAGTAAATCAACTATTAACTAATTACACTAACAATGGAAAACCTACATTACCTATTTAAACTAACTATCAAACAGAAACTTAACTAACTAAACTAAAAGAAAAATCAAAAATGGCCACATACGACCCGGGGGGGAGGGGAGGCACCCAGGAGGGGGGAGGTACAGGGTGCTGCTCAACATCCACATGCGATGATGCTGAGCCAAAAAAAAAACCTCCATGGGCTCAACGCCTGCACAGCCCGACCTATGTGGGAGATAGATGGTCGTCCGAGTCTGGCTCATCCTGTAAAGGAGGACGTGGCACAGTAGCCTGGCCACGCCTAGCCGCAGCTTGCCCCTCGTCGGCAGCAAGTCTGCCGGACGGGTGAGCCTGGTTCTGTGTGGCGATGTGACATAGGTCTGCATGCAGAACCTCACGTGATACACGTGTTTCCTCTTGCAAGGTAGCACGTGTAACACGGAGTTCCTCCTGCAAGGCCTGGCTGGACAACCGCTGCACCTCCCGGCAAGCCTGTAGCTCAGCCGAGATGGTACGCTCAAGCTGTGCAAACCTCTCCTCTGCCTGCTGCCTCTGGGACATCATAATGACACCCAGAGTGGATCTGAGGGAAGCATACTCCTCCCTCAGGGCATCCATGTGCGCCTCTGCGTGAGCAGCAATTGCTTGACGCAGAGACGACATTTCAGCCTGGCGTGCCCTGTCTGAGGCCGCCGTGCCCAGCCTGAGTGAGCGGGCCGTGGACCGTGCCGCCTGCTGCTGGAGAAGCACCTGCCTAGCAGGGGGAGCACAGATCGGGCCACACGCTCCATGCTCTCAGCGATGTTCTCCATTGCTGCCCTCTGCCGTTCGGAATTGGCAGTCATGTCTTGCTCCCACTCAGTATACTGCGGTTGCGCGCAGTGACCGCGTTGCCGGGCTTGACCGGGGGTCCTCGCTGTGTTGGCACTGCCTGCGGCTGCACGACTACATGCCCCCGTCAACGTGATGTCCCAGGCACATCAGTGACTGGTGTGGAGGGTGACCCTGCATCCGGATCCACCACGGGCGGAGGAACCAAGACTGTCTGATCCCTCAGTGCAGGTGTCGCAGACAGAGGAGTGTCCACATCAGAATCACTCACCCCTGACACATGGACTTGATGCTCATCCAACTCAACATGGACATCAGAGTCGTCATCAAGGCTGGACTCATAGGCAGCCAGAGACAAGATGGACTGCAGCACTTGGGGGTTTTCGTGGCCTACCACCCTACGACCCCCACTAGTGCCGGGTTGATGTGGTGTTACCAACCCTGTGTCTGGCATGACAACACCATCCTCCGCCTCCATTGCGTCATCACCTGAAAAATAGAGAGAAAAAAGGTCACTACACATGTCAGAAGCACACGACACACACACACACTGACAGCAAAGGCATCCGGCAGACATGTGACACACAACATATGACCTGGCATGCATGCTTGGTCTACTTTGAATAGCTTCTGTGATCAGACCTGTTGAAAGGTGGCAGTTTCCATGGAAGTGGGTCTATGCAGTGCAGAAAATGTGTACACCACTCACTACATACATGTACAAGCACTTCATGGTGTGTGCCAGGAAATGTGAAGGCAGTGCAATGTCAAATTCACACGTCACGTGCATTGTGCATTCAATGTGTACCATGTCTAGAAGCCAAGCACCCCTCCACCCCAGTACCAAAGCAGGGATGCCTAGCATGGTATCAAAAGGCTGACCATACACCTGTGTATTGACAGGCAGTGTTGACTGGCATCAACAGCTTAATGTGATTCAAATTACAACACTGCAAATGATGCTGGGACAGTGGGCAGGACACATGATGAAAACTCCGGAGGCCGCCCACGTGTGAAGAAGACACAACAAGAGTTGGACAGAGTCATTGGCCATTGAGCAGGCTGAGGCATGTGAGCCACACAGATTGTCAGAGCCTAAACATGTGTGCAACGCAGGACTGAGCCACAGTTGACATGGGGAGGCCGATGAGATGGCAGGCAATGTATGTAACCAAGGACTCATATTACAGTGATCATCCAGTCAAGGACACATAGGGGCATGCGTGCAATGCACATGGAGCATGAATGGGCACTCATGTCCCTGCGGGACATCTGACCCATGCACAGTACAAGTGAGATACCCTGCATCGAGTACTAAGGCTGTACCACACGGCATATGTCTGGCAGTTTCTACGCTGGAAGTTAGCATCTACACAGGACACATGAACAAGAAACTACACATTGGCAAGATTGAAGCAGACCAGTGCAAAGGTGGAACTGGGGTGCAGAGTGGCGGAGGAGGGGCAAGGGAGCATGCCCACATGGAGTCCCACATGCAGGCAGAGGAGACATGCATGACGGAAGCATTGCAATACTTACACATCAGAACCATGTACACGTCACATGTAGCAGCAATCATGCACAACACATCCCACAAGTGAAACACACACGTCCTCAACAAACACGCATCAACACTCACTGGACTGGGCATCAAAGTCCAGCATCTCTCCCACTCCTTCGACCAATTCAGGTGGTATGAACTCCGCAACGAGAGCCTCATGCGGAGTGAGTTCTTCCTCCTCTGGTGCAGGCCCACCGCCAGTCACCAGAGTCAAATTGTAATTTGAGGCACGCTTAACCTTAGTGCTGCGCTTGATGTCATTCCAACGCTTTTTGCACTCCTGCGCTGTGCGCACCTCATGGCCGAATGAACTGACATGTTCCGCAACATGCTTCCAGTGGGTGTCACGTTGGGCAGCCATAGTCTAACTATTGACACCCACTAGCATGTCATGGCTGTGGCCCCGCACGTAGTCCACGAGGAAGTCCAGTTCCTGCTTACAGAAAGGCTTCTTCCTCGACGTGCAGGAGGTCGTGGCTGTGTGTGGGGTCCCAGCCTGTGCTGCAGGTGCAACCTTCCTCCTCTTGGACTGTGGCGCAGACCCTGGCTGGCTAATGCCGCCCTGAGCAGTATGGCCAGTGGGTTCGGTGGATTGAGCCAAGGGAGTGGCAGGTGGAGGGATGACCAAAGGCCTGACTTGTGTCAGTGGCAGCTGGGTGCCCACTAATGGACCCTGCGCAGCAACATCAGCTGTGGCAGGGTCATTGACCGCAACGGTCCTGGTTGGCAGACTCACAACCGGGTTGCTGTTGGGTGCATCTGCCCCTGCACTTGCCAACACCCGGCTGTTCGGGGCAGCAGATGACATGACTGCCCCAGGGACACGTGTCTTGGTCTGAGCAGCCCGGCGTGCCCCTATGGTTCCCCCCTGGCCTGTTGGAGATCTACCAAGGGCTCTTCAAGTGCCAACGCAGCCTGCGCTGGCAGACCCTGAGCCTGGGTGGCGGTGTCCACAGCTGCACCTGCAGCTACCACTACCCTTGGGCCAGTGGCAGTCGATGGAACGGACTGCCGGGTTGTACGGGTGCCAGTGCCAGATGCAGGAGCTGCATCCCCCGGAACCACAGGGGGTGGTGGCATGGCTGCACCGACACATGGCACAACATTGTGCTCAAGTGGCGCACCCCTGCCTCTTCCCCCTCTGTGGCTGCCCTGGACACCCTGGAGTCCCCCTGCTCCCTGGTCACCACGGCCATGTCCCCGACCACGCCTGCTACGAGGAGGACGCCCAGCTGAGGCGCCCCTCACCTTTGGTGGCCTCCCAACCATGGCACTGATGTAGTAGTGCTGGCACAGATGGAGTGGTGCCAATGGGAGGTGTACACCACAATTGACCTGGGCAATTGGGGTGAAGGGGGTGGGAAGCAAGATGTAAACAGCCCCCCTGCACCTGCAAGGCTGTATGTGACCCCGGTGATGTGGTGACGGGTCACGCAACGCTCAGGCACCCCAAAACTGCAGTAAAACCGTGCATGCAACCCTGCAGCCTACGTGCGTGGATTCAACCTCCCGCAGTACGCGGTGGCACCCAGTAACACGAATAACGCGTACCCGTGTGACACGCAGGCTACTATGACATCGAAAATGGGTGCGATACACAGGGGCACCCGCAGTGGGAAAAAGAGCGTGTGCGACTCACCGTCTGACTAGCGCGATGCAGAAAAACACGCGTAGCCAATACCCCCGCCAAAAGAAGAGATACGTCCTTGATAGCTGTGAAGTTGTGATGACGCGCGAAACAACAGGAAGCAGCAACACACGTCGGTCTCCACGAAAGGCACGTACAGCGAACTGCTGGGCCCGCTCACCTTTAACCCGTGCTGAGGGAAACGCATGCGCACATCACATCACTTACGCGCATGGGCCCTTTCCTCGTATTCCACACAGACGTGCAGTTTTCCACGCGTGCTTACGCGCATGGGCCCTTTCCTCGTATTGCACGCGGACGTGCAGTTTTTCACGCGCGCTTACGCGCATGGGCCCTTTAATCGTATTACACGCGGACGTGCAGTTTTTCACGCGAGCTGAAATGCCCATGCACATTGTACGCGTCACGTCACAGGGGCGCTTGCGCTTGAGGGGCCTTCTGTCGAATTACACGCTGACGTGCAGATTTTTCACGTGCCAAATCACTCCGTATCAAGCTGGCCACGCGTAAGCACACGGAAGACCACGCTCCTGCCCAGAAGGCCGAACTACTGCCCCCCAGAGCCCTGAGCACGCTCCCACCTGCCATCTGCTGCTGCCTGACTGCCTGGTGCCCACGTGCCCTGCCATTTGCTGCCTGCACATCAGCCAGGGGTGCTGTTGCTGTGACCACCCCTGCTGGAACCGAAGACTCCCGACTGGGATTCCATCGCTCCACAGCCCAGCCCCAGGACCCAGTTGCCCACCCACTCCTGCCTCTGTGGTTGTCATGTCGGGGCAAACACCATCTGAGACCACTGACAACCCCCGGCCAGAGAGGCAGAGGGGCACCAGCTTCAGTGCCACCGAAGTTGGTGTCCTGGTGGAGCAAGTCCTGGGGCAGTATGATGCCCTCTTCGGAAGTTCTCGCGCCGACAAGGAAGGACGGACTACGATCTGGACTGACATCGTGACTGCCATCAACGCGGAGGGGGTGGCAGTCCGCGACTTACAACATGTCAAGAAGCGCTGGGAGGACTTCAGGTCCAGGACCCTGAACAAGGCCCGGCGCCTCTTGAAGGCAGCGGATGCCAAGGGGCGCCGGGGCCACTTGTCGGAAGAACAGATGAGGGTCCTGGAATGCATATCCCCAGCGCTGCATGTCCAGGTCCTTGAGAGGCAGACCCGTCTGGAGTCGAGCGTTAAGTGTACATGCATCCTGATTGTGAGCAGTGCGTGTGGTGATTTTTCAGTAGTGTGCAGGTTGCACATCTGTTTGTATGGGGTTGAGTATGGGTGGGGGTGTACAGGGCCGTGGGGCTAACACATGCGAGGGCTGGAATGTGTGAGACATGGATGGTGCTTGTGTGTGTAGGCTTGCATGCCAAATGCAGTTGTGTGGGCACACATGTTTGGATGAATGTGTATGTAAGTAGACATGTCCGTGATGTCACGCATGTATGTTGTTTTCGGCTGCATGTATCAGCACTGTGTACATGTGCATGTGTGTGTATTTGACAAGGGTGCAACAGTGATGCAACATGGATGCATGTGACAGCGGTATATGGAAGCCTGATTGGCAGATGTGACATGGATGCCCGTCTGAACACTGCGACACTTGGCAGAGGTGTACACATGCATGCAAGTGTGGTGGTGTGTGTACATGTGTGGTGCACTTCCTGTGTTGCTTGTGATGTCTGGCTCACCTTTGGCTGCTCATGCTGTTGTATGTGTATGGATGGTGCTGGCAGTTGCGATATGGCTGTGGTATGGCTCATGTGTGCGAGTTGAAATGACATGTGTGTTGGGGATTGTGATGGCATGTCTGAGGTTTGCCAATGCCACTCATGTACAACTGTCATGTGTGTATGTGTCCATTGTACAGTGCCCTGATGCCTGTGTTTTGTTTCACCCTGTCTGCAGCGTCAACTGATGAAGAGGGCGGAGAAGGTGCTGTGGAGCACAGCGGCGGGGATCCCACCGCCAGCCGGAGACGCAAGGCCCGGCTCCCCTCCCATGTTGTCATCTCGTCGGGGAGTGAGGAGTCCGGTGCCGCGTCCCAGGCCGCAGCTGCCGGGGTGAGGTCCGAGAGGCGGAGGTTGGAGTTGGACTCCTCGGCAGCAGAAGGGGCAGCTGGGACCCCACAGGGCCCAACAGGAGAAGATGGCACAGAGTCATCCAGGTTGGTGGGGGGTTTGGTGGAGGAGGAGGCTGTGCAAGCACCAGAGACGGGGTCTGGAGGTGGGGATCCCACTGGTGCTAATGGTGCAGTGCAGGACCAGGGACAGGAGGCAGCACAGGCCGCCGCGGAGGTGCCTGTGTGCAATCCTGTCCCTGATCCTGTCCCTGCATCATCTTGCACCAGCAGGGATGCCTACGTCCAGACCCGTTTTCAGGCAGGGGATGAGCTCACGTCAACTGGCCTTCCTCTGCCTGCGGACGTGGCTATCCGGGTCCGGGTTGAGCCTGTCCTGACTGGTGTGGCGTTGCGTCAACGGGCCATGCGAGGTGACCTGCAGTCTTTTCATGAGGAGACTGCACGTCATCTCGAATGGCTCGTTGACCACGTCAGCCTGCTGGGACAGGTCACCCAGGCCCGATTCCTCCGTCTGATGGGGCTTGCTACGACCCCCTCCTCAACTGGACCCCCTACGCGCCAGTCGTCCTCCGTGCCATCTTCCCACCCATCAGTCACCTGGGTGCCCTGTGGAGCTGCCTCTGACGGTGCAGCCAGGCTGGTGGAGGAGGCATCCCTGCCACAGTCGGGAGTCGGACGTCCAGCAGCGGTGGCCACATCTGCGACTGCACCCCAGCCGGCGGAGGATGTGCAGGCAGCAGGAGGCAGTGCACGGGCAGAGGCACAGCAGCAGCAACGTGGTGGGAGCCATGAAGGCTCGGGGCCTTCAACATCGGAGGGGCAGGCATCGGCCGGAGGGCAGGAGGACCCAGGACAGAGAGTGTCTTCCGTGTGGCAGCGGTTGGGCCACGCCATAGATGCGGAGCGGCAGCGGGCGGAAGAGGCACGGCTCACAATGGTCAGGGCGGAGAACTCCATGCGGAGGGCCCTGAGGCGGGCCGAGTGCCTCGAGGCAATCCGCATGGGTTTGGAGGTGGACACGTCGACGGCCCTGCGCACCCTCGGGGCCATGGAGGAGGACCGCCTCCGGGACATTGAGCAGGAGTTCGATGATGGCCTGGCCCGGGACATCCACAAGTGAGCTGTGAAACTAGCCCGCTGCCCTTGTACATAGTTATGTAGATAGTGTTAGGTTTCATTTTTGTTTTGATTTTATTTGCACCTTTCGGACATTGGCCACATTTTTGTATATAGTTTATTTTATTAGTTAGTGTAGTTAGATAGGTTTCCTTTCTTTTGTTGGGATAATGGACCCTGGCTTGTTCCCATGTACATAGTTCACTGTTGGATTGTATTTTTTTTTCACATTTTAACCATGGAGCAATGGCTTTCTTTTTTATTTCCCATTGGATTTTGTTTTGTGGACATTGACTTTGGACACCATTACTTTGGAATTTTATTTTTGGTTTTGCTTTTTTTCACGGACATGCTTCTTTTAATTTTTGTACATTGACATTTCTGTTTCTTCATTTTTGATTCTATTTATGTTTCCTTTAATACATATTTTTTTTGGTGAACTTCAATGTGTGGTATCTCATTGGTTTCATGCATTTCATGATGTGGGTTTTGAGATTCACTGACACCCATTGGGTGTATGTGAGGGAAATGTGTTTGTTTCGGAACTTGCAATTGGTGTTCTGTGATGTAATTGCAAATTATGAGTGGGTGGATGCTCGGGTGGGTGTTTTGCATTTGGAGGCTGACCATAGGGACCAGGGATCTAGATTGTGATGACATGTTGGCTGGGGAACATGAGTTGCACATGGGTGGGGGCCTGCTGGCAGGTGCCCCACAGTGCTGGGGGGTGGGGGTGGTGGGGAACATGAGTTGGACATGGGTGGGGGCCTGCTGGCAGGTGCCCCACAGTGCTGGGGGGTGGTGGTGGTGGGGAACATGAGTTGGACATGGGTGGGGGCCTGCTGGCAGGTGCCCCACAGTGCTGGGGGGTGGGGGTGGTGGGGAACATGAGTTGGACATGGGTGGGGGCCTGCTGGCAGGTGCCCCACAGTGCTGGGGGGTGGGGGTGGTGGGAGACATGGGTGGGGGCCCGGTGGAGGCTGCGCCTGCACTGCTCGGGGGTGGGGGTGGTGGGAGACATGGGTGGGGGCCTGGTGGAGGCTGCCCCTGGTGGCTAGGGGGTGGGGGTGGTGGGAGACATGGGTGGGGGCCTGGTGGAGGCTGCCCCTGCACTGCTGGGGGGTGGGGGGGTGGGCGACATGGGTGGGGGCCTGGTGGAGGCTGCCCCTGGTGGCTGGGGGTGGGGGTGCTGGGAGACATGGGTGGGGGCCTGGTGGTGGGTGCCCCTGCACTGCTGGGGGGTGGGGGTGTGGGGAACATGAGTTGGACATGGGTGGGGGCCTGGTGGAGGCTGCCCCTGGTGGCTGGGGGGTGGGGGTGCTGGGAGACATGGGTGGGTGCCTGGTGGAGGCTGCCCCTGCACTGCTAGGGAGTGGGGGTGGTGGGAGACATGGGTGGGGGCCTGGTGGAGGCTGCCCCTGCACTGCTGGGGAGTGGGGGTGGTGGGAGACATGGGTGGGTGCCTGGTGGAGGCTGCCCCTGGTGGCTGGGGGTGATGGGAGACATGGGTGGGGGCCTGGTGGAGGCTGCCCCTGGTGGCTGGGGGGTGGGGGTGCTGGGAGACATGGGTGGGGGCCTGGTGGTGGGTGCCCCTGCACTGCTGGGGGGTGGGGGGTGGGGGGTGGGAGACATGGGTGGGGGGCTGGTGTGCCCCTGCACTGCTGGGGGGTGGGGGTGGTGGGAGACATGGGTGGGGGCCTGGTGGAGGCTGCCCCTGCACTGCTGGGGGGGGTGGGGGTGGTGGGAGACATGGGTGGGGGCCTGGTGGAGGCTGCCCCTGGTGGCTGGGGGGTGGGGGTGGTGGGAGACATGGGTGGGGGCCTGGTGGAGGCTGCCCCTGCACTGCTGGGGGGGGTGGGGGTGGTGGGAGACATGGGTGGGGGCCTGCTGGCAGGTGCCCCACAGTGCTGGGGGGTGGGGGTGGTGGGAGACATGGGTGGGGGCCTGGTGGAGGCTGCCCCTGCACTGCTGGGGGGGTGGGGGTGGTGGGAGACATGGGTGGGGGCCTGGTGGAGGCTGCCCCTGGTGGCTGGGGGGTGGGGGTGGTGGGAGACAAGGGTGGGGGCCTGGTGGAGGCTGCCCCTGCACTGCTGGGGGGGTGTTGGGAGACATGGGTGGGGGCCTGCTGGCAGGTGCCCCACAGTGCTGGGGGATGGGGGTGGTGGGAGACATGGGAGGGGGCCTTGTGGAAGCTGCCCCTGCACTGCTGGGGGGTGGGGGTGGTGGGAGACATGGGTGGTGGCCTGGTGGAGGCTGCCCCTGGTGGCTGGGGGGTGGGGGTGCTGGGAGACATGGGTGGGGGCCTGGTGGAGGCTGCCCCTGCACTGCTGAGGGGTGGGGGTGGTGGGAGACATGGGTGGGGGCCTGGTGGAGGCTGCCCCTAGTGGCTGGGGGGTGGGGGTGGTGGGAGACATGGGTGCGTGCCTGGTGGAGGCTGCCTCTGGTGGCTGGGGGGTGGGGGTGCTGGGAGACATGGGTGGGGGCCTGCTGGCAGGTGCCCCACAGTGCTGGGGGGTGGGGGTGGTGGGAGACATGAGTTGGACATGTGTGGGGGCCTGCTGGCAGGTGCCCCACAGTGCTGTGGGGTGGGGGTGGTGGGAGACATGGGTGGGGGCCTGCTGGCAGGTGCCCCACAGTGCTGGGGGGTGGGGGTGGTGGGGAACATGAGTTGGACATGGGTGGGGGCCTGCTGGCAGGTGCCCCACAGTGCTGGGGGGTGGGGGTGGTGGGAGACATGGGTGGGGGCCTGGTGGAGGCTGCCCCTGCACTGCTGGGGTGGTGGGGGTGGTGGGAGACATGGGTGGGGGCCTGGTGGAGGCTGCCCCTGGTGGCTGGGGGGTGGGCGTGCTGGGAGACATGGGTGGGGGCCTGGTGGAGGCTGCACCTGCACTGCTGGGGGGTGGGGGTAGTGGGAGACATGGTTGGAGGCCTGGTGGAGGCTGCCCCTGGTGGCTGGGGGGTGGGGGTGGTGGAAGACATGGGTGGGGGCCTGGTGGAGGCTGCCCCTGGTGGCTGGGGGGTGGGGGTGGTGGGAGACATGGGTGGGGGCCTGGTGGAGGCTGCCCCTGCACTGCTGGGGGGGTGGGGGTGGTGGGAGACATGGGTGGGGGCCTGGTGGTGGGTGCCCCTGCACTGCTGGGGGGTGGGGGGTGGGTGACATGGGTGGGGGCCTGGTGGTGGGTGCCCCTGCACTGCTGGGGGGGTGGGGGTGGTGGGAGACATGGGTGGGGGCCTGGTGGAGGCTGCCCCTGGTGGCTGGGGGGTGGGGGTGGTGGGAGACATGGGTGGAGGCCTGATGGAGGCTGCCCCTGCACTGCTGGGGGGGTGGGGGTGGTGGGAGACATGAGTGGGGGCCTGGTGGAGGCTGCCCCTGGTGGCTGGGGGGTGGGGCTGGTGGGAGACATGGGTTGGGGCCTGGTGGAGGCTGCCCCTGCACTGCTGGGGGTGTGGGGGTGGTGGGAGACATGGGTGGGGGCCTGCTGGCAGGTGCCCCACAGTGCTGGGGGGTGGGGGTGGTGGGATACATGGTTGGGGGCCTGGTGGAGGCTGCCCCTGCACTGCTTGGGGGGTGGGGGTGGTGGAGACATGGGTGGGGGCCTGCTGGCAGGTGCCCCACAGTGCTGGGGGCTGGGGGTGGTGGGAGAAATGGGTGGGGGCCTGGTGGAGGCTGCCCCTGCACTGCTGGGGAGGTGGGGGTGGTGGGAGACATGGGTGGTGGCCTGGTGGAGGCTGCCCCTGGTGGCTGGGGGGTGGGGGTTCTGGGAGACATGGGTGGGGGCCTGGTGGAGGCTGCCCCTGCACTGCTGGGGGGTGGGGGTGGTGGGAGACATGGGTGGGGGCCTGGTGGAGGCTGCCCCTGGTGGCTGGGGGGTGGGGGTGGTGGGAGACATGGGTGGGGGCCTGGTGGAGGCTGCCCCTGGTGGCTGGGGGGTGGTGGTGCTGGGAGACATGGGTGGGGGCCTGCTGGCAGGTGCCCCACAGTGCTGGGGGGTGGGGGTGGTGGGAGACATGAGTTGGACATGGGTGGGGGCCTGCTGGCAGGTGCCCCACAGTGCTGGGGGGTGGGGGTGGTGGGAGACATGGGTGGGGGCCTGCTGGCAGGTGCCCCAGAGTTCTGGGGGGTGGGGGTGGTTTGAGACATGGGTGGGGGCCTGGTGGAGGCTGCCCCTGCACTGCTGGTGGGTGGGGTGGTGGGAGACATGGGTGGGGGCCTGGTGGAGGCTGCCCCTGGTGGCTGGGGGGTGGGGGTGGTGGGAGACATGGGTGGGAGCCTGCTGGCAGGTGCCCCACAGTGCTGGGGGATGGGGGTGGTGGGAGACATGGGTGGGGGCCTCCTGGCAGGTGCCCCACAGTGCTGGGGGGTGGGGGTGGTGGGAGACATGGGTGGGGGCCTGGTGGAGGGTGCCCCTGCACTGCTGGGGGGTGCGGGTGGTGGGAGTCATGGGTGGGGGCCTGCTGGCAGGTGCTCCACAGTGCTGGGGGGTGGGGGTGGTGGGAGACATGAGTTTGACATGGGTGGGGGCCTGCTGGCAGGTGCCCCACAGTGCTGGGGGGTGGGGGTGGTGGGAGACATGGGTGGGGGCCTGCTGGCAGGTGCCCCACAGTGCTGGGGGGTGGGGGTGGTGGGGAACATGAGTTGGACATGGGTGGGGGCCTACTGGCAGGTGCCCCACAGTGCTGGGGTGGTGGGGAACATGAGTTGGACAAGGGTGGGGGCCTGCTGGCAGGTGCCCCACAGTGCTGGGGGGTGGGGGTGGTGGGAGACATGGGTGGGGGCCTGGTGGAGGCTGCCCCTGCACTGCTAGGGGTGTGGGGGTGGTGGGAGACATGGGTGGGGGCCTGGTGGAGACTGCCCCTGGTGGCTGGGGGGTTGGGGTGCTGGGAGACATGGGTGGGGGCCCGGTGGAGGCTGCCCCTGCACTGCTGCGGAGGTGGGGGTGGTGGGAGACATGGGTGGGGCCTGGTGGAGGCTGCCCCTGGTGGCTGGGGGGTGGGGGTGGTGGGAGACATGGGTGGGGGCCTGCTGGCCGGTGCCCCACAGTGCTGGGGGGTGGGGGTGGTGGGAGACATGGGTGGGGGCCTGGTGGAGGGTGCCCCTGCACTGCTGGGTGATGGGGGTGGTGGGAGTCATGGGTGGGGGCCTGCTGGCAGGTGCCCCACAGTGCTGGGGGGTGGGGGTGGTGGGAGACATGAGTTGGACATGGGTGGGGGCCTGCTGGCAGGTGCCCCACAGTGCTGGGGGTGGGGGTGGTGGGGAACATGAGTTGGACATGGGTTTGGGCCTGCTGGCAGGTGCCCCACAGTGCTGGGGGGTGGGGGTGGTGGGAGACATGGGTGGGTGCCTGGTGGAGGCTGCCCCTGCACTGCTGGGGGGGGTGGGGGTGGTGGGAGACATGGGTGGGGGCCTGGTGGAGGCTGCCCCTGGTGTCTGGGGGGTGGGGGTGCTGGGAGGCATGGGTGGGGGCCTGGTGGAGACTGCCCCTGGTGGCTGGGGGGTGGGGGTGCTGGGAGACATGGGTGGGGGCCTGGTGGAGGCTGCCCCTGCACTGCTGGGGGGTGGGGGGGTGGGAGACATGGGTGGGGGCCTGGTGGAGGCTGCCCCTGGTGGCTGGGGGGTGGGGGTGGTGGGAGACATGGGTGGGGGCCTGGTGGAGGCTGCCCCTGCACTGCTGGGGGGGTGGGGGTGGTGGGAGACATCGGTGGGGGCCTGCTGGCAGGTGCCCCACAGTGCTGGGGGGTGGGGGTGCTGGGAGACATGGGTGGGGGCCTGGTGGAAGCTGCCCCTGGTGGCTGGGGGGCGGGGGGCTGGGAGACATGGGTGAGGGCCTGGTGGTGGGTGCCCCTGCACTTCTGGGGGGTGGGGGGTGGGAGACATGGGTGGGGGCCTGGTGGTGGGTGCCCCTGCACTGCTGGGGGGTGGGGGTGGTGGGAGACATGGGTGGGGGCCTGGTGGTGGGTGCCCCTGCACTGCTGGGGGGTGGGGGTGGTGGGAGACATGGGTGGGGGCCTGGTGGAGGGTGCCCCTGCACTGCTGGGGGGTGGGGGTGGTGGGAGACATGGGTGGGGGCCTGGTGGAGGGTGCCCCTGGTGGCTGGGGGTGCAGGGGGACATGCGTTGGTGGGCAGTAGTGCAAGTTGACATGTGGATTGGCTGGGGGTCATGGCCATGGTGGATGGTGTGCCTGCAGGACATGTGCAGGGTAGGCCCCTGTGGTGTGAGCCACCTGCAGGGGCCGTGGAGGGTGTAGAGGGAACACCTGGGAGGACCCACACGTGCAATTCACGTGTGGTGCTCCCCGTGCACCCCTGTAATATACGTACCCTGATGGAATCGCGTGTGGAACTTCCCGCGCACCCCTGGAATACACGTACCCTGCTGATGCCGCGTGTGAAACTTCCCCCGCACCACGAATTACACGTACCCTGATGAAATCGCGTGTGGAACTTCCCGCGCACCCCTGAAATACACGTGCCCTGCTGATGTCGCGTGTGAAACTTCCCCCGCACCACAAATTACACGTACCCTGATGAAATCGCGTGTGGAACTTCCCGCGCACCCCTGAAATACACGTGCCCTGCTGATGTCGCGTGTGAAACTTCCCCCGCATCCCAAAATACACGTACCATGATGAAATCGCGTGTGGAAATTCCTGCGCACCCCTGAAATACACGTACCCTGCTGCAATCGCGTGTGGCACTTCCCGCGTACCCCTGAGATACGCGTACCGTGCTCGCACGGGCCCAATCGCGTGTGGAATTTCCCGCGCACCCCTGAAATACACGTACCCTGCTGAAATCGCGTGTGGCACTTCCTGCGCACCCCTGAGATACGCGTACCCTGCTCGCACGGGCCCAATCGCGTGTGGAAATTCCCGCGCACCCCTAAAATACACGTACCCTGCTGAAATCGCGTGTGAAACTTGCCCCGCACCCCGAAATACACGTACCCTGCTCAAATCGCGTGTGGCACTTCCCGCGCACCCCTGAGATACGCGTACCCTGCGGAAATCGCGTGTGGAACTTCCCGCGCACCCCTGAAATACGCGTACCCTGCTCACATGGGGCCAATCGCGTGAGGTACTTCCCGCGCACCCCATTGATACACGTAGCCCGCTTGCTGTGCTGGTACAGGGTTAGCGCAGCCCTTTGTGCTGGATTGGGTATATTGATGGCTTTTCCCTGCGCGAGAGGCGTTCTTGGGGGCGTAACTGGCGCTGCTGCAGGGTCGCTGCGCCACTGTGCGCCACGGCTGGTTTTGGTGGCTGGAATCCATGAATACGCTGTGCGCGGAAATGGATTTTAGCGCACGCGGCTGGCGCAGGGATTCGCACGAGCACACTGTGCGCCAGCCGCGTGCGCCACTTGTGCGCTGAATTCTATGAATTACCCCCTTGATGTCAAATAAAAGTACTTTACAAAATGTACAATCTTGCTGTTTGCTTTGAAATCACAGTTTCATATTCCGAATTGTGGCGCGCTGTGTTGTGAGATGATCTGTGTTATTTTCCGGGTTCTGTGTAAAGTCGCGTAGGAACCGCAAAGGAACAGCGCCTGACTCAAGATGAACTTTTGCGGATCGACAGCAAAGACAAATGCAAATCGCTGAATATTCTCTAAACATTTGATGTCAAATAAAAGTACTTTACGAAATGTACAATCTTGCTGTTTGCTTTTAAATCACATTTTCATATTCCGAATTGTTGCGCGCTGTGTTTTGCGATGATCTGTGTTGTTTTCCGGGTTCTGTGTAAAGTCGCGTAGGACTGGAGATGACTGGGCACGTTTGGCTACGCACCCTGTACCGTCACGGAGAGAGACGGGGAATATGAATGCTTTGATAATGTCAGGCTAAGGGGCGGGAGCTATGATTTAGTGTCGCAAAAGCAGGTCAGCCAGGTTGATGGAGCAAGTGATAGGATTATCACATAATGTCGACGCACAGCAGCCTGATTTATTGTTTGTTTAGTGGACAAAAATTCAGGTAAGGGCCATAGGAAATTGTAATGTCAACGGACATAAGGAGGGTTCTTAGAACACTTTCAACCTGACAACGAACAATACGAACAGCGTTCTCAGAACACCCCCATTTTGTTTAATTGCAAACATTACCTCCACGTCCACTCTTCCTCATCCCAGTACTTACTTCATGAGGCCCCTGCCTCCGACACAGGACCTCCTTCTATTTCTTTAAATTCCTATAACTCCTCCCCCACATCCACATCACTCAGATTCATATTACCAAGCCGGCACATGGGACCTTCCCCGCAGGGAGGGTGAGGAGGGTCGTCAGTACTGTGACGAGGAAGAGTAGGACTAGGAGTAATGAAGATTAACAGTAAGTAATCACAGCATTTCAGGACACCGCGAGTGTTCTTAGAACCCATTCAACTTGCCATAGTACAATACGGACAGCGTCCTCAGGACACCCCCACTTTATTTATGTACGAACATTTAAGGACACAACGGCCCTCATTACGACCCTTGCGGAAATCGACCGACCGGACCGCCATAGCGTAAATAGCGTTTCCGCCATTGCACGACGGAGCAAAGTGCGGCTCATTCCGACCCATCGGGCACGAGCACCACGCCATGGCGGAAGTGCAAAGTCCGCGATGGCGGAAATGTCCCCAAAACGCCCCTCACCGCCGTCGTACGGCGACCTAGGTGCAATACCGCCACCGGACATAGCGGTCACCGCAAAGAGCGGCAATCGGAAAATACGGTGACCGTAAATATACGGAAACGGAAGCAAAAACATGGTCCCGGAACGGGAAACAGCACGCCGTACACCTATAAAAGCAGAACATTCACACAACCATTAAAAATACAACCCTGAGAGACATCCCAACCCGACATCCACCCTAGTGAAACCAAAACAATGGGAAAAGTAGCGAAAAAAGCGTGCGACCGCAAGCGGCAGGTCCACTTCTCACGTGAGGAACTCACGGTGCTCACAGAGACCCTCCAGGAGAATGCTGCCGTCGTCTTCTCGACGCAAATGACCAGGACGGCACTTGCGAACAAGAAGGCCATATGGGCCCTGGTGGCACAGCGGGTAAGTGCGGTGGGGACCGCACCCCGCAACCCACAGCAATGCAGAAAGCGATGGGACGACCTGCGGATCCACGTCCGTAGCATACTTTCTGCCAACCGAAACATTGCCACAGCTACCGGGGGAGGATCGGAATCACCCATCAAGCTGACCCCCTGGGAAGAAATCTGTGCCTCCACCATTGGAATGGAGACCATAGAGGGAGTCGGAGGGATGGAGAAAGGAGTGCAGACATCCGAAGAATCAGGTAGGTGGGCCAAATAAAACTATGCTAAAACCACAATGTCCAATCATGTGAAGTACCATGTGTCCACATAGTGCAACAGAAACACATGTCCAGGAGAACGTCCACTTACATTTGCCTGATAGCGGACATTAAAAGTCAAATTAAATAAATAAATAATTAAAATTCCTAAAAACACCCTCTACACGTGCAGCAGGCACCCCCTAACTGCAGGCTGCAATACAACTGCACCCTCAATCCACACAAAAATGAAACTACCTCCAAGGCCCTGACCCAAATCACCCTCAGGTACCACCCCAATGCATGTGATACATTGCCATTCCAATTTCCACAGACCCATTAATAACGCTCGCCCTCCTTTACTCCACCACAGGGTCCGATTCAAACGACGAGCTCCAGGACACCCCTACCAGCACACCTGCAAAGAGGGCCAAGACCAACGGCCAAAGACCCTCCACCTCAGCTGCACGCATCAAGACACGGCTGCAGCACAAATCAAGTGGCAGCACACAGGAGGGGACTCCAACAGGCACCCCAGCAGCCAGCATGGCCACAACACCACCACCACCACAGGCCCCCCCAATGGATGCCACAGAAGGCACTGCTTCTGGTGGCAGCAGCACCATAGGTGACACTGCATTAATGGCAGCATGCTCCGACACAGAAAACGGTGATGTCGATGTACGATCCATCCATGATCTGTCTCAATCCCCCTGTTTGTTTCATCCCGTACAACATGAGGATAAAACGCAGGGGCACTCACAAGACGACGACTGGCCATCCCCCACAAGCCCTGTGTCAAGGCAACATGAGGTGATCAGCCCCTCTGTGACACCACCGCAAATGGCCATGGCCCAGCAGAGGCAACAGTCCCTCGACCAGGTGATCGAGCAACAGCAGCAACTGGCCACGCTCCTCAAGGAGCATGCTGATGAATGTGGGGGTACCAAGGCAGCCATAGAAACATGTACAGAGACACTAAGGGCAGAAATGGAGAGAAGCACCGAGAGCCTGAGAGTACAAATGGAGAGAAGCACCGAGAGCCTGAGAGTACAAATGGAGAGAAGCACCGAGAGCCTGAGGGGGGAACTGCATGCGACGTCCAAAGACGTATGTGCTGAACTTGCCGCTGTGCGCCGTGTGCTCACTGAGCTCTCACAAACCCTTAGGGACATGCATGGACGTGAGCAGGCAGAGACATCATCCGTTGCAAGTTCCGTCCAGGGCAGCCCCCAACGTAGATCTGGGAGGAACCTGTGCTCCACAGGCAGGGGTGCCCCTGATACCCGGAGAGGGGGCTTGCAAAAGCGACTGCCCACTGACAATGAGCATCTTTGGACACTGGTGTTCGGGGGGGAGGTAGGAGGGTGGAAGGGGTGTGTTGGGCTTACTTGGGTGGCGGCTCGATAGGGTGTTTAACATGATATCACATATGCCATGAACAATGCACGATCATACAATGAGATGCGTGGACATTGATCTTTGTGTACGAGGCCATTATAGGCGTACAGTCCATATAGTGCATGTTCCAGACACACACAATGCCACAAGTCCCGTGTCCATGTATCAGCCACCAGGCGTGAGTGCTAGAAGCATGCATCTATGATATGCTGACGAATGTCACGGCCCTCCTGTGCCTCGCAGACTCCTTGAGGTGCTGTCACATCCCCACCCTCATCATGACCATCTTCAGGTGCTTGCAGTTCTGCGTCAGGGGGCATGGGCACATTTCTACGTACGCACATGTTGTGTAGCATGACACATGCCATGACCATCTTTGCAACCTTCTCATGGCGGTACAGGAGTGCCCCGCCAGACCTGCTGAGGCAGCGGAAACGAGTTTTCAGTAGGCCGAATGCCTGTTCAATGACTACACGGGTACGTGAGTGGGCATGGTTGTAGTCCTCCTCATGCTGGTCCCGTGGGTTGCGGACTGGTGTAAGGAGCCATCTCTTCAGTGGATACCCGGCATCACCTGTATGTGGACAATGAAGGTATTTGAGGAATGCCATTGCTACGTACGCACCCCCCCCTTCCTGCCAGGTCATTGCCGCATCACATACCCCACACTATCATGCTTGAAATGAGACTCACCGAGTAGCCAGGATCTGTTCCCTGCGTGTCGCTCCATGTAGCGTGGTATAGTAGAGTTCCTCAAGACCATAGAATCATGGGTTGATCCTGGGAATCGGGCACAACAATGTGTAATGATCCTGTTGGAGTCACACACCATTTGTACATTCAGGGAATGAAATTGTTTTCGGTTGCGGTACTGGGCCTCCATGGCATGTGGGACAACCAATTCCACATGGGTGCAGTCGATGGCACCAATGCAACCCGGTATGCCGCCAAGTGCATGGAATCCCACTTTTGCGTTCGTAATTTCCTGCTCCGAGCGTGGTAGAGAGATGTAGTCGTCTGCGTGCAGCAGGAGGGCATCGAGCACTTGCAATAGTGTCCGTGAGAACAGTGGCTGTGAAATACCATGCAACTGTCCGACTGTGTGCTGGTAGGTCCCTGTGGCCAGGAAGTGGAGTACAGACACCACCTTCAGTAGGGGTGGGATGGCGGTTGGGCTATCTATCATGCTGACAAGGTCAGCCTGTGTCATGTCCACAATGGCGGTTATGGTGTCCCGGTCCAAACGGTAGAGGGTGTGGATCTGCTCATCAGTGAGGTTGAACGGATGTGCTCGGAGGTGTGGGATAGCGGGCTGCCTGCGTGGTGGTAGTGGCTGTGCTGGCGGCCCTTGCTGGCCCTGCCTTGCCCTCCTCCTCCTCCTCCTGCGTCTCCTCCGTGCGGCCGGTTGTAGTCGGTGTTCGTCTTCTTCTTGAAGTTGGAGTACTTGCAGTGCTATCAGGTCCCCCAGGGCCAACATGGCTAGTCCTGCCGGTAGCATTTCGGAGTGGGTGTGGTTATGGGAGGGGGTTGGGTGTGCAATTAATGTGTTTCCAGGCTGTATGGCCTCAACCTGTGGTGATTCATTCCACCTGTGCAAGCTGCTCTCCCCTTTGGGCGTGCACGTCCCGCACACAACGCTGCAATTCGACGAATGGCATCTTGCCATTACAATCATGTATTTGTACCCGATGGCAGTGTAGCATTGGTTGATATGTTCATTCTGCTTTGGTCCCATTGTTTCACATACTATCTTTGCAGTCGCGAACAGACTTGTGAAGGGTCAGTGGAACGTAGTACTCGAGTAACGGTGGACCCTCATGCAACACTGCACCGAGGTTCACCGACGGGCGGGGCGTCCCATTTGTGAGTGAAGGCAGTTGCCATTTTCACACACAGCCGCACTAGATGGATTAATTTGTGATTTCAAGCGGCCACAGATGCCTTTTCGACGTGATGTTGCAAATGAGGAATTCGAAGGACGGCGCTTTCGGTTTTCAGCTAGCGGCGAGGAGATGCCCACATGTCTGACTGCGAATATAACGTTCTATTGTTCAATGTCCTTGGGACAGGGGCCATGGCGAGGATGCAATGATTGATATGAATAGTATGGGATGCGCAATAGCGTAGTGGGCGATAAGGCCGGACGTTCCCAATTACATGTTGCTTCACAACACTGGAATTACGGGCTGGGGGAACAGTGGATTTTGCAGGCTGCATTACGCACAGACTCAATGGAAGTTTCACATGTCATGTGAGTATGGAAGCAGGCGTTTGTGATAGTGTTTTCACCTCGATATAGATAGTTATGATTCGCTAGTGGTTTTTGGTTGGTGATGATCCTTTGGAGTGGGCTAGCATGCATATGGCTGTGGATTTGGTGTGATCATTGAAGTGAGTTATTCAAATGTAGTTCTGATGGCCATTCTATTCTTTTTCATTTCGTTTGGGTGACAGGTATCTCCTCCCCTTTTGCCACTGCCATCTGTATGCCACTCCTGCAGATGGATTTTACTCCCGACACCTGCTGCTTCGTGTTAATCAGTGGAGCAGCATTACGATTTTATGGGACGATCGCCAATGGGCCACATGCCCTTACGCAGTACTAGTGGCTAGGAGCAACATTTCGGCCTTTCAGCTGGACTAGTGCCTCCCTATTGGGACGGCCCTGCGGGTCGAGGCGCTTCCATGTTGCCTTTTCGTACGAGAATGTAGCCCCTGTGTGCCATGAGGGTACAGGGCGTCACACAAGAAGTAGCTGGTCATTTATTGCGGATGCAGGCCACAATGGTGAAATGTATTTTGGAGTTCATGGCCTGATGGCTGTATGGGCTTGGTGAATTTGTTGTGCATTAAATTCCTATTCTGATATGAACCGTGTAGCGTTCTTCTTTGCAGGTGATGTGTCATATTCCTATTTGGGGAGCGATGTATTGTGAGGAGATCTGCATTGGGTTCCAGCTTCGGAGTATAGTTGCGTGGTACTGTGCTGGGCGCGTTTGCCTACGAAGCCCAGTGAGGTCAGGGATGTGGGCTGCCAATGTGACTGTTTTGGTGATGTGATGCTCAGGGGCGGGGGAATGGCTTTTGTGTAACAGATGCCGGTCAGCCAGTTGGATTGGTGGTATGATGTGATTTTCAGAATATGGCTGGTGACAGGTGCCTGTGTTTGCGTGCGTTTCTTGGAGGGAGACTGAGGTCATGTCCATTTGTGTGGCTTCTGTATTCGTGCCATCTGTGCCCTGCAGCTTCCATTGGCCCCTCTTGAGATTCATTTGTTCGTTGGCAGGCATGGATGACTTGTACATTTCACTGGTTGCATTGTGTGGCTTCATTGCACCTACGGGGATTTGTACAATGTGGCCAGGGAGCGGTGTGCAGGCACTCAGTAGGGCCGTTTACGGTTGGTTCGCGATGCCGTACTTCTCACCATGGCGGAATGGTACTTTCCGCCGTGCTTGATGGCGTTAGGTGCATGTCCGCTGGGGTCAGAATTCGCGTACCGTTGCGCCATGGTGGTAATTGCGGCTTGGCATGGCGCGCACGCGCGTACTTGGTGCAGTTAGCGTTGGCGTTCACTGCGGTGTCGCTAATGGCATCGTACTTTGCGGTGGCGGGTCATAATCGCACCGAGCGCTATTCGATGGCGGTATTGCATTTCCGCCATCGTTTTTCGATTTACGCCAGGGTCGTAATGAGGGCCAACGAGTGTTCTTAGCTCAATTTTTGCTTGCTTGCGAACAAAACGCCCACATACTCCGTCCTCAGAACACCCCACCATTTAGTTTATATAGAACATTTCATAACAGCGGTGTTGTCCGCAGACAAATCGAACACAACAAAAGTGTCTAGCATATAAAAAAAACAGAACATTGAACCTATCTCATACTCCCCCACCCTCCCCAAACACTCTTACATACCAACACACTCCACTAAATACAATTTTTAATCCAAGTTTCACTGCGCTGTCCGCGGTCATCCGCGAATGCAAGATGGCGGGCGCCACACAAAATCTGACGCGCTTCATGCACCACACCGTCCAATCAGCGAACATGTCGGGTGTCCGCGGACATTGCGCAAGCCGCTCGGCCAATGAGGGCACTGTCCGCGGAGCAAACAGGGAAGTCCGTCCGCGAACGGAGATATCACTAATTTTTTTGCCTTACATTTTGGTCATTTTAAAAAAAACTACTGGACGGATTTACACCAAATTTGCAAAAGCACGCTTTCGGGACCAAGCCCCCGCTCCTGCCGCAAATTTGGTGTAAATCCATCCAGCGGTTTGGGCTGTAGGCGTGCGCAAAGTTTTTTCCCATTATGTCTATGGGAAAAAACAAACGTTTTGCGACCCCCCCTATAACTTTGCACCCCCTGGACCAAACCTCTCCAAACTTTGCAAAAAATTCAGAGTGGGCCATAAACTTTTTTTGCAAAGTTTGGTGAGGATTCATCCAGAGGGAGCGAAGTTATAAGCCACCCAAAAAATGCTCTTCCTATGGAAACACTAACTTAACCATAACTACATGGACGCTACCGCGTCCATGTAATATATATATATATATATATATATTATAGGGCGGCAATAGTCACCCTATAGCTAAGGTGATTCGTAGACACATAGAAACCCCTCAAAATTCTATTGTTAATAACTTTTATTTACTTAATTATTCTACTAATGTACTTGGCCAAAATTCGAAAGTGATTAAAAGTCTGCGGGCACCCCCAGACTGTAAAGTTTAGTAAAGATTTGTTAAAAAACCCAACAGTTATTAAACATTAAAAAAAGACATTTCTACAAAAGTGCGGCCTACTTTTTGTCAAAGCGCACAGCTGAAACTGCTGGACGGATTTGGATCAGGTCCAAAACAACTTGGTACGATGCCTTGACTTGCACACCATACATGCTTTGGGTATTTTCTGTGCTGTGGTTATTTTAAAATTCGACACAGAAGGGGGTGCCCCAGGCTCCTCAAATTATAGTTATATCTCCCATGGTGCATTGCTGGATCAAGGTTTTCAGAAATTAAAGGACCGCCATCTTGTTTTTCTCTTGATGCAAGAGATATTCAAGGCTATAGCCAAGGTTATGGGAAAATGAAATGCAGTAAAATGTTATTTTCAGGTCTAAAAACATACAAATGCCATCAGGGTGGAGTTGGGGGGATGCCTATAAAGCTCTGAGGGAAATGTGGGAGTTGGAGGGGTACCAGGGACAGAGTTTGCAACACAAAGCTTTCTGTAGCCTCGGCTATAGTCACAAATAGCCAACATCTGAAAGCAAACTGCATCACAGAAGCAATGTGTGCTCTGGGGTGAAAGGGAGTGGGTAGGGGAGGCGAGGAGGCCATCTGAGGAGGGGGGGGCTGGCACAGATGAGGGGTCACTTGGGGATGGCATGGGGAGCATATATTTTTTCAGCTGTTTTGCCGATATTCAGGGCTATATTTGATGTTACAAAGGACTACAGATAGCCATCGTTATGTGTAGTTTCGGTACCCCCGGTTACATTTTTGAAAAAAAAAAGATATTTGTATAACTATAGTGCCTTTGGGGGTAAACATGTACTGCCAATGGCCAAAGGCTATGGCCAGTGACTTGATTGCTACCCTGGGCTCCCATTCATGGGTATCCCTACCAAAAATATCGCCATACATATGGCCGTTTGTCTCACCATAGGTAATATTTTTGGGGAAGCGGGGGTTGCAGGGGTGTCCATGCACATTTTAAAACAATGTGGGGGTGTCCATGGGTCAATATCTTGGGTCAATATTTTAACACATGTAACCCATTCATACACTAACCAGGACAGACTCTACTTAGCTTCAAATTGAAGAAGAGGCCAGCAAACTCAGGCCATGTTGCCTGAACAATAAGCTCCTCTTACAAGACCACTTAGAGGAACGGGCATGCCCTTTTCTTGCTTTGAAGCTAAGCAGGTTCAGCCCAGCTTTGAAGCTAAGCAGGGTCAGTCCCGGTGACTGCATGGATGGGTGACCAAATGGGCATCTGAATTATGTACTTTTATTAAACCATGCTACTGTCAATCCTTGAAGGTTTTTCACTCAGAGACAATGGTTTGCCTCTTGCTGAATTGCATTCTGGTATTTTTAGTCTCCCATTGAATAATAACAAATAAAAAACAGTTATTTTCTCAGCAACAGTGGGTTACTTTACTGTTGTAACTGGGACAAACTCTGCTTAGCTTCAAAGTGAGGAAGGGGCCAGCCCACTTAGGCCATGTTGCCCAATTTATGGGCACCCCCTTAGAAGATCACTTAGAGAAACATGACCTAAGGGGGCTGGATTCTTCCTAGCTTTGAAACTAAGCACGCTTGGTCCCAGTTACTGCATGGATGGCAGACAGTCCACGGTCCGGAATGCCACGTGTTTTCTTAGTTTTAAATATCTCATAATGCATGGCATCCACATTTTTATAAAACAGAAAAAATGAAATAAAACAATAACGTTTTTTCTGAACAGTGCTATCAGAGAACCCTGGCCTTAAGGAATTCAAAACACAGCACCTAACCATTATACTACAATGATGTTATGTTGGGATTTTCATACGTTTCATACATAGCCTTATTTCATTGAACATATTAAATTATAGGCTAATTATGAAATGTTTGCCACATGAAGAACCAAGCCATTGTGGCCTAGTGATTAAATGCTGTGCCTTGACCTCTGGCAAATTAGGATTCAAGACAGTGGGCCTCATTCTGAGTAGGGCAGTAAGGGTTAACGGTCACCGGTAATGAGACCGGTGACGTTAAACCCTTCCCGCCCTACTACGAGTTCCCTTTGCGGGTCCTCCCTTAACGCCTGCAGGCGTTAAGGACGGGACTCGAAAAGGGACTTGAGTGCTAATAACAGTACCGTAATTTACGGTACCGTTATTAGCGCCTTCCCCATTCCCATTGAGCCCTATTGGGGCACAAATGGGAATGGGGAAGGGCCCTGGTGAATGGGGAACTACCGGTCCCGCCAACCTTGGAATGGACCGGTAGTTGCTCCATTCACCAGGGCGGAATCGGAACGAGTTTGGAGGCAGCTATGCCGCAAATAGCGGAGTGGTTACCTCCAAACTCGGAATGAGGCCCAGTATGTTTTTCTTAATTTAACTAATTGAATTTAATTAAAAGAAAAGCAATGCAAGTGGGAGGTGGCAAGGATTGTTGCAATGCAGTCCTGTTATCTTATTTAGCATGAGGGCATTTAGACGTGGCTGAAATGGTCAGCCATGTCCAAACATCCCTCGCACCAAAATACCAGTTCTGGAATGGCTTTCACGCCAAAAAGGGCATGCCGAAATGGGCCTTGAAGTGGAATGCCTGTGTCAAATCGTCCCGCGCCAAAATGATGGCACAGAAAAAGGGGTGTACCGCTTGGAGAACGCTGCTTAACCAAAGTGTGTGCTCCATGGCAAACAATGTAATCTCACTGCGCATTGTCTAAAAACATTGTGAGTTCTCAACGTTTCAAATATCTCATGATACACTGGATCCGCATTATTTATTTACTGTCAGTCCTTGAAAATTTTGCACTCAGAGACAATATTTTTGCCTTTTGCTGAATTGCATTTTGTTATTTTGAGTCTCACTGTCAAGATGGGGGGAATAATGTCACAATTGTCCGCTTTTTGCCTAACATAGTTCTATAAAGATTTATATATTTGAGTAACACTATGGTATGTGTATTTTTGAGGTTAACTTTATAAAGCAGAATATTGCTGAAAGACAGACATGGATAAGGAGGGGAACTGATGAGAGGGCAAGTAAGTAAGTAAGTCATGAGTATTTGCCCAATGTGGGGCAAGAGAGTTTGAAATCCTGCACAATAGTGCAGTTATTTTCCCCTGATTGTGGTTGCTTTTCAGGTCACCAGTAAAGGGCACGTGGGTGGACAGCATAACTTTTCTTCCGAAGTCGGATGCAACCCCTTGTTTATATTTGAGGTTTGTAAGCTTGCTCAAGTATTTGGATACCAGGATTGTACTCAGGTTGTCTTTTTCCCATTTTAGAGGCTTACCCACAAGACCACAAGCACTTGTTTCATATAGGATTTTTGTTTTCCATGGAATATTTCAATACAGATTGCTGGGTTGAACCCCTTAAGTGCCAAGAGTGAGGTATCTCGTCCTTGGGATTACCTCCCTGTTGCCAAGGATGAGATACCTCGTCCTTGGCACTTAAGGGGTTAATGAAAAAGAAAATGTTAGAAGGCATTGCATGGTGAAATACCAAAATCACCAGAAAAGGCCTTGGCACTACGGGGGAAACCCATGGCAGTTTTAAAAGGTGAGCACCTTTTATACATTGCGAGCATATTTATTGAAAGATTTCTTCTCTCAGGTTATTTTTCTGGTGTTCATTACTTTTTTAAAATGTCCAATACTATTTTGTCTTGCGCACTTTCTTCTAAGGAGAAGGTCAATTGAACTACATTTGTGTATTTCACTTTCAAATATGTGGGTACTTACTGTGCGTATATTCATGGGTGCCAGCTTTTGATTTTTGATATGGGTGCAAACATACCTGGGCATATGTTATTCTTGCAGCCTATCATTGTTTACCCTTTTCTGTGCTGCTTAAATGTGGGTAATTGGGGTCATGCGATGTATCACAACAGTCACCAAGAGACTGGCCATAAACCATGGGGCTTGTAGTACGCTGCTTAACCAAAGTGTGTGATCCTCAGCAAATCATTTAATCACACAGGGTATTAATTAAAAACATTGGGAGTTCGCAGAGCCTTCAATGTTTTATACATAATTAGAAAATATACATTTTTACAGCTACAGTGACATCGATGGTGAAAGATGACTGGTGCACCAGGTGTCCCATCCACGCAGTAACCAGGAATAACCTTGCTTAGTTTAAAATTGAGGAAAAGGTCAGCCCCCTCAACCATGGTACCTAATAAATGATGCAAGGTTACAAGACCACTTACACCAACATGGCCTGAGGGGGCTGTCCCCTTCCTCACTTTGAAGCTAAGCAGTACTGTGTGTATATTCATGGGTGCCAGCTTTTGATTTTTGTTATGGGTGCAGTAGCTACCTGGGCATATGCTATTCTTGTAGCCAGTATTTTTTTCCGATTTATATGCTGCTTAATTGGGGTTGTGCAATGTATCACGCAAGTCACCAAGAGACCAGCCATAAAACAAGGGCCTTGTAGCACCGGACAGGACATTTCAGCATGGCCATTTAGGTGCACACCATTTTGGTGTGACCGTTTTGCTGCAGGTTCTGTTTGGGCGCGCCCACTTAGACACAGCCACTTGGGGCAGAGATCTCTCAGCACAAGGATGTTTTGGTATGAGAGTTTGCAATTGGTGCGGCAAGAACCTGCAGGCACTTTGCATTTTTGACCTCTCGGTGCAAGGATGTTTTGGCGTGAGAGGTTGCAATTGGCATAATCCCACAGGCATTTTGCATTTTTGTAATACAGATTAAACGTGAAAAAAATGTATTTACTGCAACATTATAAAACAGGATGGGACATGTATTACACCGTTGTTGCAGAATTGAACACATATTAAACATGAAACACATTTATTTACTGCAACATTATCAACTGCATGCAACTATCGCTCACAAACAACTTCACACCATGTACACATACACAGACACGTTCACATCAAACACACACACATTGCATGCACACCCTCTCAGATGACATGCACACCCTACTCCACACATTTCCCCTTACACTGCACATATATTCAAAAAGAGTGCTAACCCGTCTCTGGGCAACATTATAAAACAGAAAAAATTAAATAAAAATAAATCACATTTATGCTGCAATCAGAGAACCCTGGCCTTAAAGAGTTCAAGACACAGCACTTAACCATTATGCTACAATGATGTTATTGTTTGTATTTTCATAAGTTTCATGCCTAACCTTTTATCATTGAACATATTAAATTATAGGCTAAGTATGAAATGTATGCCCCATGAAACACCAAGCCATTGTGGCCTAGTGGTTAAACGCTAGGCTTCGAACTTGGGCAGACCAAAGTTCAAGGCTATATGTTTGCCTTGTGGTTAACTAATTTCATTTAATTAAAAGAAACGCAATGCAAGTGGGAGGTGGCAAAGTGTGTTGTAGTGCAGTCCTGTGTTCTTATTTAGCATGAGGGCATTTAGATGTGGCTGCAATGTCAGCCACTTCCAAACATCCCTTGTGCCAACATAACGGTGCTGGAATGGCTTTCTTGCCAAAAATGGAGTGTCGAAAAGGCCGCTGTGGTGGAATGCCCATGCTAAATCGGGCCGCTCCAACTTGATGCCTTTGGGTGTTTGCCGCACTTTATAAATCTGCATACAATAGAATACAATGGTACAGAGAAGGGCTGTACCGCTTGGAGAACGCTGCTTAACAAAAGTGTGTGCTTCATGGCAAATAATTTTATCTCACTGCACATTGCATAAAAACATTGTGAGTTCTCAAAGATTCAAATATCTCATAACACACTGCATCCAACTTATTTTTGTTAACTGTGATACTGTCATTCCTTGAAAGTTGTGCACTCTGAGATAATTCTTTTGCCTTTTGCTAAATTACATTCGGGTATTTGTAGTCTCAGAGTCAAGATGGGGGGAATAATGCCACAATTGTACATTTTCTGCCTAACATATAACTATAAGGATTTATATAGTTGTGAGACACTATGGTATGTGTAACTTTCAATTTAGCTTTATAAAGCAGAATATTGTTGAAAGCCAGACATGGAGGTGAGTATGGGAAATTATGAGAGGGCAAGTAAGTCATGAGTATTTGCCCACAATGTGGCAAGAGAGTTTGCAATCTTGGACACTGCTTTT
Organism: Ambystoma mexicanum; assembly: GCF_040938575.1. NCBI lineage: Eukaryota > Metazoa > Chordata > Amphibia > Caudata > Ambystomatidae > Ambystoma > Ambystoma mexicanum. Next base: position 878,226,056 of record NC_090928.1, on the reverse strand, counting down.
CAGGGCACAAGTAAAGTACAGGTGGGTTAAGAGTGTAACTTTATTCCAGAGGGCGGACGCAACCCCTTGGGTTTTTTAGGTTGGCAAGCTTGCTCAAGTATTTGCCTACCAGGATTTTACTCAGGTTGTCATGTTCCTAGTGCATATGCTTACTCACAAGACCACAAGCACTTATTTCATTTTGGGATTTAGTTTTCCAGGGAATATTTCACGACAGATTGCTGGATCTTAAAGGTGAGCACCTTTTATACTTGCCAGCATTTTCTTGGAACTATTCCTCTATCAGGTTATTTTTCTGGTGCTCATTACCTTTTTTTAGATTCCAATGCTATTTTGTCTTGCACACTTTTGTCCAAGGAGTAGGTCTGTATTAATAATGTTAATTATGCATGGAATAACAAAACCCTTGAAATTCAAGGAAAAATGTTTAGTTGCAGGGATGTTGAGGTGATGATTACATTATAACAAACCCTTTGAAATTCAAGGAAAATACTTTAGTTGGCAGGAACGTCAAGGTGAGCAATACATTGTAACAAAACCCTTGAAATTCAAGGAAAAAACTTTAGTTGTAGGGATGTTAAGGAGAGAACTTAATGCAACAAAACCCCTGATATTCAGCAAAAGCCACCTTAACTTTGCGCCCCCTGTTGCACAGCCTATGACCACAATGATGACATCACAGACCACATCACTGATGACATCAATAATTACATGTTGTATAAGAACACTGATGACATTACAAATCACATCACTGACAACATTAAGTTCTCACCATAACATCCCTGCAACTTAAGTTTTTTCCTCGAATATATATATATATATATCAACAACCTGTGAAATAACGTCTGCATATGTGGATACATTGTTCAGGTAAGAAAAATCCTGTGCACTCATTCCTTAAAGTGCAAATTGCACATTTTTTTATTGGTTAAAGTCACTATAGGAAATCCAGAATTCTAAATAGTCGTAAGTAGTATGAGCTCCTGAATTCAATATCATACCACACATTCCTTCCATCTTTAGGACGTTGTCCCAAAAATCTAATCAATCAACAACTGGCTTTCTAATTATATAGATTTTACTTCAGGAAACCTTAGAAAGACCCCATCATGTGATCAGTAAGTTCCAAACAGACATAGACAGAACAACTCTCTATTTTAGGCATACCAGAAAGCCCAACAATTTCAAATAATGTCAGATTGCAAATACATGTCAAAAATAACCAAAAGAGGGTAAAGAGGATATTTTGAGTTTCTCGAAGCAAAAGCTAATGTTGGTCAATTGTTCATTTAAAGTTCCATCTCACATCACAATGTAAAGACACGCTAATATACTGCGACAATTCACGGGTAAATTGAGTCTACAAGAACAATTGCAATCCAGCTCAATAAATTACACTGATGGATACAAAAAAAGCTCAGTGGCCATACTCTTATACAATGGCTTAGATGTAGCCCCATAGGCCTTATTAAAATAGGAAAACAAGCTACATAAAAAAAAAATTTAAAATATTGTAAAATCCAATGCTGTATACCTCATCCAATGCAAACAATGCACTCAAGAGAAGTATGTGGGTGAGACCCACAAAGCAATGCATGAAAGGATGAACTAAGATAGATACACCATCTTAAACCACAGAACAGAAACCCCAGTGGGTCTATACTTCACACAGGATGGCCACTCATTGCAGGATCTATCAATGATGGTTTTAAAAGAAGGCCTCTCAAATACCACACATAGAAGGACGTGGAAGCTCAAGTACCTGAGGATGCTTAACCTGAAAGACAGGTTTTGTGATGCACTATGAACGAGTGCAATCACATCAACAAATTAGAAGACTCCCCTCCAGCACCATTTCTTACCAACAGCTGCCAGACTCTACTGCTCAGGATCCTTAATGCGTGAGGGGCACAGGACACCAACAACGGATATCTTGGACGTCTAACTTCAAATGTTTGGCACCCATTACCGAGCTTTAGACAAGCTGAGATAACAGCGGACACAGCACGCTCTATAAATGAATGCTTTTTTTCATTTTCCACACTGTTTGCATCTAGGAAACCATTGTGAAGCTTCAGGCATAGTGAGATAACATTGAAGACTGCATCAGTTAAACCGTAGAGCACATTTTTATAGTGCAAATTTGTACACCAGTCAGGAAGCCTTATCTGCTACATTTGGAGGTCTGAAACGCCTTGACGCTACGTAGAGGATGCAAAACACGTTGATTAAAATACAAACTGACCCCATTTCTCAGCTATGTGTTTTCAAAACTCTCACTTCAATACTCCTTTTCAAATAACCAGTAATCATATGAAACTAGCAGGGCCCACCTTAAGAATGCATGCACCTAACTTAATGTTTACATGTGAATGTGTACTTTCCACCCCTTGTGTCCCCCTACTTCCAGGGGTTTTATGGACTTTGTAGATAAGGATGCAATTCCAGGCCCACATCCCATTCATTCCATTCCTCCAGAAAATTAAATGTTGATTTTTTTCATTTTTATAAGTATCTTTGCTGTGGCTTTCCTTTACAAATCATTTCACTCTGCAACATCTGATGAAGAAGTCTTGTTCTCTATGTTGTCTGGATTCTATTGTACAGTGTACAATAAGAGTGGTGTTCGAATGACTCTTAGTCCTTAGCGAGTCTCCTATAAGCCAGCCTTTTAGAATTAATTTAGCTACATCCCCATTGATCTGTGTGTAGCACAAGATGGATAAGTAGTATTGATATCAGTAATTGTACAGTTGCAGTTTGAAGCAAGATACTGGATACCGCATAGAACCCTACAAATTCCCCTCATGTATGGGAAAGTGATGTATGGGTGAGTCATCTCTTCTCCACATTTGATAACAACAGAATAGACAACCAAATCGACATATTGGCCCTCATTACGGGTCCGGCAGTAAACATGCCGGTAAAACCGGGAGGTAGCCGCCAGACCCGTAATGATTTACCGCCACTTGACTTGCTGGGAACACCAGGGTATTAAAACCCCGGCGGTCCGGTAAGTCAGGCGCCAGTAAAATGTTGATCCCCATTCCCATAGAGCCCCATAGGCATCTATGGGAGTGGGGACCATGGAAGCACTGGCACCGCTAATAACCGTACCAGTGATTCAGTGAAAGTCTGTGGGCGGGTGCTGTTCCGCCCGCCAGGTCTGGCACCCACCGGCAGACTCGTAGTTTGCCAGTCCGTAAACAACGGTGCCGGTAAACTTACCATTGTTTCCAGTCCAGCAAACTTGTAATGAGGACCATTGTCTGCCTTCCATGTCCTCAAAAAGAAAATGACTAGAGTACCAAACATTTCTCTTTTTATGTTCTCCCCACGTCACACATAGGAATCGCAACATATGGCCCATGTCGTTCCGCATCAGAGAAGCTGCCCAAAAAAGAACTTCTCCAGTCCTAATAAAGGCAGTATAACTAACAGATTTGGCTGAAACCGGGAGTATAATTAAATACTTTTTCCCCAGTAAGATATAAGCTTGCCACCTGAGATGACAGCCTTTTAGAACACACACCGTCAGGAGGTCTTTGTAAGGTTCACCTTATATGAATGAAGGTGAATCCTTTTTATGAGAGTACCTTTATGTATGAAAAATAAAATTAGTGGATTCATCTTGAAGACTGTTTTTGACTGTGCACTACGTTGTGAATGTTTGCAGTTAGAGTGCTGAACTCTTTAACATTAGTCTGTACAAGAACAGTAAGACAGGTAGAGCTTTGTTCACTGATCCCTTTCCTTAGATAGGCAGCACACCACCTCTTTCTAGGGTCAGAAACATCATTAAGGGACAGGAGAGTTTTTCCTCTAGGGCGAGATAGTGACTCAATTGCAAGCACATTTATGTAATGTGAGAAGAATTGTTTCTTGTTTGTGATAAAACGACACGTAGGGTGTTGGAGAGAATCAAGGCACCCTTTCAGGCCTTTTTGTTGCTCCAACAATCAGAATATGGCATTTAATTTGACTTACAGTGCCAACATAATTAAGAGCATGGATCTCAAGATATTTGTGGAAGAAGACATGATACACACTAGTTCATATAGGAAATCCGTGGCAGGAAAGTGTATCATTCATGTCAATTCCGTCCACCCACTTGAGTTCAAGCGTATCCCCTATGCGTAAATAGTCTATACATATTTCTGTTATGATCAATATCTTGATGGGACACAAGCTGGGATGACGAAATGCTTGTCCTTAGAGTTTTAAAAAAGGAACTTATCCATTAAGCTGAAAGGTGTATCAAATTGTATGTGATCATTAGCCTGGGCTGAATTTCCTGTCCAACCCCCGAATCACTCAGGGTTTCACTACATTTGAGATCCACCCAACTTCCTGAAATTCTAAGAGATTTAAGTAAACAAGTTTGGGCAGGCAGATTCAACTGGCTGTATACAGAAGGGCATGGTGGAACTCACCAGCAGTTACTGGGAATCTTTCAGAGAGGGAATACGGTGTGCATTTAATATGTTCATAGCGAGAGATAGAAAGAAGGAATTTTAAACTTATTGGAGAGAACTTGGGTAGATTGATTTTAGACAATGCTCAACAGAATGTTTTATTTTTAATGTTTAACATGGCCATTGAAAAGCAATATGCATTTCTCAGAAAGGCAGTAAAGTCTTTGGGATCTATCTTTAGATATTTCACTTTCTCCTCCATGCACCTCAACAGTTTATTTTTCATATTTGCACGGGGCACATTGATTGAACAGGCACATGCTCACACACAAGCAGTTGAATTGATTGTATTTACTACATTTTGGGGTAATAGAAACAAGTGTGGGGTTTTGGAAAATTTGGCTGAGGTGATGAAAACAGATGGTGGGCATTAGTGGCAGGTTGATTGGTTGCGTGAAGCAACACACCACTTGCCTGAGCAGTGAGACAGGACACATTTGTTCTGTGGCAGTTTGATTGAGCACACTCGCACAAAAACATTTGAATTGCTCAGATGGTGATTACATCCATTATGCATTAGTGGCAGGCTGATTGGCCGTATGATGCAAATACCACCTTCCTCAGCAGTAGGGTGGAGGAGGATATTTCACTGGGCCAGCTTGAAAGAATGGGCACACTCACACAAAAGCAGGTCATTTGCTTCGGGGGAAAAGAAAGTAATGCGGAGAAGCTGATACAATTGTTGGAGGTGGTGATGACAGGTGGTGGGAATTAATGCCAGGTTGATTAGCTGTGTAATGCAACACACCACCTGCTTCAGTAGTATGATGAAGGAGGAATTTGCACTGGGCCAGTTTCATTGAATGGGCACACTCACACAGAAGCAGTTGAGTTGCTTTGGGGACAGCAATACATTTATGGGTTTTTGGAAAAATTGTTGGCTGTTGCAATCACAGTCATTGGGCATTTATGACAAGTTTGTGCAATTCAACGCAGCACCTGCTTGAGAATTTGCACTCAGCCACCTTGATTTAATGGATGAACTCACATACAAGCAGTTGAATTTATTTTGGGGACCAAAATAAAATGTGGGGCTCTGATACCTTGTTGGAGGTGATGAACACAGACACTGCACATTAGTAGCAGGTCCATTGACTGTGTGATACATCATACTGAGTGCTTGTGAGCAGCAGAATTCAAGAGGGACTTGATTTAACACTTAGCATTTCTGCTACTTTCAATAGTTGAGTAAAGGTGAGGAGCAAGAGCAGACCGCACTTTCCTCTTTTGAAAAAAGGCTCTACCTGGATTTCCAGTGTGTATGGTGTTTGAGGCAAAAAGCAACACCAATTAAAATGTCCTCAGTGACAGCAGTCATACATGGTTGGGGGCAGAGGAAGACAAATTGGAAATGTTGTACCGTTCTTTGTAGAAATAAAAGCTGACACAGTTGTTTGGGATGCATGCATATTGTGTAGTAGAATAGTTCAGTGTCAATCAAGAACCACATATTGCACATCAACTGCAGCTACAAGTTCTGCAATCATCCAAACTTGGGTAGTGGTGGTGGCTGCTAGTGCTTAGAGCGCCATCCACTTGAATAGCTTTTTTTGCCAATTCATTACAGGCAACCCAAACCCCAACTGCCATTAGATACTAGACTAGCACAAGTTGGGATTTTTCATATGCTCCCTTGTTGCAACATACTAGTGTATATGTATAAATTCAGCATGGATATGCTGGAGGTAGCAGCAGAAGAACCTGGCACTGCATCTGTGCCACAAATAAGAGATTATCTTTGAGTGGAGTTTGGATATACACCTCTGAGTAGTAGGTCAGGGGCTGCAGAGTGCAGCCCAATAGTGCATTTTAAAGGAACAGAATATTTTTTTCAGACTGGTGCACCCACTGCATATTTTACTTCTTCCACACATCTGGTCTTTGATTTTGCTTATGGCAATTGTGGTGATGATGATGAGGGTGATAATGATGACAGGACACTGATAACACACCCTCTTCTTGTAAGAGAACACTGGGAGTGGTTTTAATTACTACACGCACTGACAATAAGTTCAACCTCATCAGTGGCCCATCCTGAAAGAGCGCCTACCACCGCGACCCCCACAACTCGCAGAGTACAGAAATAGCATCACAAAGCACCAATCATCTATACAATTTGTCTGAAAAATCTCAAAGGTCCCTTAGTAGCAGTGGTGTGTGACGTCAATCAACAACAGCACCTACCAGACCATACCAACCAATACCACCTCTTGCATCTGCATGCCTTGTCAACAGACAATGACACGTGCTGCAAGCCCACAGCATATATGTTCTTTGCACAGGCTCAAGACAAGAATCTTGCCATCTTCAGTCTGAGCAGAAAAGTAAGTCCTATTAGAAGCCGTGGTCCAATCTGTGCACACCATGGTTGCTGAGAAATTTGAAGCAACATAATGCACAAGAATGAGACTGACACATTACACAGGCTACCCCAAGGATCCAATGAACACTCAGCAGCATGCTGTTGACTCTGCTCCACATAGTGAACTGGTCGGTGTGTCAGTCCAGCAGAAAGGTAGTGTGCCTAACGGTAGTATTAGCGGTGCCCAAAAGCAATGTGGCAGTAGGGGAACAATGTCTATGTTCTAGCACAGCCTCAGTGATTAATTTGGTCACTGCCAGAAACTTCATTTTAATCATCTACAGCAGCTGCACACTACTAAATTGGTAACTGAAATGACGGAAGAATGGTAAGCTGTGTAAGTACATAAAAGATTGTATTTGTCTTTAGGTGGTGTAGCAAAATACCCCCAACACATCCACCCTCATCTAGATCTCCAACCGTCTCACTCTAAACATAAACACTCTCTCAGGGCTTCCTCTGACCACATTCCAGAACCCTCTCCCACATACCACATGGAAAATACAACAGTAACACTAGTGTTAGTAGACCCTATGCAATACACTGTTGTTGCAAACAAAGGTTTTAGAGACCAGATGGCAAGTGTTGACTCCTGCTTGTAAATTCCCAGCTGGACCTACATTCTATGCAAGGCAGTATCTCCATTGTATGATGCAATAGCTTTTTGGGTGAAAAGGGCTTTGAACAAGTCAGAGGGTGGGAAAGTCCACTTCGCTATGGATATGTGAACAAGAGATAAAGGGCCTCATTACACGTAGTGCGGTAAGGATTTACCGGTACCGGTAAGGGCACCGGTACAGGTAAACCCTTACCGCCTTACTACGAGATCCCTTTGCGGGTTGGTACTTTAACGGCTGCTGTTTAGCAGGCGTTAAAAACCAACCCGCAAAGGAACCAGGGTGCTAATTACGGTACCGCAATTTGCAGCACCATAATTAGCGCCTTCCCCATTCCCATAGAGCCCTATGGGGCAAAAATGGGAATGGGGAAGGGCAATGGGGCAAGGGGGAATTACCGCCCCGCCAACCTTGGAATAGGGCAGTAATTTCCCTTTCCTACAAGGCGGTGCCGGTATTTTACCGGCATGGACCAAGGTGCTAATAGCACCTTGGTACACCGCCTACCGTGTAATGAGGCCCAAAGTCACTGTTTACATATCTGTGATAGTGCATTGAATCATTATCCCCTCTATGGGTAAGCAAGGGCTACCGAGTGGACATGATGCAGCATGCAAAGCAAGGTTTTGATAATAGGAGCCACACATGAGCAAACATCTGGGATAGAGTGGAGCAGGTGGTGGCAGAGTAGCAAGCTTACCGGCAACTAACAATGGATTTTGTCACAGCAGATAATAGCTCCAAAGTCATTGCTTATATTGGTTCTGGAACAAAATGCATATGTTATGGTTTGCACTAGTTTTGCACATTGTGTTGACATATTTTGTCAGTAATTCCTCCCCTGTCTGTAATGTGCTTGCTGTTGCACACAAGAATTGCTCTCATTTCAGCCAGTCATACAGCACCAGAAATGCAATGCCTGCATTGCAGGCCGAGCAATAACTCCCACACTAGCAACTACATATGTCTCTGTCAACACACTGAAATTCAGCATTGCGTATACTTGACTAGCTGTGTGAGCAAAGCAGTGTTGTAAGAGACTACAGCTATAATAATAGTTAAGCATTTGATGGGGCCTTCTTCACTTTAATTCAGACGCATTTCATATAAAGCATCTGATGCTTGCTACCACCCTTTTGGAGACCACATAGCATGTGACCCAAAGCTCTGTGTCAGTGAGTGAGGTACTTCCATTGACCTACTTGCTTGATTTAAAGCTGTCAAGAAGAGCAGTGAAACATGATAACACAGTCGAGTTAGACATGGTGGATCTTTCAGAATTACCCACATATAAAATGCATGAAACAAAACATTGAGTATATTTTGGAGTCTTTAACTGGACCCCGTTTTAAGGTTAAAGTAGCTGCATTCTAGAATATGGGCAGTATGATGACACTTGCAGAAGACATAGTTGGAATGTGCAAGACTGTGCTTGAGAGGCATTTGCAAGATCACTTTCTTGCAAAGCATATGAACGACAGGCAACAATATTTGGACATCTCCAACATCTAGTAAGAAGTCTGACTTTATATGGTAGTGACCTCAACACTGCAATTATGTCAGGTGCCGGGCACAGGATGAAGGGTGCTCAACTATCAAACATCAACCTCTGTGGCACTGTCTTACAGATTCTGCGTTATCCAACTCACTCGGCAACATACTGGCTCTGCCCTGCACACTGAACTGAGTGGTGTTTCTGCCAAGCAGAAAGGTAGTGTGTCTAATAGTGGCATCAGTGGTGCCCAAAAGCAACCTAGCAGTAGAGGAATAATGTCTATGTGCCAGAACAGCTTCAGTGACTTATTTGATCACAACCAGAAACATCATAACCATACACAAGTGCAGCTGCTCAATGCTAAATTGCTAATTATAATGGTATAGTCCTTCTGCAATATACCTATGTTGAAAACAAAGGTTTCAGAGACCAGATGGCAAGTGCTGACTCCCGCTGGAAAATTCCCAGCTGGACCTACATTTCATTAAAGGAAGTTCCCGTATTGATTGATAAAATATTCTGTGTGGTGAGAATGACTTTGGACAAGTCAGAGGGTGGGAAAGTCCATTTCACTATAGATATGTGAACAAGAGAGAAGGTCACGGATTACATATGTGTAATAGTGCATTGAGTCATCATCCCCTTTAAGGAAGAGCACAATAAGTCATCAGAACAGATGCATGCTCCCCAACAATATGCTACTCAAAAGACAGGATGTAGCATGCATAGCAAGGATTTAATAGTAGGAGCCACACACAAGCAGACTTCTGTGATAAAGTGGAGCAGGTGGTGGCAGAATGGTTAGCTCCCCAGAAACTAGCACTGAGTTTTGTCACAGCAGACAACAGCTCCAATGCCGTTGCTGCAACTTGGTTCGCAACACAATTAATACAATATAATGTGTACATGTTCTTCCCCTTGTGTTGACACATTCTGCCAGTGTTTGCTCCCCTGTCTGTGATATACTTGCTGTGACACACAAGAAGTGGCTTCATTTCAGCCAGTCATACAACACCAGAAATGCATTGCCCACGAGTATAAACTCCTACGCTAGCACCTAATAATGTGTGTGCCAACCCACTGGAATTTAACATTGCATGTGCTTGTCCAGCTATGTGAGCAAAGCAGTGCTTTATGTGACTACAGCTACAGTAATAGTCAAACATTGAATGGGGCCTTCTTAACTTTGAATCAGATGCATCCCATGCAAACATCTGATGCTTGCTACCACCCTTCCATGAAGCCAAAAGCTCTGTGTCACTGAGTGAGGTACTTACATTGATAAACTTGCTTGCATTGAAGCTGTCCACAAGAGCAGTGTAACATGATAACACAGGCAATTTAGACATTGCGTAGCTAGTGAGAGAACTGGCAATCTGTCAGAATTATACATGTGTACGAGGCATGAAACAAAACATTGAGTATCTTTTGGAGTTGTTTGCTGACCCCCTTTTAAAGGTTAAAGTGGCTGCATTCCAGAATGTTAGCAGGCTAATGACACATATAGAAGCTATAGCTGGAATGTGCAACACATTACTCGAGAGGCATTTGCAAGATCGGCGCAGCCGGGGTTTGAAGGACAGGCAACAATTACATATGGTCATCCTCAACAGCTAGTAAGAAGTCTATATTTATATGGTAGTGACCTATCCACTGAAATTGTGTCAGGTGCAGGCACACAGCATGAAGGGCGACCAACTCACAGACATCTACCCCTGTTGCACTGGCTAACAGATTCTGCTTTATTCGCGTTTATCAGTGAACAATAGATAGCATAAGTGGTTTCACAGCTATGCAGATGATGGTTTCTTGTTTGAGCAAGATATGCCAGCCTGACAAGGATGATGAACCTCTGTAGTATTGGTTCTCCAAGTAGTCTGTGTGGCCAGTAACACTTGTCAGTTTAGGCATCGACATCCTAAGCTACCCAGCTAGTCTACAGTCAGAGTGCCTTTTTAGTGCTCTTGTCACTATTGTCTCTGACACTTCTATGTACCTCATGTAGAACAACTAACGTGTATTTAAATGAATGAGTGCCATGGCTGCTGCTACAGTATACATTGATTATCAATAGCTTAGGCTCTGAAGATTAAATATTGTTGTGGTGATGATGGATGATGACATGTGGTGACGAACAACAATTCTGATGATGACATCACCCAGAGTTTGAAGTACCAACAGTGCTGTATTGTGTATGTCTACTATCACAGCATAACACATGTATGCATGATCAATGTATAGTAGATGTTCAAATGGCAGAGCAGTGAATTATCACATCTCTCCTCTCTGGCATGGATGGGCTCACCACAACTTATTTTCATTTTAGTTTTAATGTTAATTTTAAAGGGGTTTTTTTACCACAAACTGTTGCCATTTGAAGGGTCTCTTGGCACTCTGGTGGGTCTGCAAATGAAGGAGGATTGCAGGCTTTGTTAGTGGGATTGAGAGGGAGAAGGACAAGAGAGCTTTCATGTGCTGTTGGCAGCTTCAGTTTGTAGAAACCAGTCACTGAGAGAGATTGTGTGTCATGTCAGGTGATATGAGTGAGTGTGGTTTATGGTGCGGTAGAGGAGTGGCTGTGTTTAGTTCAGAGTTTGAGGGTACGTATGCAGAAAGGTGAGTTTCCAGTATGGTTGGTTAGTGGCAATACATTTCCTACGCTTAAAAATCCCTCCAAATGTGATAAAATTCCCACCCCCAAGAGTTCATACAAGTGCAATATCTTTCCCAGCCCCAGCAATCCATCCAAGTGACACACATTCCCTGACCCCAACATTCCATCCAAACATGGCACAGTTTCTAACCCCAAACAATATGACCAAGCTTGACTCATCTCTCATCCCCGGCAGTCCATCCAAGTGAGATACATCTCCCGCTTGCTTACAATTGTCCATTCAAGTTTGACAAGATTGCCTGCCCAATACTCCAATCAAGCGTGGCACACTTCCCATCCCCAACTGCCCATCCAAGTCTGACGCATCTTCCCCCAACCCCTGCAATCCATCCCGGTGTGACACACTTCCCATGTCCAAACAATCCATCTAGGTGCAGTACATTTCCTGCACCCAACAGTGTATTGCAGTGTGATGTATTTCCCACCCCAACCATCTGTTTTGGGAGCTGAATTTGCATGCTGAAAGTATTACATGGTGCCCATATCAGGGGGCTGCAGGGACCACCAGGCTTAGCTATCGTTAGGGTAAATCCTGGAGTCGGCAGAGCTGTACCTAGGGTCCGCGGACCTCCAGCTCATGGAAGGCCCTAACTCCTTCCAATGTCCCAAAGAAGTTGAGGTCCACACAAGGAGTAAAGGATAACTGAGCAGGGACCACATACGAGTCATCAAGTTCTGTCCAAGTACATCTCAAGTACATCTGTCGACTTGCAGGCCCCTTTGGTACACTCATGATGTCACAATCGCCGTCGCTTAACAAAATCCTTCCCCAAACCTAGACCCACTCTGGGTTGGCTCCCAGAGTGGTAGGTCCAGTATGGAGACGTATAGGGTGCTCGCTTATTGGCGGTCACGATGTCAGGTGGTGCACTTGGTTCATCCCTAAAAATTGCTACCTGAGAAATTTTACATTAGAACCCCTGATGATTGGCTGGAGATTCCGGCCGCCAGCCCCTGTTCCCCAGTGCCCTGATTGGTCAGACTGTGGGCCCACAAGCCTGGGACAATTGTTGTGCCGAGCCCGCGAGACTCCTGCTCTCATACAATGTGTATCAACAAGGTGTGACTATGTGACAGTGTCTAACAATGAGGTCTTTGCTAATGCCATGAGAGCAGTCCTATCCCAGTGCATATTGTAGATGAATTGTTGCAATTGTCTGGCAAGGTTAAGTCCCAGACATGAGACGGCTGCATCTTCCCAGCTTCCAGGCCTTGGCATCATGTCAGGTCGGCCGGATCACGTGTGAGGAGACCGCTGGGGAAGCCGAATTACTTCAATTTGATTTGTATTTTAGCTTGAGGTATCCTCTCCTGTAGCTGGGTTCATATTGGCACCGTGAGTGAGGAATGTCACTTGCAACATTATGGCCTTGGCGGTCGCAGTCCCTGCCAGGGCGATTCTGCTCGCTCAGCAGCTTGCAGCTTCGAGATCTCTTTTAAATGAGTTGAATGTGCTGGGTTGGTCTGAGGCCTACTTAATTTCTGGTTATTCTTCCAATACAATTGTTCAAAGGTTAAAAGCATGTAATGAGTGGTCAGGTCCCTTGAGTGGTCCTGTCCATCCATAGGGTTAATAGCGAGTAGCGTCTGCAAGCATATGCACAACCTATTCTGTCATCTTGCATTTCTGCAGTGCGATAGTGGGCCTATATGGAAAATAACAAACGTTCAGACAGGATGTGTGTCACTGTCCCCTAGCTCATAGAACTGTACAGGTATGTTCTTTTTGTGGAATGGTGTGGGAGTGTCCTGATTGTGTCGACAGCATGTGTGCTTCCTGTCTTATGCGGCTATGTCGTCATGAAGTCTCTAACAACCAGCAGCATGGCTTGTTGAAATGTCAATCAATTTGGTCCATATAGTTGTCTTCAGCTCAGTCTTGGTTGTCGTTGGTTGTGTTGGCTAAGGCTTGTGCCATTGCGGGATTGAGTGGGAAGATGGTGCGATGTCTTTCATGGTGTGAGCTTACGTTTTTAGCAGTGGGGCCCGGTGCAATCTCGGATAGTCGATAGTTGTTCTGTCGGGAGTGCTTCTTCTGGTTGGGGGCCCCGTCAAGAGGGAAGGGACATTCAGATGTTCCCTCTTCATTCCTCCCTTTGGTCGACTTGTTGACCACAAAATTATTGCTTCTCTTGTCATCTCTCAGGTGCCATCCCTTTGTAATTCCTGCTAGATGTCTGTAATGGTTCACATGGTCTTCGAACGACCAGTACATGTACACACATCCCCCTCCGGGCTTGCAGGAGACCCATTTTCCGACATAAATCTTGGGATTCCTTGGGTTTTCTAATTTCATTGATGGCAGGTACATGTCTGATTCCATTAGCTGTTGCCATAGTCTTCTCATTCCATATGTATTATGCCTCAGTGTTGGTCATCTTCGGCAGGTAGAAATAGCTTCATCCAGATAATTTCTTCTGCAGTCGTCTTGGATTTTCCCATGCTCGCTTTTATTCCAAGTAGGGAAGCCAACCCCAAGATCAGGCCTCCTGCTAGTATTTTTAGGCCATCAACTAGCCAGGACGGCATCCATGACCAGAGATATGAGAACCAGCTCCCGCCCTTCTTCGTGCCTTTTGATTCTTCTCTCATTTTAGCGTGAATTTTTGCCAATTGCGACACTGCTTCTGATAATGTTCCTTTGTCTTCATTGTTTGCTGGTGTGAATGTGCAACAGGAGCTCACTATTTTTGCGCATACTCCTCATTCCAGTTCTGTGAGCAGGTCCAGAATGTCCGTGTTCTGTATGGCCACTAATTGTACAGCTTGGAGCTCTTATTTGATTGCGTTAAAACTGTTGACTGTTGAGTTTATTGTCATCAAGCTCCCACCTCGTTATCTGGAGCCACTTCGCTTTTGCATATGTCTGGAACTCTGGGTATGTTATTGCTGTGAAGAACATGGCAGCCCTGCTGAACACCCGATGTGATGGTGGTACTTTGTCAAAAGCAGTTTCTGATTTGCCCCATAAGTAATTTCCTTGTCGCTTTACTCTCCGTAATGGGGCATCTTTGGTGATGTCACGGCCAGATGGTAGTGGGGTAGGTTATAGTGATCGTTTCCGCCGCTTATTGCCATCATCCATTTTCAGGAAGTCGTCCATCTTGACATGTTTTTGAGGCACCAGTAGCAAGGGCACATTGACCTGTGTCAGGGAGCATATTCCTCCCCAATTAGGTGGTAGTTTGTCATATGCTTTTGTCCCACATGCCCAATAATGGTCCATCAGTACCGCTGTGCCTGATCCCATGTCTACTATCTTCTGTATCCTCATGCATTCCTCATTTGCCCCACTTTGATATGCCCGTCATGCTGGCAACATAGAGTTGGTGTTGTAAGAGGAATGATCGTCAGTGGTCCAGGTCCTTATGTAGCCATTTCAGCAAACTTGCACTCTTAGCCCATTCCTTGAGACACTTGTCATTTTGTTCCTGGACCTTGTTCATGGCAGCCTTTGTTAATGTTAATGACTTGCTTCCCACCACTCCATCCACCCATCCTTCTTTAGTATATATTTTCCCAATACCAACCTCTGGGGACGTTCCCAGCAACCGGGTTCCCCATCTTTAAGCGCATTATAAATACGCAACTAAGGCAAAAAAAAAAAAACAATTACTCATCCAAAAAACAAACAATTCCTGTAAAAGCGCCTTGATGCCTGTGGGCTCTGTGAGCGCTTTAAAAATGTAAAATAAATAAATAAATCTATTTCTCTGGTACTCCATTTGCATGGCAGATAGTCTAATGTCACCTCCTTCGTCTCTTCTTTTTCTAGTTCGTCAGTTATGTATCGGAGTGCTTGTGTGTGCTGCCAGTAGTTGTCAAACATAGGTAATGTCTTTATGAAGCCATCCTCGTACGGGTATGTTGCTTTTGATCTCCACCGGAGGGTTGCTGTTTCCCCTTGGAATCTCACCCATGTTTGGAACAATGCGAGGTATAGGAGGCATTGTGCCATTGTTGCTGGTACTTATATTGCTACAAAGGTTCTGGAAGTTCTCATGGCATACGGGATCAATGAGCAGACATAGCAGCTGGCCTGTGTTCTGTCTTTACCAATTTTTGACATGTGCTTGTACCACATGTTGTTTGTGATGTGTGCTGTACCAGTGAGATATGTGTCAACCCCATTAACATCAGTACCAATGCTAGGCTTACCTCTCCTTACCTTCTAGTTTGTGCTGGTCGTACCACCTGACACAGTGCTTCTTGCAGCTTGGGTGGGAGATATGTCAGCATGGGGTATTGCAGATACATGCAAAGCAGTGTACGTTTGCCAAACAACGGCAGCTACCAATCCGGTAAACAAAATTACCCACATTATTTTTATTACAATCTTAATTAAGGTAGGCATTATTAGTACTTACACTGCAGTCTGGCAGTCATTGAGATGATATAGTTGCCTGCCTGAAAATCGCAGCAAACCAGCGTTAATGTATTAGTACTTGTAAGTAGTTTAAGCCTGATGAACTAAGTAGTAATTTAATGGCCAGGCAAAAAGCCCAGATCCTCCTTATTGCTCTGTTTCTAAGTATGGGTAGGGCGTTTTGGAGTTGTGGGTCTGATTGTGCTACATATTCAATAAACGCATTGTAATATACATGTGGTGGTCTTGGTCTGGAATGGGTGGGACTTTGTAGGCCATGAATATATTGGTGGGAGAGTACTTCAGGGTGTTCAATCAGAGGCAACATCTAAACCAAATTAATTTTTTTCAATCTATCTTCAACATTTAACATACATTTGTCAGACACAGAACCCTGTATATATGCGAGGAGACAAAAGGGAAGAGAGGGCCTGCGAAGACAGTGTAACACAGTGTTTTCCTAATGGGTGTGTGCGTGCTGAATAACCCTATCTATATTGTACCATTCTTTATTTGTACAACCAATATTTGCATTACGATTTTATGTATTTCGGCAGTGACGTCCTGATTATTATAAATCTCGTCCTGATTATTCTAAATCTCTACTGACATTGCTGTGGGACGTCAGATGTCTGTGAGCGCCTGATCATTGAGTGACCTGTGCGCTCTTGTTAAATCATGTCCTTGCAAGTGTCTAAAGTGGCAGATAATGATAGTGGGACACTGCTGTTGTCTGAGGTATCCATTGCTGAAGCATTGGCCCTGTCAATGCTGAGGTGCGGCGAGGTTGATGCTTTGTAGGGCTTGATGTCATGTAGGTGTGACCAAACAGTTTTGTCTTGTAACTTAACTGTCCTGTCTGCAACTTTCTCCACTATGTGAGGGCCTGGAAATCTTGGCGAGTTCCACTTCCGGCTAAAATTTCAAAGGAGAACCTGGTCTCCTTCTTTGATCATTGAGTCTTTTGCTTATTCTTGAGGGTTGTTGCCTTCTTGTGAGTTGTTCTCCAACCTCCCCTGTGTCCGTTGGATCTGTTGATAAATAAATGAGGCACTAGAAACCAGGGAAATGACATATACATGCATTTCGCTTCCAAGTACTTCGCCAGCCCTCTCACAATCACTAATGGCCCTTGTAGGTGGGGCTAATGAGAGGTGCATTTGGAGACTGGTCACCACCTCGTGGGGCATGAGGTGGTGGTCCGACCCAGGCTTATTCCGCAGCTTAAACAGAGCCAGCGGCAGGCAATAGAGCCAGTTCTTTTTATTTGTCTGTTGTGTTTTTGCGATTGTTTCCTTCATGAGGCCTTTGAGACATTCGCAAACGCCATTGGCCTGCGGGTGATATGCACAAGCAAACTTGTGCTTTATACTTAACAATGTGGTTATATGCTGGAAAACTTTATTGGCAAAATGGGGTCCATTGTCCGATCGTAGGACTTCACAGACACCCCACCGTGGGAACACCTCTCTAACCAAGATCTTGTTGGCCCGTAGTGCATTGGCTTGGACGCATGGGCCTGCTTCTATCCACCTAGAAAAGGGACATACTACCACGATCATGTAGCGATAGCCTTGGCATACATTTATCATATCGACATAGTCGATGTGGAGGTGTAGAAAAGGTCCTTTGGGTTGCGGTATCACTGTTTTGATCACTTTGAGCATATGACCTGCAGTAAACTGTTGACATGTGAGGCAATTACTGATAAATTTGAGACATGAGCATTTTGTTCGGAGCAAAACCCTGATTCCTTTATGCGTGACGTAATTACCTCTTTTCCTGTGTGTGCTGGATAGTGGAGTTGTGTTAATGCTATTTCTAGTAATGCAAGAGGAATTACTAATTTCCCCGTATTGTTTTGTCTCCATAGGGCATCCATGGGGGACATTGAGCACCCTCTGTTTACCCACAATTTCTTTTCACTAATCGGGGCTGCTGCCTGTAGCTCTTACCTGTGTCTGTGGTAAATGTCTGTACCCTTCTTTCATTAGCATCTGTCTTGCCCCTCCCCTCTCTTTGTGTTTTTCTTGGAGGTTCCATAATTCCCCAAAATACGAGGCATGCTTTGCATAGAAGTCTGCTGCTTCATTTCCTTTTGATATTGTGTCTTCCCCATTTATTTGCGCTTGGCACTTTACTGGTGCGAGTTCTGTTGGGTCTGTTATAGCCTCTATCAGTTTCCCTAGGAGGAGAGCGTGCTGTACCGGTGTGTGCCCTCTGCCTGTCTAAACCCTCTTCTCAACCATCTTGCTAGACCAGAATGTACTGTTGATGTTACGTAGGCGCTATCTGAATAGATAGTTACCCGTTTTCCTGAACTCTCTCTAATAGATAGTATGAGTGCCACTAATTCTGCTGCTTGGGCAGAATATTGGGCAGGCAGTTTAACACACTTTACAGCTTTGCTTGTCTAGTCCTCTCTTAATCTTACCACTGCTGGCCCCGTTCTATTTACCCCATCACTTTGGTCAATTGTGGATGACCATTAATGTATAGTACGTCTCCCTTCTAAAGTGCATCTTCCTCTACTTTACACATTTCTAAGTAGTATTCAATAGCTTTTGTACAATCATGGACATATTCCTCTTCCCTACATCTTCTGCCAGGAATTATGCTGGGTTAACATTTTTGCACCTCACTATTTATAGCTCTGATCGGGAGAGGATAATTTCATAGCCTGTTGCTCTTTGTGTAGTCAGGGTGCTTTTTGGCTTAAGTAGAATGGCAAAAGGATGTGCTCCACATAAAGCATTGTGGAACATCCCATTGCTATTCATGATGCTTTTTCTACAGCAAAAGCTGCAGCAGCCAAGTGTTTTAAGCACAGGAAACGTCCTGTCATTACTGGGTCTAACTGGCTGCTGTAATATGCAATTGGTTTGTGGCTCATGCTTGTCTTTTGCGTTCGTACCACTTTCATTACCACCCCATTAGTGTGTGAAAATATAAAACAACTCCTTCTGGTAATCAGGTGTACCCAGGACCAGTGCTGGTGATATCGCCTCCTTTAATTCATTAAATGCATCTATCATTTCCTGTGTCCACCTCAGCCCCTTCTGTCCCCCTTGTGATTCCCTGAGGGTTGTAAGTGAGGGACCTGTGTATATACTGTAATCAAACACCCATACCCTGCAATAGTTGCATAGAATGAGGACTTGTTGTAAATCTCTTACTCTCGGTGGTTGTGCTGTGTTTAGTATTGTCTGCGCCCCCTGTGGAGCTCTATATGTGCCTTTTTGGGATCTCATGTGCCCTATGTATAGAACCACCTCCTGATAATATTACTATTTTGCCTTGTCTACCTTGTATCTTTTTCTGCTAATACAGTGAACATTTCAACCAGTCCTTTCTGCACTCATCTTCTCTGATACTGCAGATGAGGATGTCATCCACATATTGTAGGATCGTACTCTCTGTCTCTATATTCCCAAGATCCATCTGGATCACCCTGTTGAAAATTGATGGTGACTTGCAGTATCCTTGGGGCGGTCTTGTCTGCTTACAGTTTTTATTGCGATACATGAAACTTGTTAGGTCATGGGAATCTGGGTGTAGTGGTATCAAGAAAAAGGCGTTTTTGAGGTCAATCACAGTGAACCGTGTAGCCTCTGCTGGAATGCCTCAGTATTGTAGCTGGGTTAGCTGCTACAGGATATTCTGCTTCCACAATGTGGTTTAGGGGTCTCACATTTTGTATGAAATGCCATGAACCTCCATTTGCCTTGTGGACGGGGTACACAGCAGTGTTGCAAGGTGTTTCTGATGTTACCAGAATGCCTTGTTCAATGAGGGTTGCTTATCGTCTCATAAATGCCCTCATTAGCTACTTTCGACAGTGGGTATTTTCTAACTCTGGGCAGAATTGCTCCTATCTTCAGTTTTATTTTTACTCCCCCTATGCTTTTGATGCACCCCACATCATAAAGCTTGTTGTCCATAATTAACCTGGTACTTTTGCTAAGTTTTCCTCTCAGAATGGGGGTGGTGCTAGGAGTGGTGGTTCTAGTACCATTGCCATTTACTAGGCCACCTGTCTGTGAGTTAACCGTATCCAGACGTATACACTTATCCCAGGATCATCTCACTCGTTCCCTTCTCTTGTGAGAAGAGTTCTTCATCAGACACTTGAGTCAATTTACACCCTTATGCTAGCACTATTATTGCCCTCCAGGCCTTCCCTTCATTGGCTAGGGCGTGTACTGCAACCAATCTTCCTCTGCCACTATCCCTTCAATGTCTATTGGCACAAATGTTCCTTCTTTCTCATCTGTGGGTGTTTCTGGCCTGAAAAGGTACTCACCTGGTCTTTTACAGACTTCCCCTGCTATTCCTGGTAGCCATGTCTGTCCCATATTGAAATACTTCCGGGTCTTCCGGATCCCTCCTCTACACACTCTTGCCACAATATACCTGAAGTATTTGCCTTGCTGTGAGCATGTATATGGCTGGTGTGGAGCACACTATACCCTTGTCTGTGAAGGAGATGGTCATGTTCAGTCTATTCATGTCAAGTCCCAAAATATTTACGGTGCATTTTTTAGTATAGTAAGGGTAGTGACAAGTCATGATCCCCAATAGATAGGGAGATGTTATGAGTAAATGGAACCCCTTCTCGAGCCCCAGAAAATCCTTGAGTGTTCATTGCATCGCTTGGCAATGTGTATTTCCCCTCCTATACGCATGAAAAAGTGGCCCCCATATCAACCAGGAAGGAAAATGTCTTGTCACCTATCACCACCTTTATGCGAGGTTCTGCCGCAGGGTTAGGTGTTACCTAATTGTGGGCTATTCTATTGTGGGTACAGGGATTTTCCGTTCCCAGTGTAAGGGTTGTGTCCCATTATAGTCACCCCTCCCATTCATGTTACTGGCACTACCGCTGTTGTGTCCATTGGCTGTTGTATGTCATCCTGTAATTGTGTCAGTTGGTGTACTTTCTGGATGTGTTGTTGCTGTTGTTGCTGTTGTTGTGGTTGTAATGTCCCTTGTACTGGTTGATGTTCTGTCTGTTACTGGGGCATGCCTTTCTGTTGCACTGTGGGTTGTTGTCCTGCCTGTTTATAATACCCATTCTGACCCCCCTGGTAGCTTTGTGGCCCTTTCTCACCCCACCCTTGTTGAGCCGCTCTGTATCTGCACGTGCGGGAGATGTGACCTACTAGTCCGCATGTCCAACATTGGGGCGGTTCTTGGGCTTGCCATGGAATTCCTCCTCCTCCCTCTCCTTGGCCTTGCCATCCCTGTTGTGTACAACCTCAGAACCCTTCCTCTAATGTTCTGTTGGTACCAATCCATACCCATGTATCCCCACCATTGGCGGTTGGTACTTCTGGGCTGTGTTGTATTGTGGCAGCTGCTGTGGCATTTGTTGTTATGTTGATATAGTTGTGGTTGTGGTTGGGATTGGGACACTGCTGTCTGAGTTGGCGTTGCAGGACTTGTTATTAGCTCTTCCTCTGGGGCGTATTTTGACAATTTCTTTTGTATTAATTTGGCCTCATCCACTTTTCTGTCCTCCGCCTTCTGTTTCATCTTTTCCTGCCATACCCTACAATGAAGTATTATCGTTAGTTGTATTTCTGACCATTCTTTGGCCTCCATTCCCACTAAATTCTTCAGTTGGCTCTGCACAGATTCTGGCAACCCTTGTATCAAGATGTGATAGATGATAGCCAGTGTTTTGCCCCACGGCTCTCGAGTTTCAAGGTGCCAAAACTCTTGAAGCTCTTGAATGTAAATGACGGTATCTCCATCGTCCTGAATCTTCGTGATGCAATTGCCCCTATGTCTGATGTATCAGGGTTTTGTATCCTTAGTGCTTGCCATACTGCGTGCCTGCAATTCTCAAATGGGGATCCGTCATGTGTAGTGTTTTGTGTTGTTAACCCTGGGAATCCTACCCTCTTCCAGATGTCATCTGCTGCATCACCCAGTATGGATACTAGCAGCCCCTTCAAGTCCCCCACTGCCAGCCTGTGCCCCGCAATCTGTTTTTCCATTTCGTATATCCATTTCCCTGCCCTTCCACTAAGTGATGGCAACCTATACCTAACGTTCTCCCTGTCTGCTTGCTTCCAGGGTATATATTGCGGCCTATTCCCCCCTCTCTAATAATGGCATCTGTGAATATTCATCCCTTTCCTCTGGTGTCCTTCTATAATGTTGTATCTGTGTTGGACCTCTCTCATCTTCCATGTCTGCCCTGATGTCTGTGATGTCTATATTACGTGTCCTGCGTGAGGCTTCCCAGGGTCCTGCGTGCCCGCCCCGCTGACATGTGTGTCCCCTGTTGTGTGTAACTGCTTCCCCATCGCTTCTGTGCCCAGGGAGGTCTCAGAGCCTATCCGTGTAGGGTGTGTGTGGTGGTACTGTTGCTGCAGCATCCTCTGTAGTAGTGCCAGTGTTCTGTCCCCTGTTCTTTTCATCTTGAGTCCTACATTCCCATGATATTCCTGTGACTGTTTGTGTAATGTACAACTTATTTAACCCTTCCTTTCCTACACCATTACTATCTTCATCTTCCTCAGTACAATATCCGTCTGAGAATGTCAATTTACATGGTATTGGGTACTGCACTGTTATGCTTTCCAGATCATTGTTTGTGAAATTTGCTGTATCCGTGTCTTCTCTTCCTGTTGTGCTCTGTTGTACGGGTTCCATCTAATGCACCCCGGCCGTTCCCACGCTACACCCTGTGTGTCACATCGGTATCCGTCAGGGATGGGGCACTTCTCTTTCTTCCTCGTCCATCCGTGTCCTATCTATTTCTTCCATTACTTCTTCGTGTACCTTCCGTAACGCTTCCTCCTCCTTTTCTCTCTGACTCTGCGCTCCCTCTGTTAATCCTAACCTTAACTCCTTCAGCCTGCTTTCCTCGTGCTTTCAAGTGCTTTCCAGCAATATCCTCCATCTCCAGAATGCCATTTCTCTTTCAGCTTCAACCCTTTCTTTCTCTTGTGTTCTACGCCCCTTCGCTTCCATACTCAACTTGCTCGTACCTCCCGTTGTTATCCTCCCCATCATATCTCTCCATTCCTTCTCCAGCAATTCCTCCCATTCCCTGTTTTCGCGCTTCACCTTTTCCTGCCTTTCTAATCCTAGCTGCATCTCCCGTTCCCGTTCCTTCTGTTCTAATTGTTTCACTAACACATTCCTCTTCTCCTTCAGCTACGCGATCCTCGCTTCTAGCTTTGCCTTATCCTCCTCCCGTAGCTGCTCCTCTTCTGTGTCGTCCTTCTGCCTGCCCTTGCATCCTTTCCCCAACACTAATTCCTCTATTGCTTTTGTTGCCCCTTCTGTTTCTCCCGTGGTGGTTCCTTCTAACTTCAATAGCACTTGCGCCGCTATCCACTCATCTTGGCCTATCCCTGTAAATTCGCTCTTCACCTGTCTCAGCCCTCCCTCTCCAATATCTGGGCTACCTACCTCTGCCCATGGGATGTGCGTGTTTGAGGCATACGGGGGTGGTTTGTACGTGGGGTTTGGGTAGCCCTCGGCTGCAGGTAATTCCTGTGGTTCCCAATTTCTTTTAGTTCTCTAATCCGGTATAATCCCTGTTCCTCCTCCTCATCAGCATCGTACGAGGCGATTCTGTGAGGTGCAATGGGGTGGAGCACATGGGTCCCCTCCCTCTTCCTTTACCTCTTGTAGGCTCAACATCCCAGAGTAATACCCCTGGAACATTCGCCACAGCTCCAATACTTCTAGGCGGTTTGCTAATTTCTTTCCCTTGTATGTATTTTGTAAGTAAGTGAGTAGTGACTGTAATATATCCTTCGAGAAACTGCCATTAGGCAGCCATGGTATCGTTATTTTCCCATCCGTACCCTTAGTCCAGTCTACACTGTATTTAACTATTTTGTCTCGATAAGTAGGCAGTGTTTCACAGATGTGTTGGATTGGGGTCAGTACCGTCCCTTGTACCCTGTATGGTGCTCCTCCCTGTCCCCGTGATACATCATTGTTTTTCACTCGTAGGTTTTACCTGACCTCAAAGTGAGGGTTTTGACTTTTCGGTTTTAGGACATGGGTAGAAAATTGTTTGTTATACAGTTCAATGTTCAATTAGCTCTACGTGCGGCTTTTAACAGCCACACCTCTTGCAAGGCGTACCCTCGTACCACCAGCCCTGAAGGAGCTGTCGCTGTCCGGCACACTCCCCCAAAGTCTATGGCCCCTTGCAGCCTTATACCTCACGCTGTATAATCCGCTTCCATTGGCGTTGCCACCTCTCAGCAAGCCGCTTCAACGTGTCCGGCCCCCTGCAACCGTACACCAGTGCGGCATACTCTGGTACTGCCCCGCCTTAATTTGGCAGCCGCTGCTTGGCGCACCCATTGATCAGGTGCTGGAGCTGTCCGCGCACGGCTGCTTATCCACCTGTTCTGTAATTTTAGCGCCGAGTCGCAAGCTCTGGGCTGGCGGATCACACAATGTCCTATGCAATGGCCTATGGGTGATGTCACCAAGCTAAACCTTCACAACCAAAACTTTATGGACATATTATACACATGCCCCCACCGTTTCAATTCCACATATAAAATCCACAATCCCCACAGCTGTATTCCCACCTCCCCCGGTGTGGAGTATACGTCATCAACCAACTCTTTTTCTTTTGTAGTCGTACTGCACCCGTCACGTCACCTGACGTCTGTTATTCGCTTCCTACCCTGGACACTTAATCAGTCAACTACCTTCCGCAATCTTAAGATAGTCACAGCTAACTTATTGGGGAATTTGACATCTATTTACCAAGCTAAAAAACTCAATTATTAGGAAAACCACATCCATTCACCAAACTGCAACGTCAATTAATGGGAAAGCCATGCCCCACCACACATGTGTTCACAATCCAGATCTATCGGCGCAACAACCTAGCCATCTGCTGGGGCCCTCTGTCCCACCCCCAAATGCTAACTAGCACGACAATGTACTACCTCTGTTTCGTTCCCTCTATTTATACACATGCCGACCACCAACTTTGTACTGAACGTTATGACAATGTTATACCACCCTCCACCCTATGCACACATCCTCTCCCCACCCACACAATATGCTGTTGCTCATTGTGCAGATCACACTTACATTTAGGTGCACGTCTGCAGGCGTCGCTTGGCTGCTGACTCCCCTCCCACTTGGATTGCCTCGCCTCTTCTAGACCGTGTGTGGACACTCGCCAACAGCGGGATAACATTTTGAAGTTGGCTCCTGACAGCCAATCTCCGGTTGCATTGTCCAGTGGTGTCGCTTTTTCACAAGGGTCCTGCAGTCCTCCGAGGTTCGACGGCAGAGGCGGCTGCACCTTCCCGAGCTGATGTTCCAAGCAATCTTGCTGGGGTAAAAGGAGCACATATCAGCAGTGCCTCCAACTTGTTAGGGTAAATTCTGGGGTTTTCAGAGCTGTACCTGTACCTAGGGTCCGTGGACCTCCAGCTCACGGAAGGCCCTAACTCCTTCCAATATCCCAAAGAAGTCGAGGTCCACACAAGGAGCAATGGATAACTGCTGTTTTATTATGTCAAACAAGCAGGGACAACATGCAAGGCGTCAAGTTCCGTCCAAGTACATCTCATTAATTTTTGGCTCGCAGGCCCCTTTTGTACACTTGTGATATCGCAATCAGTGTCACTTACAGAAATCCTTCCCCGAACCTAGCGCCACTCTTGGTTGGCTCCCAGAGTGGTAGGTCCAGTATGGAGACATATAGAGTGCTTGGATATTGGTGGTCACAATGTCAGGTGGTGCATTTGGTTCATCCCTACAAATTGCTACCTGAGAAATTTTACATTAGAACCACTGATGATTGGCTGGAGGTTCCGGCCACCAGCCTCTGTTCCCCAGTGTCCTGATTGGTCAGGCTGTTGGCCCCCAAGCCTGGGACCATCTTTGTTCCCAGCCCGCAAGACACCTGCTCTCGTATGTGTATCAACAAGGTGTGACTATGTGACAGTATGCAAGAATTAGGTCTTTGCTAATGCCATGAGAGCAGTCCAATCCCATTGCAAATTGTAGATGAATTGTTGCAAATATGTGCCAAGATTCAGTCCCAGATGAGAGACGGCTGCATCTTCCGAGCTTCCAGGCCTTGGCATCATGTCAGGTCAGCCAGATCACGAGTGAGGAGACAGCTGGGGAAGCCGAATTACTTCGATTTGATTTGTATTTTAGCTTGAGGTATCCTCTCCTGTAGCTGGGTTCATTGTGGCACCGTGAGTGAGGTATGTCACTTGCAACATTGTGGCCTTGGCAGTGGCAGTCCCTGCCAGGGCGATTCTGCTCGCTCAGCAGCTTGCAGCTTTGAGATCTCTGTTAAATGAGTTGAGTGTGCTGGTTTGGTCTGAGGCCTACTTAAGTTCTGGTTATTCTTCTAATAAAATTGTTAAAGGTTAAAAGCATGTAATGAGTGGTCAGGTCCCTTGAGTGCTCCTGTCCATCCATAGGGTTAATACGGAGTAGCGTGCGCTAACATATACACAAGCTCTTCTGTCATCTTGTGTTGCTGCGGTGCGATAGCGAGCCTATATGGAAAATAACAAACATGCAGACAGGATGTGTGTCACGGTCCCCTAGCTCAGAGAACTGTATGCGTATGTTCTTCGTGTGGAATGGTGTGTGAGTGTCGTGTTTCGAGCGGTGGGGCCTGGTGCAATCTTGGGATAGTCGATAGTTGTTCTGTCGGGAGTGCTTCTTCCGGTTGGGGGCCCTGTCAAGAGGGAAGAGACATTCAGATTTTCCCTCTTCACTTTATTGTTATAACAGATGCAGAATATGGCTAACCCAGACATACAGGCTGAGTGTAGAATGTGGCTAGTTTACTAAGGCTATGTGCCATACAAGATTAATTTATCCTAGTAGGCTGAATTCTGGTAGGTGTTTGATATCAGGTAGAGTGGTGGGTTTTTCTGTACTCTCGATTTTCTTGTAGGTTTTGCTTGCTGGATTTGCCATGGTTCAGCATGTTGGGTTGTGTTGATGGGGGCCGGTCCCTTCGGTTGATCTTGGTTCATGTTGGGTGTGTTCGGTTAGTCAATGGTTTAGTGGGGTTCCTTTCCATGTGTTTGCTCATTTCATGGTGCGTAGATGTTGTTCAGACATTTTTCTTCCCTTCAGAGCTTAAGAGCCAGGTTTTTAAAAGTTTTCTGAATATTAGATGGTCCTCTGTAGTTCTTATTATTTTCTGGAGAGCGTTCCAGAGTTTCATCATTATGCAAGAGAACTCTAATTCTCCCTGTTTTATCCTTGTGTAGTGTTTTGGTTCAAAGCGGATGTCATTGATCAATCTAAGTGTTCTTGCTGGTTTGTAGATGGCAATTTTCTTTTGTAAGAATTCATCTCCCTGGCCGTGGATTGCTCTGTGTGTTATGCACATTGTTCTGAAGGCGATTTGTTTTTTGACTGGGAGCCAATGTTGCATCCTTAGTGCTGGTATGATGTGGTTTCTTCGGGAGAGTTTGAGGAGAAGTCTGGCGGCTGCAATCTGTATTCGTTGTAGTTTCCTAAGCAAATATTCTGGCATTCCAAGATATATGCTGTTGGTATCTTCTATTTTGGACATGATGAGGGAGATGATGGCAAGTGTTCTGTGTATGATAGAAAAGAACTGTAGTATCTTTTTTATAGTGCGCAGATGGAATAAACATTTCTTAATTATCGCGTTGTTAACTCGTTGCCCATTATGCTTCCCAGGTTTTTGACTACTTTGGATGGTTCAGGTGGGGTCCCCAGTTCTGTGGGCTAAGAGATGTCTTGGTTGTTTCCTTGGTTGTTGGGTGAAATCATGATTTCCGTTTTGTCCAGGTTAATTTTGAGATTATTAGTGTTCATCCATTGGTAGAGTTCTTTGAGGCAGTCAGTTAGCGTGGGGTTCTCCTCTTCGTTGCCATTGATTTTGTAGATGATTTGGGTATCATTTGCGTAATTGCAGCATGTGAGGCAGTGTCTTTTGATGAGGCTGATTAGGGGCGTCAGGTAGATGTTTAACAATAATGGGAATAGTGAGGAGCCATGGATTTCAATGGTTTTAGGCATATTGTTTCTGTTCTTCCGCATAGGAAAGATCTAATCCAGAGGAGTGCTGTGTTGTCTATCCCTTAATTTCAAGTCTTTTGACAAAGGAGTTATGCTTGACAGTGTCGAAGGATGCAGAGAGATCGAGTGGTATCAAGGTCGAGTTTGTGTTTTCTTTCAGGTCACTGCTGTTGATGATTCTCCCATTTCTTTTCCAGATTGGGGGGTTATATTGGTGCTTGTTGGATGCTTTTGATGGTTTTTGAACCACAAAGGGTTTAATGAGATGGTTGCTCCAACGTATTTTGAATGGGGGCCCCGTTGTCATCAGCTTTTTATTTATCGAAGATTTAATCTAGGGTGTGGTCCGCTGTGTTTGAGGCTCCTTTCACCATTTGTTGTAGTTGCATTGTCTCAAGCTGTTTAGTTAGTGTTCTCTGCAAATGTGTGTTCTCTTCTTTGAACCAAACGTTGAAGTCATTGAGAATTATCAGGTGGTCATGTTTCATGGCCATGTTAGTGATAGTTTCTGTGAAAGTGTCTATGAAGGTTGCATCGTAGGTCGGGGGCCTATGAATGAATATAAATGTGAGGTTGTTTTCGCGTCTGTGGTCAGGTGCAGGACAAGGGATTTTCAGTTTGGGATGTTCATCAGATCAGCTGTTCTTATTTCTAGATGTTCCTTGAATGCCACAGCAAGATCTCCTCCTCTTTTTCCTTTTCTGTTCGACTGCATGGACTTAAAGTTGTCAGGCAGACAGCTGTGTATATCAGCAGAGTGGCTAACTATAGAGCGTAGCTAGGTTCAACCCAGGCTAGCTATGGTGCTCAGCACTGTTCAACACAAATGTCTAACTTTGTGGGGCAACAAAGCTCATCCAAATGGCTAACCATAGGGTGCAGCACAGTTCAACACAGTGGCTAGCTGTAGGGCACAGCACAGTTCAAAACAAGCTAACTATGGGTGAAACTCAATGGCTAACTATAGGGTGAAGCACGGTTGAACACATTTGTTAACTATATGGCACAGCACAGCTCAGCAAAGTTGCTAACTATAGGGCTCAGCATAGTTCAAGACTAGCTTGCTATGGGGCAAAACACAGTGGCTAACTATAGGGTGCAGCACGGTTCAACACAGTGGCTAACTATATGGTGCAGCACAGTTCAATAGTAAGCACAAAAGTGATGGGTGGAAGGTTTGGAATGAATCTGAACCACTGGCATTGCTCTGGGCAACCTTCAACACCACCGTTTTTTAGCCCGTCTGCGCCTTTGCAATAGTGGTCCAGCCATATGCAAATCAGTCAGGTAATGCCACCAATGGTAGCAGCCCAGCCCGAACTGCTAGGCCAGGTCCCCTCTGCACGGAAACACAAGCAACCCCAGACATGTTTCGGCCTTGTTGGGCCTACTCAGTGAGGTGCAGCTTGGTTCCCTATGGTGCAGCGAACAAGGGACCCACGTCTGGGCATACCCTCTCTCAGCACAGTTCAACACAGTGGCTAGCAATAGGGCACAGCACAGTTCAAAACTAGCTAACTATGAGATGAAACCCAGTAGGTAGCTCTAGGGTGCAGCACAGTTCAGCACAGTGACTAGCTCTAGGGTGCAGCACAGTTCAACTCAGTGGCAAGCTCCAGGGTGCAGCACAGTTCAACTCAGTGGTTAACTATATAGTGCAGCACAGCTCAACACAGTGGCTAGCTCTAGGGTGCAGCACAGTTCAACACTAGTTAACTATGGGGTGAAGCAGAGTGGCTAACTAGAGGGTGCAGCACTGTTCAACACAGTGGCTAACTATAGGGCAGAGCACAGTTCAACACAGTGGCTAAGTATAGGGTGAAGCACAGTTCAACACAGTGGCTAACTATATGGTCCAGCACAGTTCAACACAGTGGCTAACTATATAGGGTGCAGAACAGTTCGACACTAGGTGACTATGGGATGAAGCCGAGTGGCTAACTAGAGGGTGCAGCACTGTTCAACACAGTGGCTAACTATAGGGCAGAGCACAGTTCAACGCAGTGGCTAACTATAGGGTGAAGCACAGTTCAACACAGTGGCTAACTATATGGTCCAGCACAGTTCAACACAGTGGCTAACTATATAGGGTGCAGAACAGTTCGACACTAGGTGACTATGGGATGAAGCCGAGTGGCTAACTAGAGGGTGCAGCACAGTTGAACACAGTGACTAACTATATGGTGCATCACATTTCAACACAGTGACTAATCATATGGCGCAGCACAGTTCAACATTGTGATTATTTGCAGTGTTGTTAGCAGGTTTGGCCATGGTTTCTGCTAAACACACACTGAGAATTATTAGAGTATGCATACAAATATGATATTCATGTGAGAATTTAATTCAGAGGTACATACACATTTGGTGTTCAATTAATTAGTGAAATTAACACGTATCAAGTTTATTACAAAAGAAATCAATGAAAATAAAGATAAACTCAATTGCTTCTAAAATAAATAGAAAAAAAAACACAAAACCAATTTAGCACAGACAGTGTAATGATGGGCACTTCTACAAATTAGCTATAGATGGCGCACGGAACACCACAAAACTTAATGCCGAAACACCCCAAAAAGTTAATTATCTCGGGAATGGGATGGCCTATCAAGCTACAAATAGTTGCATTAAATCAGCGATTAAATAAAGAACATTCTGTGACGCCAGACCTCATCATTCAAGAGGAGTTATGCCCCAAGATAAATGCCACATACAAACTCATAAACAAACATGATTTTGTTTTGTGTGTGTATATTTCACTAGAATTTTCTCTAACACCATCAACAAGTTTTAGCATCAGAAGAAAAAGAAACATTACATTCACAAAGAATATTCATATTCTCTGTTTAATTTAACTCTAAATGTAGGGTAGAGTTGGTTTCTAGTTTGGGCATGTATATGACATATAGGGTATGGTATGCTGTGATATTATTATGCAGGCTTGGGCTTAGGGTAGAAGGTTTTAATTTGGAGTGCACAACATTTTGATTCATTTAAAGACTCACACTAGCATGAGAGTTTCAACTTGAGGTATCATTTAATTTTACTTGGCATCAGGAGTCCGCTTAAAGCAGATTTCTTAAGTTTCCTTGCAAAGTATTGGAATAATGGCATCGGTTATAAAGTGGACAAATTAACCACCTTCCTATTCCACTTTAAGAATGCAGCTGTACTCAAGATTTCTCTTTTTATGCAAACTATGTTCTCCACAGGCCAAGAAGTCTACCAACTCTTGCAAATGGGCGAAGCAACACGCCAAAAAGCTGTGCATACATTGTTCATGTGAAAAATTGTGAATTCATTTATTTGGCTATTGTCAGAGAATATAATATGCCCTGCACAATCACAAATTCTCATGCATACTATTTCAAAAGAACTGTTGTACATTTTAAATATACTTCCACAATGTTTCTCTTACATCCTAGACCACATTCAGTGGTACAGCTGGTTAACAATGCTTCTAAAGGACATTCAATTGCTATCAGGTGTTTAACTAGTTTTGGGGACATATACCTGAATCCACAGGGATATATTGTATTCACTTTTTGTTTGCCTTTCAAAGTCAGAGAGCTGGGAGGGACATCAACACATGTTCACTGCTGTCAAAATTAATCTAAGTCAATTGGGTTCTGTCTTTGGCAAGTCTTCTGCATCAGGAAAAATGTCTTTGTAAGGGGGATTTCCACCAGCTACACCAAAGGTTGAGCCCCCCAGTCAGCACTTTTTCTATCAAACAGGCACCCTTTGTCTGCAGACTTCCGACAAACATGCTATTTCCTGTGTATTCCGCCTTAAATAATTGATGAACATCACCCATGCAGCATCATTTAATGCAGTGTTTCCTCAATGGGTAACCCCTTGTGTGGGTGGTCACAGAAATCTCATGAAACTGTTCTTCTGCACAAAAGGGTTTTATTTTGAAGTGCAGTGGTGTAGTAACACACTGGTATTTTTCAAAAACATAGGACATTCACATTTGAGGACATACAAAGTGTTGTACCTAAATACGAATGATCAAGTAGTCAATATTTGAGACATCTACTTGTACAGTTTGTTCATTCTGTATAGGTTCCTTGGGAAGGAAGCTTAGAGAATTCAGTGGAATCATAGATAGGTAGGGGGCCCATAGAGTGTGAGCACAATCAAGAGTTGAACAACA
Source organism: Ambystoma mexicanum (assembly GCF_040938575.1). NCBI lineage: Eukaryota > Metazoa > Chordata > Amphibia > Caudata > Ambystomatidae > Ambystoma > Ambystoma mexicanum. The sequence goes on along the minus strand of NC_090928.1, from coordinate 878,193,878 downwards.
ACATATAAAACATGTCAACACGACAGTGTTTCAGCCATTTTGCGTGGAGCTAGGTGAGCTCTAATGGTATAGGCCATCATCAGGACAGGAGTGTCTTTACGAGTGGAGGGTCCTATGTGGTCTCTAGGAGTGAAACAGACAAAGAATGTGTCAAGATGTACGTGGTCAGCAAAAGATCTAGCAGAGAGAAGTTATGAATACTATGTAAGGTGGATGCCGGTGCTTACCAAATCCGAGGAGCTTAGTGGCTCAGATTAAGAGGTGGAAGGATCCACTTCTTTAGGATGCAGTCGTCATCTTGTAAACAGGCGAGGTCACGCCTGTCAGGGGATAAGGAGGTAGGATTACTAAATGGCACCCCAAGGGTGCGGTTCCTCTCTAGACCATAGTTAGTGTGTGATTAGGGAGGTGGTGGTGTAGGTCTTAACAGATTTGGTGAGAGTAGACCTAGTGGTGGTCCCACTAAACGTGGAGTGTTCTTAAATGGGATAAAAAAGGGCTTCTGTGGAATCACAAATGCCATTTATCAAATGCACAGAGAAATTGGTGCTAATCTGTATTTAATAGAATGGGCCTCATTACGACCCAGGCGGTAATCTTCCGTCATTACCGCCATGGCGTAATGAGTGTTTACGTCGTGGGCCGATGGCGTAAAGAGCGCCACATTACGAACCATCGCGCACGAGCATTACGCCATGGCGGTAATGCAATTAACACCATGGCGGAAAAGGCCCCTACCGGCATCGTAAAGCGAGCAAGGTGCACTTCCGCCACCGTAAGTAGCGGCCACCGTAATTAGCAGCCACCGTAATTTGCGGTGGCCATAAAAAGCAGGACCGGAAATACCTTCATTGCGCCGGAACGGGAAACAGCACGTCGGCCATCTTTAAAAACACAATCCATTGCCATCCTACCGAACAACACCAGATCCAACCCTGACACCTGTCCCAACCAATCACCCACCCATCCAACTACCCAAAAATGCCTAAAGCTGTTAAGAAGGCATGTGACTGCCAGCGCCAGGAAAGATTCAGCCAGGAGGAACTCTGCATGCTTGCGGAGACCCTGCAAGACAACGCAGCTGTCGTTTTCTCCGCTGAAATGACCAGGACAGCGATAGGGAAAAAGAAGGCCATCTGGGCCCTGGTGGCTGAGCGCGTCAGCGCGGCGGGGACCGTACCCCGCACCCCACAGCAGTGCAGGAAGCGCTGGGACGACCTCCGCATACGGGTCAGAGCGGTCATCTCTGCGAACCGCAACCTTGCAATGGGTACCGGTGGAGGGTCGGAATCCCCACTAAAACTCCAACCGTGGGAGGAGATTTGTGCAACCATGATTGGCATGGAAGCCATTGAAGGCGTCGGAGGGATGGAAAGGGGAGCTCCGACATCAGGCGATGAAGGTAGGTGCCTCAAACAAGACATGCCATAGTCACTGCAGTCCATTCATGTGTAGCACAAGGTTGCCCTAGAGTGTAAATGCAACACATTTCCACACTGCCCATAGCCACGTGCGTGCACCACCCTGTATACACTGCTGGCACCCGCATACCTGCATCCACATTCCACACTAAAAGGAGACAACCTGCATGGCCCTGCCTGAAATCTGCCTCATCTACTGACCAGAATAATGTCTATCATTGTCATTCCAAAGTCCGCAGACCCATCAATAACGCCCTCCCTCCTTTGCTCCACCACAGGCACAGATTCACACCCCGAGGACTAGGACACCCCTGCGACGAAGAGAGCCAAGAAGGCCAATTATACTGTCCCCGCACCCTCGACCTCAGCTGCAGTGAGGCAGACCCCACAACAAGCAGGACCCACTGCAAGCATACCAGACGTCCCACCGGCAAGCACCCCTGTAGTCAGCAGGCCAGCAGCAGCTGCTCCACCTCTACCAAAATTGCCTGCCACAGAAGGCACCGGGTCAGCGGCCAGCAGCAACATGGGTGAGACAGCTGCAATAGCTGCATGTTCAGACTCAGACATTGAGGAGCACGAAGTCAGAAGCCCCACTGACCTACTACATTCCCCCTGTTTGTCAGACGCCAGCCCCCATGAGGATCACACACAGGGGCACACAGAGGTAGAGGAGTGGCCTTCTACCCCATGCCCAGTCCTCAGTCCACAGGAGGGAAGCACCCCCTCCATCACACCACCAGCACTGGCCATGGGCCAGCAGGGGCAGCAGTCCCTCGAGGACATCACAGAACGGCAGCAACAACTGTCCACGATGCTGGCTGAGCATGCCGCAGAATGTGTGGGGGCTAGGGCAACCATTGAAAAGGCCATGGAGACCCTAAGGGCCGAAGTTGCGCAGAGCACTGCCACCCTGAGGGATGCCATGCAGGCCATGTCCAGGGACATCTGTGCTGAACTTGCCGGCTTGCGTCGTGCGCTCACTGAGCTCACCCACACCCTACAGGACGTGCATGCACGGGGGCAGGCAGGGACATCCTCCACTGCCAGTTCTGCACAGAGCAGCCCCGTCCGACGTTCCGGACGTAACCTGCGCTCCACAGCCAGGGGTGCTCCGGGGGCCGGGAGAGGGGGCTTGTAACAGCCTGTGCCCACTGTCACAGGCATCTGTTGACACCTACATGGGGTGTGTTGGGGTGTGCAGGGGGGAGGGGGGAGGGGGTGTGTTGGGGTGTGCAGGGGGAGGGGGGAGGGGGTGTGTTGGGGTGTGCATGGGGGAGGCGGGAGGGGGTGTGTTGGGGTGTGCAGGGGGGTGGGGGGAGGGGGTGTGTTGGGGTGTGCAGGGGGGAGGGGGTGTGTCACAAAGTTTCATAGTTTCAATACACTTTTTTCTTTCCCAAAATGAAATGTGTGGACATTTTCATTGCGTATGTGTGCTTTATTGGTGTACAGTCCACAGTGTGCATGTCCCAGAGACACACAGTGCCCCCAGTGCAGTCTCCATGTGATTCACACCAGCCGTGTGTGCTAGAAGCAGTGGTCGATGATACTTTGGCGCATTGCACGCCCCTCCTGTGCGTCGCCTCCTCCATGGGGTGCCGCCCCATCTGCACCCTCCTCATCCTCATCGTCAGGTGGTTGCAGTTCTGCGTCAGGGGGCAGGGGCACATTCCGTCTGACGCACATATTGTGTAGCATGACACATGCCATGACGATCTTTGCCACCTTCTCATGGTGGTACAGGAGTGCCCCACCAGACCTGCTGAGGCTTCGGAACCGTGCCTTCAATAGGCCGAATGTCTGCTCTATGACCACACGAGTACGTGTATGTGCACGGTTGAAGTCCTCCTCGTGCTGGTTCTGCGGGTTACGGACTGGTGTAAGGAGCCACCTCTTCAGGGGATAGCCTGCATCACCTGTATGTAGGCGAGAATGTGTGTGTCAGTCATGTCGTCTGATCAAGAACATGATGTGCCAACATGGCTTGCATCCAACTGTTACTTTGGCTCACTTCTGTTTGTTTGTTTGTTTGTTTGTTTGTTTGTTTGTTTGTTTGTTTATTTATTTGGTAATGCGCTCCGAGCCCGTGGGCATCTGGGCGCAGCAGTACAAGAGGACTCGAAACTTAGTTACAAAGCCTGACACAGGCTGTTACAGAAAAACAGTGGTTGGTTACAGTAGGTGATACAATGCATATAGAATATCAAGTTTAAACGCAAAGAGAGCAGCATTATAACAGGTTGTGCCGTTACCACTAGGGTGAGGGACGTTGCATGTCGTTGTTGTGCAGCCATTTGAGAGCGTAGGATCTGAATCTTGTGTAGGGTAAAGGGCATCTAAGGTCGGGTGGGAGTGTGTTCCATGATTGTGCAGCTCTAACTGGGAAACTTGCACCGCCCGCTGTGGTAAATTTGAATCTGGGGACTTCCAGTAGGAAGGTATTGGCAGATCTCATCAGTCGGTTAGAGGGTCTCCAGTTGATTCTTTCCGCTAGGTAGGGGGGTGCTTGATTGTTGAGGCATTTAGAAGTGAGGGAAATAGTTTTAAGAAGGATTCTGTCCTTTATCTTTAGCCTATGGGCTTCAATCCGATGTTTGGAGATATGTTCTCTGCGTGGGATGTTCAGAGCTGCTCTAAGAGCGTTATTTTGCAATCTCTGGAGTTTGTCAGTGACCGACTTGTTGGCACCTGAGTATAAGGCGTTGCAATAGTCGAGTCTAGACATGACAAGGGCATTGGCCAAGGTGAGGCAGCTGGCACTGGACAGGAAGGGTCTGGCGGCATGGATGAGTTTACACGTGTAGGTGGTTGAGGAGGCAAGGGAATTCACTTGCTTTTTGAGGGTGAGAGCTGAGTCAAGGTAAAAACCCAACGTTTTGACCTCGCGCATAACCTTAATAGTATTGTTATCAATGTTAAATGAGGTGTAGTCCGGGGTGAGTTTGGATAGTTTGTGGTCTGAACCGAGGAGCAGGATTTCAGTTTTATCGTCGTTCAGGCAGAGGCCATGTGTGGCCATCCATGCTTGAATGAGGATGTAAATTTTGTTCACCAGAGCCAGGTCCACTTCGTAGTTGCCCGAAAGGGGTATGAGGATCTGGGTGTCATCTGCGTAATTAGTGTAGGTGACGCCCAGACTGTCCAACTTGTCGAACAATGGCTTGGTGAAGATATTGTACATAGTGGGTGAGACACAGGAACACTGTGGGACTCCACATGTGATTTGGATGGGGTCAGCACAGGTAGTGGAGGAGAACACTCTCATAGTCCGGTTGGCTAGAAAGGATTGGACCCAAGCTATAGCGTCTCCTGTGAAGTTGGCAGCCAGCTTGAGGTGGTTGCATAAGACTGCATGGTCCACCAGATCAAAAGCTGCTGACAAGTCCAGTAAGAGTAGCAACGCTGTTTTCCCATTATCCTTAAATTCCTCAATTTTGGTTTTGAGGTCTATCAGGGCAGTTTCCGTGCCATGGAGCGGGCGGAAGCCCGATTGGCGCGAGCCTAGTAGATGATAAGCTTCTAGGTACTCTTGAATTTGGAAATAGGCTACTCTGTCGATAATTTTTAGTAGGAAGGGCACTGTGGTAATGGGCCTATAGTTAGTCGGGATAGAAGGATCGAGAGTTTGTTTTTTGAGAAGGGGGAGGACCCAGGATTCTTTTAAGTTGGCTGGCACTGTGTTAGATTTGAAGGATGAGTTAATAAGCTTTGAGATGAAAGGGGCTAAGTCTCTGACAGCGTCCTTTATTATTTGAGCTGGGCAGCTGTCGCCCTTACAGTTAGAGGGCTTCAGTGAGAGGATGGCCTTTTCAGTGTCGATGATGGAGATCGGTTTGAAGCTAAAAGGGGGGATAGTGGTAGGTTCAGTTACTGGAGGCAGTTGTTGATCAGTAAGAGAGAGGGCATCTTTTTTGTTCGTTATTTTAAGTTGGAGGGTGGAGATTTTGTTTGATAGGGCATTCTGTATATTAGTGCACCATATCTTGTCCTTTGGGACCGTGTCAGATGGTTGGATAGGGGATTCCATTTCCCGGAGGATTTCAAATAGTTCCTTGGTATTCGATTTGGCATTGGTAATTCTGTCATTGAATACATTTCTTTTGGTGTTGATGATTTCAGACTTGTAGTGTTTTGTAGCTTGGGTTAACTTGGATTTGTTGTCGTTAGTGGGCGAATTACGCCAGATGGTTTGGAGGTTTCGTTTCTGCTTTCTAAGGTCCTTAAGGTGGGGGGTGAACCAGGCGTTGAGGTGGGCTTCTTGCTTAGCTTTGCGTAATTTTGCAGGTGCAATGGTGTCTAGTGCGTGAGACATAGCTTTGTTAAAGGTGTCTACTAGTGTATCTGGGTCAGTGTTGTCCTTCAGACCGTTAATAGTGGGGAGGAGGAGGGGGATAGGTTTTTCTGTAGTAATATCTTTTTTATTTCTGGTGGGGAGTGGTGGTATCATTTTGATAGTCTTGGGGCTGGGGAGGTCAAGTGTGGCAGTGAAATTTATTAGAAAGTGGTCGGTCCATAGTTGAGGGGTGATGGAGGTGATGACTATGTTACAGTTGAGTTCAAGGGTTCTGCCTTTAGCATGTGTGGGGGAGAGAATTTTTTGGGTAAGGCCTTGGTCGTTTAGGATAGCTGTTATAGAAAGGGCATTTTTATTGCCTGGTTCATTGAAGCCGATGTTGAAGTCGCCCATCAGCAACATTTGCGAGTGTTTTTGGGTATTGTTCGCTATGAGGGTAGTAAGGTCATCTTCAAAGGTTCCCAGGGGACCTGGGGGCCTGTAGATCAGGTGAATGGCTAGCGTGCGGTTATTGGAGAGTTGCATTTTTGCTGAAAGTACTTCGCAGGAAGCGCAGGGGTGTGAGGTGGTGAGTCGGATAGGCAAGGTGGTTTTCGCGATGATTGCTAGGCCACCGCCTTTAGCATTAGGTCTGTCTACTCTGTGGATCTGGTAGTTGTCAGGTATGGCTAACATCAGTGAGGGTCCTGCTGCCTCATGGAGCCAGGTTTCTGTTACGGCAAGGAAGTCAATGCTACTGTTGTTCAGTATGTCAGCAATTTCAATTGCATGTGCTACCATGGATCTGGCATTGATAAGGGATCCAGTAAGAGTTAGGGTGTTGTTGGGAATGGGATGACTTACGAGTCTTTTTGTGTGCTTATTTTGACTCTGGCGTATCTTTTGGTAGGGGTGAGTAGGAGTTAGGGTTGGAGTTAAAGGTGTCGTAGCTAGAGTTTGCTTATCCATGTGTGTCTGTAAAGATGGGAGTCTAGCAGTATTGTTTGTACTGTTTCTTTTAGGTTCGTAAATGCAAGGTAGCCTTGCCCTGAGTCTCAGGTTTCTATCAATGGGCGGGCGAGAGCTGAGGGTAGCAAAGGTCATGATTGTAGCTAGGAGGGTCGAGGAGGTCAAGTTTCTGCACATGGTAGTTGGTGTGGTCCGCAGATGCACTTTACTTTCCCTGTTTGGTTGAGATGTCTGGCTAGGGTGGCATAAAAGTGTAGTGCAGGTGGCTGGTTGAAGCTGGGGCTGCGCCTAGTGATAGAGGGCGTGATATTCACGAAGCACAGTGTGGGCTAGAGTGCATGGTCTGTTAATGATGATGGGGCACAACACAATCAAGGTGGCCCGTTAGCGACCATAGGGCACAACACAGTTAAAGTGGTCCGTTAGCGACCATAAGGCACAACACAGTTAAAGTGGTCCGTTGGCGACCATAGGGCACAACACAGTTAAAGTGGTCCGTTAGCGACCATAAGGCACAACACAGTTCAAGTGGTCCGTTGGCGACCATAGGGCACAACACAGTTAAAGTGGTCCGTTGGCGACCATAAGGCACAACACAGTTCAAGTGGTCCGTTGGCGACCATAGGGCACAACACAGTTAAAGTGGTCCATTAGTGACCATAAGGCACAACACAGTTCAAGAGGTCCGTTGGCGACCATGAGGCACGACGCACTGAGAGAGACCATGAGCACCTAGGTATAAGTAGTACCAAGAAAACTAGGGTCTAAGTACGTGGACACAGCAATGGTAGTTATAGTGGGTACGGGTGTGGATCAGATTATGCAAGCATGAGACGATTCATTAGCAGCGCAATGGGGGGCAAATTTAAATGCATAGGTTCATGGGTACCTAGATCAAGTTTATCAAGAGGGTAGGTGCAGTACAGGGGCATCTAGATGCGAAATGGCACAATTAGGCAGCCAACAGCAGTGCATCACAATTTACTGGGCACAGTATAAAGTCTTCTAGGTACAAAATGGCAATTGGGCAGGCATTGCAGTCTGTGACAGGAGATGAGATGGGACGTATCCAAGTGGCACATTATAGGCAAGGACAGCAAAGACATGTGCGGCCGTGTGGGGTGGCAGCAATTAGTTAGACAAGAGCGTAAGTAATGCGTTGTAAATTAGACGCTTCTAGGCAGCAGGTGGCTTACCTGGAGCAGCACGGGCAGAGTTTGTGGCCCCTGGCTCCTGTGGCTCCAAACAGGCACACAACAGGCCTTAGAATGGCCTTTGGATTGGCCGGCGATCCGCCTGCCGGCGGTTCCTTCGAGTGAAATCGAGGTTTAGCCTCGATTTCGTGCCGCGATGCACCCGGCATGGGCAAGTCAGGCACTTGTGGGGACAGGGTCAGGCAGGCCCTGTTCCAATGGCACGCTCGCTTCCTGGATCCTCTTTCCTCCTCGGATCCTCTGCTGGGCTGGGGGGCTGGGAGGGCTCCTGCCCTCACCCCTCTAGGTGGATGTTGGGAGTGGGGGACCTGGGGCACACAACAGGCCTTAGAATGGCCTTTGGATTGGCCGGCGATCCGCCTGCCGGCGGTTCCTTCGAGTGAAATCGAGGTTTAGCCTCGATTTCGTGCCGCGATGCGCCCGGCATGGGCAAGTCAGGCACTTGTGGGGACAGGGTCAGGCAGGCCCTGTTCCAATGGCACGCTCGCTTCCTGGATCTTCTGTCCTCCTCGGATCCTCTGCTGAGCTGGGGGGCTGGGAGGGCTCCTGCCCTCACCCCTCTAGGTGGATGTTGGGAGTGGGGGACCTGGGGCACACAACAGGCCTTAGAATGGCCTTTGGATTGGCCGGCGATCCGCCTGCCGGCGGTTCCTTCGAGTGAAATCGAGGTTTAGCCTCGATTTCGTGCCGCGATGCGGCATGCACTACATGCACTAATTGATTCACACAATGCAACCAGTATATGCTCATGGCTCCCATGGCCTGTTTTGCATGCCATCACCCAATGTATGCAGAGGGGTTGAGTGCATTGTGAGTGCCCATCCTCTGTCTCCGTTCTCTGTGTTACTCACAGCCAGGTGGAGTATGCATCATTCCCCCCCTTTCAGCCAGGTGGAGTATGCATCATTCCCCCCCCTTTCAGCCAGGTGGAGTATGCATCAATCCCCCCCCTATCAGCCAGGTGGAGTATGCATCATTCCCCCCCCCCTTTCAGCCAGGTGGAGTATGCATCATTCCCCCCCCTTTCAGCCAGGTGGAGTATGCATCATCCCCCCCCCCATTTCAGCCAGGTGGAGTATGTATCGGTACGTCATTCACCTGCCCACTTCCATGACATTGGACTCACCGAGTAGCCAGGATCATGGGCCTGCATGTCGCTCCATGTAGCGTGGTATTGTGGAGTTCCTCAGGACAATAGAATCATGGGTTGATCCGGGGAATCGGGCACAACAATGTGTGATGATCTTGTTGGAGTCACAGACCATTTGCACGTTGATTGAGTGGAACTGTTTCCAGTTGCGGTACGGTACCTCCATGGCACGTGGAACCACCAATTCCACATGGGTGCAGTCGATGGCACCAATGCAACGGGTATGCCGGCTAGTGCATGGAAACCCACTTTGGTGTTTGCAATGTCCTGGGCAGTCCGTGGTAATGAGATGTGGTCGTCTGTGTGCTTGTGGAGGGGATCGAGCACTTGGATGAGTGTTCGTGAGAATAATGGTTGTGAAATGCCATGCAAGTGCCCCACTGTGTGCTGGTAGGTGCCTGTGGCCAGGAAGTGGAGTACAGACACTACCTTCAGTAGGGGGGGGATGGCGGTTGGAGTTTCTATCATGCTGACGATGTCGTTGTGTATCATGTCTACGATGGCGGTGATGGTGTCCCGGTCCAAACGGTACAGGGTGTGGATCTGCTCAGCAGTGAGGTTGAATGGATTGGCTCTGATGCGTGGGATTGGGGGCTGCCTGCGTGGTGGCACTGGCTGTGCTGGTGGGGCTTGCTGGGCCTGCCTTGCCCTCCTTCTCCTCCTGCGTCTCCTCTGTGCTGCCTGTTGTTGTTGCTGTTGTAGCACATGCATTGCTATCAGGTCCTCCAGCCCCAACATTGCTAGTCATATTGGTATCATTGTGGAGTGTGACTGGGTGTGGGAAGGGGTGGGGTGTGCTCTTTTTGTACTTCCTGAGTCTGTATTGCCTTCACCTGTGCTGTTTCTGTGCACCTGTGGCAGCTGCATTCACTTTACATGGCCCTTTACGGTTGGTTCGCGATGGCGTAATTAGCACCATGGCGGTAAGGTACTTAGCGGGCTGGGTGATGGCGTTAGGTGCATGTCCGCTTGGGTCGGCATTTGCGTACCTTTGCGTACCGGTGTGGCCGGTCGCGTGCGCGCACCCTTAGCGCAGTTAGCGGCAGCGTTAACTACGATGCCACTAATGGCATCGTAGCTAACGGTCACGGGTCATGATCGGACCTGGCGGAAAAAGTTGGCGGTAACCATTTACCGCCATCGTTTTTCACTTAGCGCCAGGGTCGTAATGAGGGCCAATGTGATTAAAAAGAGTGCCCCTTCTCAACGGTCCTCGGGGAATGGTGGACCTTGATCTATGTAGGCTGTGCAAGTTCTGGATTACGGTGCCACAACACGTGTCATGCAGCCTATGGTGTAGGTGGCACGAAGGGCTTTGGGCGTTTAAATGTGCAGAATCATACTGTTTAGAGATTCCTTACAGTGAGGGTAGGCCTACCAATTTCTGTGCATAAAGCTGCGTGCAGTAGAGAGTGGGGAAACAGGCAACACATCCAATCCTGTTTTTGTTTTTTAAATCAAGCAAAGAGTTCAGTTGTTGTAGCCTGTTAGGTGATTTCATTTTAGTGGAATGTAAAATACTGCATCCATTGGAATTACCTTTTAATAGATGTGCATTGCCTGTCTTCATGGAAATTGTGTATGCATTTTAAAGGCTGGCTGATGCCTCTAATATTTCAGGCCATGAAACACACATACACTGGTTAACGGTTTATGACTGGGCCTGATTTTAACAGGTCGAGGGCAGTTTAAAACTTGGCCTTTTGATACAATGTCACACTAAGAAAACAGGCTCACAAGCTTATGGTCCGGCTCCCCTCATAAACAGTAAGACACCACAAAATTGTTGATTTTGGAATAAAAATAGGGCCTATTTCCTTGTATTTTTAAGTGTAGCATATTCTCTGAGGACGTCATCAATATCTGTTTGGCTAAGCTATTGCGATAGTTACTGATTAATGTAAGGCTTTATTACACTAACAGAACTGCCCTCTAACCCTTTTTGTCTCTTGAAATCAAATGAAAAAACCCAGACAGACTCCGGACACATTTAACAATTTTTCACATGACATGCACATAGAAGCCAATTCTATGGTATAGTTTTACTTAATTGTGATTGGTAATGTAGGCCTTATCAACAAATGCAATTCAATACACACAATGGCCCTCATTACGACCCTGGCGGAAAGCAACTGACCTGACTGCCATAGCGTAAATAGCGTTTCCGCCATGGCACGACAGAGTAAAGTGCGGCTAATTCTGACCCATCGGGCACGAGCACTACGCCTTGGCGGAAGTGCAAAGTCCGCGATGGCGGAAATGTCCCCAAAACGCCCCTCACCGCCGTCGTACGGCGACCTAGGTGCAATTCCGCCACCGCACATAGCGGTCACCGTAATGAGCGGCAATCGGAAAATACGGTGACCGTAAATATACGGAAACGGAAGCAAAAACATGGTCCCGGAACGGGAAACAGCACGCCGTACACCCTATAAAATCAGAATATTCACACAACCATTAAAAATACTACCCTGAGAGACATCCCAACCCGTCATCCACCCTAGTGAAACCAAAACAATGGGAAAAGTAGCGAAAAAAGCGTGCGACCGCAAGCGGCAGGTCCACTTCTCACGTGAGGAACTCACGGTGCTCACAGAGACCCTCCAGGAGAATGCTGCCGTCGTCTTCTCGACGCAAATGACCAGGACGGCACTTGCGAACAAGAAGGCCATATGGGCCCTGGTGGCACAGCGGGTAAGTGCGGTGGGGACCGCACCCCGCAACCCACAGCAATGCAGAAAGCGATGGGACGACTTGCGGATACGCGTACGGAGCATACTATCCGCCAACCGTAACATTGCCACAGCTACCGGGGGAGGATCGGAATCACCCATCAAGTTGACCCCCTGGGAAGAAATCTGTGCCTCCACCATTGGAATGGAGACCATAGAGGGAGTCGGAGGGATGGAGAAAGGAGTGCAGACATCCGAAGAATCAGGTAGGTGGGCCAAATAAAACTATGCTAAAACCACAATGTCCAATCATGTGAAGTACCATGTGTCCACATAGTGCAACAGAAACACATGTCCAGGAGAACGTCCACTTACATTGGCCTGATAGCGGACATTAAAAGTCAAATTAAATAAATAAATTATTAAAATTCCTAAAAACACCCTCTACACGTGCAGCAGGCACCCCCTAACTGCAGGCTGCAATACAACTGCACCCTCAATCCACACAAAAATGAAACCACCTCCAAGGCCCTGACCCAAATCACCCTCAGGTACCACCCCAATGCATGTGATACATTGCCATTCCAATTTCCACAGACCCATTAATAACGCTCGCCCTCCTTTACTCCACCACAGGGTCCGATTCAAACGACGAGCTCCAGGAAACCCCTACCAGCACACCTGCAAAGAGGGCCAAGACCAACGGCCAAAGACCCTCCACCTCAGCTGCACGGATCAAGACACGGCAGCAGACACAATTCAAGTGGCAGCACACAGGAGGGGACTTCAACAGGCACCCCAGCAGCCAGCATGGCCACAACACCACCACCACCACAGGCCCCCCCAATGGATGCCACAGAAGGCACTGCTTCTGGTGGCAGCAGCACCATAGGTGACACTGCATTAATGGCAGCATGCTCCGACACAGAAAACGGTGATGTCGATGTACGATCCATCCATGACCTGTCTCAATCCCCCTGTTTGTTTCATCCCATACAACATGAGGATACCACGCAGGGGCACTCACAAGACGACGACTGGCCATCCTCCACAAGCCCTGTGTCAAGGCAACATGAGGTGATCAGCCCCTCTGTGACACCACCGCAAATGGCCATGGCCCAGCAGAGGCAACAGTCCCTCGACCAGGTGATCGTGCAACAGCAGCAACTGGCCACGCTCCTCAAGGACCATGCTGATGAATGTGGGGGTACCAAGGCAGCCATAGAAACATGTACAGAGACACTAAGGGCAGAAATGGAGAGAAGCATCGAGAGCCTGAGAGTACAAATGGAGAGAAGCACCGAGAGCCTGAGAGTACAAATGGAGAGAAGCTCCGAGAGCCTGAGGGGGGAACTGCATGCGACGTCCAAAGACGTATGTGCTGAACTTGCCGCTGTGCGCCGTGTGCTCACTGAGCTCTCACAAACCCTTAGGGACATGCATGGACGTGAGCAGGCAGAGACATCATCCGTTGCAAGTTCCGTCCAGGGCAGCCCCCAACGTAGATCTGGGAGGAACCTGCGCTCCACAGGCAGGGGTGCCCCTGATACCCGGAGAGGGGGCTTGCAATAGCGTCTGCCCACTGACAATGAGCATCTTTGGACACTGGTGTTCGGGGGGGAGGTAGGAGGGTGGAGGGGGTGTGTTGGGCTTACTTGGGTGGCGGGTCGATGGGGTGTGTAACACAATTTCACATATGCTATAAACATTTCACAATCATCCAATGAGATGTGTGGACATTGATCTTTTTGTACGAGGCCATCATAGGCGTACAGTCCATATTGTGCATGTTCCAGACACACACAGTGCCACAAGTCCCGTGTCCATGTATCAGCCACCAGGCATGAGTGCTAGAAGCGTGAATCTATGATAATCTGACAAATTTCACGGCCCTCCTGTGCCTCGCGGACTCCTTGAGGTTCTGCCACATCCCCACCCACATCATCACCATATTCTGGTGCTTGCAGTTCTGCGTCAGGGGGCATGGGCACATTTCTACGTATGCACATGTTGTGTAGCATGACACATGCCATGACCATCTTTGCAACCTTCTCATGGCGGTACAGGAGTGCCCCGCCAGACCTGCTGAGGCAGCGGAAACGACCCTTCAGTAGGCCGAATGCCTGTTCTATGACTACACGGGTACGTGAGTGGGCATGGTTGTAGTCCTCCTCATGCTGGTTCTGTGGGTTCCGGAGTGGTGTAAGGAGCCATCTCTTCAGTGGATACCCGGCATCACCTGTATGTGGACAATAAAGGATGTTTGAGGAATGACATTGCTACGTAAGCACCCCCCCCCTTCCTGGCAGGTCATTGCCGCATCACATACCCCACATTATCATGCATGAAATGAGACTCACCGAGTAGCCAGGATCTGTTCCCTGCATGTCGCTCCATGTAGCGTGGTATTGTAGAGTTCCGTAAGACCATGGAATCATGGGTTGATCCAGGAAATCGGGCACAACAATGTGTAATGATCCTGTTTGAGTCACACACCATTTGTACATTAAGAGAATGATATTGTTTTCAGTTGCGGTACTGGGCCTCCATGGCATGTGGGACAACCAATTCCACATGGGTGCAGTCGATGGCACCAATGCAACCCGGTATGCCGGCAAGTGCATGGAATCCCACTTTTGTGTTCGTAATTTCTTGCTCCGAGCGTGGTAGAGAGATGTAGTCGTCTGCGTGCTTCAGGAGGGCATCAAGCACTTGCAATAGTGTCCGTGACAACAGTGGCTGTGAAATGCCATGCAACTGTCCGACTGTGTGCTGGTAGGTGCCTGTGGCCAGGAAGTGGAGTACAGACACCACCTTCAGTAGGGGTGGGATGGCGGTTGGGCTATCTATCATGCTGACAAGGTCAGCGTGTGTCATGTCCACAATGGCGGTTATGGTGTCCCGGTCCAAACGGTAGAGGGTGTGGATCTGCTCATCAGTGAGGTTGAACGGATGTGCTCGGAGGCGTGGGATTGCGGGCTGCCTGCATGGTGGTAGTGGCTGTGCTGGTGGGCCTTGCTGGCCCTGCCTTGCCCTCCTCCTCCTCCTGCGTCTCCTCTGTGCGGCCGGTTGTTGTAGTAGTTGGTGTTCGTCTCTTCTTGAAGTTGGAGTACTTGCAGTGCTATCAGGTCCCCCAGGGCCAACATCGCAAGTCCTGCCGGTAGCATTTTGGAGTGGGTGTGGTTGTGGGAGGGGGTTGGGTGTGCAATTTATGTGTTTTCAAGCTGTATAGCCTCCACCTGTGGTGATTCATTCCACCTGTGCAAGCTGCAATCCCCTTTGGGCGAGCACGTCCCGCACACAATGCTGCAAATCGACGCATGGCATCTTGCTATTACAATCATGTATTTCATCCCGATGGCAGTGAGATATTGCTTCATATGTTAATTCTGCTATGGTCCCATTGTTTCACATACTATCTTTGCAGTCGGGAACAAACTTGTGAAGGGTCAGTGGAATGTAGTACTCGATTAACGGTGGACCCTCATGCAGCGCTGTACCGCGGTTCACCGACGGGCGGAGCGTCCCATTTGTGAGTGAAGCCAGTTGCCATTTTCACACACTGCCGCACTAAATGGATGGATTTGTGATTTCAAGCGGTCACAGATGCCTTTTCGACGTGATGTTGCAAATGAGGAATTCGAAGGACAGCGCTTTCGGTTTCCAGCTAGCGGCGAGGAGACGCCCACAGGTCTGACTGCAGATAGAAAGTTGTATTGTTTAATGTCCTTGGGACAGGGGCCATGCCGAGAATGCAATGATTGATATGAATAGTATGGGATGCACAATAGCGTAGTGGAGGATAAGGCAGGACGTTCCCAAATACATGTTACTTCACAACACTAGAATTCCGGCCTGGAGCACAGTGGATTTTGCAGACTGCATTAAGCACAGATTCAATGGAAATTTCAAATGTTATGTGAGTAAATAATCAGGCGTTTTTATACCGGGATGAGGGAATGATGTATGGATGCATGGACAGATGATTTAATAGAGAGTCTGCCATGTACATGGCTTTTTGGAATCTATCAACTTCCTCTGCGCTATGTGATGCAGGGCTGCCATAGTGGGACCATCGTCTATCTGCCCTTGTTGAACCCTCCCTGTCTCGACGCGCCTTCAAACACTTGTGTCTATGCACGTTACTAATCCCATCTAATGGATTCTGTTTTAACAGACGCATGCACACAAACATTCGTTTGTAATAGTGTTTTCACCTCGATTTATATAGTTATGATTCGCAAGTGATTTTTGGGTGCGAATAATCCTTTTGAGTGGGCTAGCATGCATATGGCTGTGGATTTAGTGTGATCTTTGAAGTGAGTAATTCAAACGGAGTTCAGATGCCCATACTATTCTTTTTCGTTTCATTTGGGTGACAGGTATCTCCTCCCCTTTTGCCGCTGCCATCTGTATGCCATTCCTGCAGATGGCTTTTACTCCCGACACCTGCTGCTTCGTGTTAATCAGTGGAGCACCATTACGATCTTATGGGACGATCGCCAATGGCCCACATGCTCTTACGCAGTACTAGTGGCTAGGAGCAACATTTCGAGCTTTCAGCTGGACTAGTGCCTACCTAATGGGACGGCCCTGCGGTTCTAGGCGCTTCCATGTTGCCTTTTTGAACGTGAATGTAGCCCCTGTGTACCATGGAGGAACAGGGCGTCACACAAGAAGAAGCTGGTCATTTATTGCGGATGCAGCCCACAATTATGAGATATGATTTGGAGTTCATGACCTAATAGCTGTATGGCCCGGGTGATTTTGTTGTGCATTCAATTTTGATTATGATATTGACCGTGTAGCGTTATTCTTTGCAAGTAATGTAGCATATTCCTATTTGTGGAGCGATGTATTGTGAGGAGATCTGCTTTGGGTTCGGCTTTCTGAGTATAGTTGCGTGGTACTGTACTGGGCGCGTTTGCCTACGAAGCCCAGTAAGGTCAGGGATAGGGGCTGCAATTATGTCTGTTTTGATGATGTCATGCTCATGGGAGGGGGATTAGCTTTTGTGTAACAGATGCCTGTCAGCCAGGTGGATTGGTGGAATGATGTGATTTTCAGAATATGGCTGGTCACAGGTGCCTGTGTTTGCGTGCGTTTCTTGGAGGGAGACTGAGGTCATGTCCATTGGAATAGCTTCTGTATTCGTGCCATCTGTGCCCTGCTGCTCCCATTGGCCCCTCTTGAGATGTGCCTGGCTGCTCAGTCACTCTGCCAACTTGTGTGGTACATGCTTATGCTGATGGTTGGTTTGTTTACTGGCAGGAGTACAGGGCTGGTGCAGTCTCACTCAGGATACTGCTTTGTATGTTGCCTTACACTGGTGTCAAGCGATGGGGGGCCTGTTTTTGTTTGTCTCAGTTTTCAGTTCATGTTGCTGTACTTGAAGCTTCACATGCCTGTGCTGCATCAGTACGGCAATGGTGCCATGGCTAATATGGATGGCCACTCACAAGGCACTTGGAGCCCCTAAATTCATTTGTTCGTTGGCATGCATGGGTGACTTGTACATTTCACTGGTTGCATTGTGTGACTTCATTGCACCTACGAGGAGTTGTGCAATGTGGCCAGGGAGTGGTGTACAGGCACTCAGTAGGGCCTTTTACGGTTGGTTCGCGATGCCGTACTTCTCACCATGGCGGAATGGTACTTTCCGCCATGCTTGATGGCGTTAGGTACATGTCCGCTAGGGTCAGAATTCCCGTACCGTTGCGCCATGGTGGTAATTACGGTTTCGCAGTGCGCGCGTGCGCGTACTTGGTGCAGTTAGCGTTGGCGTTCACTACGGTGTCGCTAATGGCATCGTACTTTACGGTGACGGGTCATAATCGCACCGAGCGGTATTCGATGGCGGTATTGCATTTCCGCCATCGTTTTTCGATTTCCGCCAGGGTCGTAATGAGGGCCAATGAAAGGTGCACATTGCTTTAAAGTTATTACTTCCTCAAACATATTATAATACCGTTGTATATCATCTGTGTTATCTGGCTATGCTAAAGAAACACATTTTGCATTTAACTAGTTACTAACTAATTGCTAACTAACTAGTTGTTTACAGTCATACGCCAGGAATGAATGGAGGTAGGCACTTACAGGCTTCTTTCACTTAGGTTATGTTATGCACTGTGAAAAGTAACAGGAAGGCTATGTTGAGGCAGTACAAACCACTAACTGAATTATTCAACATGTGATCATGTCATATCTGGGTTCCACACAGACTACAGAAGCAAATTAACCCATTCAGCTCTCTCTCAAAACATCAATGGCAGTACCAGGTCTGGATATGTCCGGCCAACTCAGCCACTCCTCCTTGTAAGGTTAATAAAATGAGTGGGTCCATTATTTTGTCACCTATTATGTCAATGGTTAGTAATGGGAGGGATACGATAGTTGCCTGTTGTGACAAGATCATGCCTTACATGTAATGAGGCTTGTGAAATAAGACTCAGACAATTAAGCTGTCAATAATAGAAGCGACAACGTGTCAGATGTACATCAACATTGTTATTCTAACAATGAAAATATCAGAGTATGCATCATTCCCCCCCCTATCAGCCAGGTGGAGTATGCATCATCCCCCCCCTTTCAGCCAGGTGGAGTATGCATCGGTACGTCATTCACCTGCCCACTTCCATGACATTGGACTCACCGAGTAGCCAGGATCTTGGGCCTGCATGTCGCTCCATGTAGCGTGGTATTGTGGAGTTCCTCAGGACCATAGAATCATGGGTTGATCCGGGGAATCGGGCACAACAATGTGTGATGATCTTGTTGGAGTCACAGACCATTTGCACGTTGATTGAGTGGAACTGTTTCCGGTTGTGGTACGGTACCTCCATGGCACGTGGAACCACCAATTCCACATGGGTGCAGTCGATGGCACCAATGCAACCGGGTATGCGGCTAGTGCATGGAAACCCACTTTGGTGTTTGCAATATCCTGGGCAGTCCGTGGTAATGAGATGTGGTCGTCTGTGTGCTTGTGGAGGGGATCGAGCACTTGGATGAGTGTTCGTGAGAATAATGGTTGTGAAATGCCATGCAAGTGCCCCACTGTGTGCTGGTAGGTGCCTGTGGCCAGGAAGTGGAGTACAGACACTACCTTCAGTAGGGGCGGGATGGCGGTTGGAGTTTTATCATGCTGACAATGTCGCTGTGTATCATGTCTACGATGGCGGTGATGGTGTCCCGGTCCAAACGGTACAGGGTGTGGATCTGCTCAGCAGTGAGGTTGAATGGATTGGCTCTGATGCGTGGGATTGGGGGCTGCCTGCGTGGTGGCACTGGCTGTGCTGGTGGGGCTTGCTGGGCCTGCCTTGCCCTCCTTCTCCTCCTGCGTCTCCTCTGTGCTGCCTGTTGTTGTTGTTGCTGTTGTAGCACATGCATTGCTATCAGGTCCTCCAGCCCCAACATTGCTAGTCATATTGGTATCATTGTGGAGTGTGACTGGGTGTGGGAAGGGGTGGGGTGTGCTCTTTTTGTACTTCCTGAGTCTGTATTGCCTTCACCTGTGCTGTTTCTGTGCACCTGTGGCAGCTGCATTCACTTTACATGGCCCTTTACGGTTGGTTCACGATGGCGTAATAAGCACCATGGCGGTAAGGTACTTAACGGGCTGGGTGATGGCGTTAGGTGCATGTCCACTTGGGTCGGCATTTGCGTACCTTACCGCCATGGCGCTAAGTACGGTGTGGCCGGTCGCGTGCGCGCACCCTTCGCGCAGTTAGCGGCAGCGTTAACTACGATGCCGCTAATGGCATCGTAGCTAACGGTCACGGGTCATGATCGGACCTGGCGGAAAAAGATGGCGGTAACCATTTACCGCCATCGTTTTTCACTTAGCGCCAGGGTCGTAATGAGGCCCAATGTGATTAAAAAGAGTGCCCCTTCTCAACGGTCCTCGGGGAATGGTGGACCGTGATCTATGTAGGCTGTGCAAGTTCTGGATTACGGTGCCACAACACGTGTCATGCAGCCTATGGTGTAGGTGGCACGAAGGGCTTTGGGCGTTTAAATGTGCAGAATCATACTGTTTAGAGATTCCTTACAGTGAGGGTAGGCCTACCAATTTCTGTGCATAAAGCTGCGTGCAGTAGAGAGTGGGGAAACAGGCAACACATCCAATCCTGTTTTTGTTTTTTAAATCAAGCAAAGAGTTCAGTTGTTGTAGCCTGTTAGGTGATTTCATTTTAGTGGAATGTAAAATACTGCATCCATTGGAATTACCTTTTAATAGATGTGCATTGCCTGTCTTCATGGAAATTGTGTATGCATTTTAAAGGCTGGCTGATGCCTCTAATATTTCAGGCCATGAAACACACATACACTGGTTAACGGTTTATGACTGGGCCTGATTTTAACAGGTCGAGGGCAGTTTAAAACTTGGCCTTTTGATACAATGTCACACTAAGAAAACAGGCTCACAAGCTTATGGTCCGGCTCCCCTCATAAACAGTAAGACACCACAAAATTGTTGATTTTGGAATAAAAATAGGGCCTATTTCCTTGTATTTTTAAGTGTAGCATATTCTCTGAGGACGTCATCAATATCTGTTTGGCTAAGCTATTGCGATAGTTACTGATTAATGTAAGGCTTTATTACACTAACAGAACTGCCCTCTAACCCTTTTTGTCTCTTGAAATGAAATGAAAAAACCCAGACAGACTCCAGACACATTTAAAAATGTTTCACATGACATGCACATAGAAGCCAATGCTATGGTATAGTTTTACTTAATTGTGATTGGTAATGTAGGCCTTATCAACAAATGCAATTCAATACACACAATGAAAGGTGCACATTGCTTTAAAGTTATTACTTCCTCAAACATATTATAATACCGTTGTGTATCATCTGTGTTATCTGGCTATGCTAAAGAAACACATTTTGCATTTAACTAGTTACTAACTAATTGCTAACTAACTAGTTGTTTACAGTCATAAGCCAGGAATGAATGGAGGTAGGCACTTACAGGCTTCTTTCACTTAGGTTATGTTATGCACTGTGAAAATTAACAGGAAGGCTATGTTGAGGCAGTACAAACCACTAACTGAATTATTCAACATGTGATCATGTCATATCTGGGTTCCACACAGACTACAGAAGCAAATTAACCCATTCAGCTCTCTCTCAAAACATCAATGGCAGTACCAGGTCTGGATATGTCCGGCCAACTCAGCCACTCCTCCTTGTAAGGTTAATAAAATGAGTGGGTCCATTATTTTGTCACCTATTATTTCAATGGTTAGTAATGGGAGGGATACGATAGTTGCCTGTTGTGACAAGATCATGCCTTACATGTAATGAGGCTTGTGAAATAAGACTCAGACAATTAAGCTGTCAATAATAGAAGCGACAACGTTCACGCTAACCCTTCTAGAATTAAATGCTGCCATTTCACTTAAAATGTCATATTTTCCTAATGTTCACTGATATAAAGAGCACACTTTCCTCAAGATGTCAGATGTACATCAACATTGTTATTCTAACAATGAAAATATCAGTCAGGTGCAGTGGCCAGATGGCTGTGATAGGAGATTCTCCCTCAGAATCACTATTGCTATGTTCTGCATGGTTTTTCATGCCTGTTATCAGCTCTCACAGCCCAGGACGTTACTGCCTCAAGTTTGTACATTAATATTATTATTATTATTATTATTATTATTATTATTATTATTATTATTATTATTATTATTATTAGCTACTTGAGATGAGTGAAAGGTAAATACCTCCTTGCCTGCATTACATTATTTGACCTACAGATTACACAAAAATGTCTGAAGCACGCCTAAAACATGTTGAACTTATTGTTGGTTGTTAGCTGTAAATTATCATAAACAATATTTATCCTTAAATAATCTAAGATCATGCATGCTCCTCAAAATTTTCTTTCAGTTCAAATCTTTCATGAGGATTTGTGGTGATTTCTGGGCTATGAAAACAGTTTAAATCATCTTGCCCTTTCTGGAATCTCTTGAAGGAAGTTATGGGGTCCATGAAATTCTTTTGTGGATTTTTTTAGCATGCTTAGAATCGATGTCCACAACAATTAAACTCCAAAGTTGTATCTAGGAAGGTTTACCAGTACATGGTATAAATCCTTAAACAATGAAAAAAATAATATTCTGAGAGGTAATGGGATGGTGGGGCATTCTGCAGGTCATGACAGACGAGAATCGTTTAAGCTCTGTGTGTTTCTTGTTAATGGTAGGATAGTGCATGCTTCAGTGTGATGTAAATTCAGTGAAGTAGAATGATAGTGCATCTAGCTGGTTAAGATGGACGTGAAATGATGAAGCATTCAGACTGTCTTCCTAATACTGAACTCATCATCCTGGGCACTACCCTCAACCTTATAAAATTATGCCCTGACTACATCTTCTTTATAATCAATGGCAACTCTATCAAGGTCACCAAAGAGGTAAAAACTTTAGGTTTCTACCTTGATTCTACTCTATCATTCACAAACAAGTCAACTCCATGGCATCCACGACTGCATACACATGCAAACTTATTAGAGCGGGTAAAGCATTTCTATCTAAAGACAGATGTACCACCCTTGTCAGAGCCCTCATACTGTCCAAACTGGACTACTTCAACTCTCTCTACATTGGCTCCAACAAGTACATTACAAAGAGAATTCAAACCCTCCAAAATAATGCCTTCAGAGCTGCTGTTCAGACAGAAACGTATCAATTGGTTTAAAGCCCATGGTCAGTAAGGTCTGACACCCGCCTTGTTTTATATTAGACCTCCGACTTCCTCGCACTCGTATGATTATGCAACAGTATTCTTTTATGTTATGATATCATTGTATAAACTGCACTTCCCTGTATTGATTTCTTTCTGTATTTATGCCTATGTAACTAAGCTGTGAATGTTCTTGTTAACCTCTGCGTCCTGATACCTTTGTGTCTGGTGCACAATATAAATGAATAAACAGACAAATAGGATGAGAGTGCCTGGTGCAGGGCAAAGAGGTAAGAATGTATGCTACAGTTCAGGAAACAGATGAATTGCTGAACATGTGTGGGTTTCTTGGTAGTGTGCTATATGCACATAATAGAGAACAGAATAGAAGTGTATTGCTAGAGCTCTGAGGGTGGCCTGCTGGTGGAAGAGGATTGCATTCTGCAGGTCGTCATAGGGGTGAATCACTGGAGATCCGTGGGACCATTGGTAATGGGATGGCAGTCTGTACTGCAGGTTGGGATAGAAGTGAATCTGTAGAGACTCCAGGTTGTCTTGCTAATGAGATGGGAGTGTATACTGCAGAAGTGACTTTCTTGGAGCTCTCTCTGTGTCAGAAAAGGGAGGGCCTCTGTGTGAAAAGAAGGCGGATAATATACAAACGGGATGGGGCGGCAATAAACAGGCTTCGGCAAAGCATAGAAAATAATGGGCCCATGTGTCTCAATACAGTAGAAAATAAAAAGGCAATCAAATGGAGCCCACATAGACAAGACATATAGTACTACGTAGCTGGCAAACTAGCTTAAAAGCTATGCAAACACAATTTTGAAATTCATCCAAGCTTATTGATAAGAATTCACGAATCACCTATTGGGTGTAAGGGACCACATGTCTAAGGGAATGGTGGTAGTGTAGATGTGGCTAATCGGTCAAGAGACTGTAGTAGGGGGATTATCATGTTCTATAGGTGGTAGTCAATGTGGGTGGTGGGATTATGTTGTACTCATTATTAAGTGTAGTAATGCTAATTTGCAATAAAAAGTGTAAGTTTTGAGAAACAATGAGCTCTGTGTCCGTTTGTTTGTTCGGAACTGTCTGAGACCCTCTCTGTGTGAGAGGTACAGTGATTATTTTAGTGGTTTTGGATTGCTTCTTACTATACAGGTTTTGGGCTGCGATTCATTTCAATTTGATGAACCTGACATGATCCCAGACTCAATGAGAGGTCGGTTGTGCCAGTCGTACATCTGGGGTGTGGCACCCATCTACAGCGACCAGTTTCCCATGCACACCTTGAAGAGAGGTTCACAGGTGATGTGTTGCAAGAAGCCATGTCTGCTCTTTGGAGAGGGGCGCTGCCCCCAGAGTGTGCATGCCATTAACAGGAGCCTGTAGCAGAGGAGCTCAGGAGAATGCATATATATAGGTGTATCTTCATACTGGACAGGGATGCAGCACACAATCAAACGCTTTTAAATGTATGAATTTGGATTCACTTTCAGAAGGGAGCCAACCCATCTTACACCCCCCTTAACATACACCCTGAGTCACAAAGCAGCATGAACCAGGAGGGTGTGTAATGATAGAATATTTATTTATTTTTAATTATGAATAAAATCAAACACAATCAATATAGGGCAGCAATCACCAAGGGTGCTAATTACACAGTAAAATGATAGAATACACTTAGTTTAACCTTCTAGTATAAGATATACAATGCATAAATGAATGAAAGCAAGATTACTTTTAGAGTAGTGCTTTTAAATGGCATCACAGTTAAGCATTCCCCCTGCAACACTCCCTCAAACCTCTGTTAACCAAATGTTGTGTGGTTGGAGAGGAGTACCACCCCTGACTGGAAGGCAAAAATCAGATTGAGCTCCCTTAAAAAGTGAGCAAAATGTCACTCGGAATTACTAAACAGTTGTTTTACATGTGCGGTTGAATGAATAAGGCAAGAAGGTGTATGGCTGCATCAAAGAAACAAGAAAACTCGCAAGCTACAAGGCAATGGACTAAACAACAGGCAAGAGATACAAGTAGTTAGAGCTGAGGTGCCCTCTTTTTTAGGGGGCTGTGTGGCTGAGGACTGATTTAGACAAGTAACAAAAGGTGCCACAACAAACAGCTACCCACCTATACAAGCATTAGATGTGCTTGGTTGTAAAAAGTGCTACTTAACATGTCGGTCAATAGATCCAGGCATAGAGAATAGAGATGAGCATTTTAATCAATATATATAAAAACCTTTGGAACATTTTCCATGTAAGACAATAGACAAAAATGCATTTTGATAACGAACAAAGAAAGAATATCACATAAAAAACAAACTCATGTGACGGTCATGTTTTTCAATAATTGAGCAAAACCACAAATTTCATAGAGTGGCAACATTGTGATTTTAGTAATAATGTGTAGTGGACTAGCAATTATCATTTACAAATTCAGTGGCCTGTGAGACCCCCCCCACTATGGCAGTGGTCCGTTGAAATGACCCAGTGGCCAAAAAATGCAGGGCATTGAGCAGCTTCTCCAAGGGGCTCACGCTGCCTACACCAGGTACTGGCAATCATGACAGCGCGCCCCTCAGTCCGCAGGCACATGTACATGCCCAGAACACCCGCAGAAAGGCAGGCTAGGGCCATTGAGCACATCTACCGAAACTGCAAGCACTGGCATTCCATCAATGTACAGGTGGTATGTGATGCAAAGGGAATCATCACCTCTGTCTATGCAAACTACCCTGGCTCCACCCATGACAGTTTCATATACAGAATACATAATACATATTCATATACAGAATGTCCGCCCTGAGCCGGGCCCTGGAAGCTGGGCAGCATGGCGACACATGGCTCCTAGGTCAGTACAAATGCCCTTGCACATGCATGCAAATCACAAACAGACAAATATCCAAACCCTAATAATCTCAACTATTATCACCTCCCCAGGGGACAGTGCCTATCCTCTGAGCAACCACATGATGACGCCAATCCGGAACCCCACCACACCACCCCAGGTAAGATACAACGCCGCCCATATTGCAACCAGGGGCATAGAGGAGCGCACATTCGGAGTGCTCAAGTCACGTTTCCGCTCCCTTGACCGCTCTGGTGGGCAACTACTCTATGCACCACCAGTA
The DNA here is from genome assembly GCF_040938575.1 of Ambystoma mexicanum. Taxonomy (NCBI): domain Eukaryota; kingdom Metazoa; phylum Chordata; class Amphibia; order Caudata; family Ambystomatidae; genus Ambystoma; species Ambystoma mexicanum. The sequence continues at coordinate 878,168,341 of NC_090928.1, read as the reverse complement.
GTGTGCAGGATCATTGTGGCAGCATGTGTCCTGCACAATGTTGAAACACGGCAGGGCGTCCCGGTGGACATGGTGGTGCCCCCACATCCCCAACCACAGGCACAGGCGCTGCCCATGGGAGGGGACAGGGCACATGGCGAGGAAGCCCGGACCCAGCTTGTGGCCACATTTTTCACCTAAACTCCCACCCCTGCCGAGTGCACACAGGCCTGGCACATACCAGGTGACAATCGATGATGACAAAGAGACAGTTAACTGTCACAACCCTACCACCCTGAGATAGTTGCCATGGAAGTGCCACATCGTGTGCATCCCTAGCTACTTAAACACAAGCTATCCTGTGTGGCCAAAAGGCACACATATGACATATGACATGATATGGGCCATACACAAGTATTCCAAGGCGCAATGAGGCAGGGAGGGGGGAACAAGGGCACACAGAGAACGGTACTACTAGGCCAGGTGTCATTGAGATCGTGCAAGTGCAGGGGTAGGGGGTATGGGAAAAGTGTAAGGGGAAGGGTGGGGGGGAGTCCAGTACAGGGGAAGTAGCCCAAAAAAATAATACATAGGTCGCCTGGTGGCAACTACAAAGGTAAGTGCAGACAAGTGCTGGGAAGGGAGGGCTGTAGGGATAGAGAGACAGTACTGCAGTGCAGGGGTTGCCAGGGAGGCAGTGCAAGTGGAGAGTGGCTGGGCCAGGGACCGAGGTTGTTGAGAGTGGCCCAGTTGCAGCTCCTGTGCAGTTCCAGTGGAGAATTCTGCAAGGGAGAGGCAGACAGTAAGCAGAAGCAAAGAGGAAGGTCTTGAGGTGCTTCCAGAACTGGAGATGATTCCCCTCAAGTTCAAGTCAGGCCGGAAGTCTGTTCCAGGGGGAGGGCCCTGCTGCGGAGAGAAATCTACCCCCAACTAGTTGCTCTGAGAAGCGGATGACCCGGACATGCAAACAGTGTACACGTGGATATTCAAGGGTGGGAGTACATGTGGTGCATCAGAGTGCAAGTGTGTGGCTCTGCAAGGACATGCACTCCACATATGCATGTGCACTCAAGTGACCATCAGTGTTCCCTACACATCACATGTGAACATCCACCATGTGTACACCCCAGCATGTCAAACCACAACTATCCCCTCGCACCTGAAAGGAAAACACAACACATGAACAGGCATTGATCAGCAGAACACAACATGTACATAGGATACCACCATTACTATGTCAGAGTTCCCATCACACTGCAAGCAAGGCAACTATCAACAACAACCCCCCCCTCCCTCACAAATGACCATGACCCACTGAACAACTGCACCTGGGTCATGGAGCCTCCAAACCTCAATCCCACCTAGCCACAGGATCACCTTTACCCTTCGTCACCATCTCCCACCTTGTGCGTAAAAAAGATGCCTGAACCCTCAGAATCCACACTCATTTCCAAAATCACAAAATCCAAGGCATAAAAACCAACCCGAACACCCTCCAGTAGATGACTTGGTGTAGCAGTACCTCACAAAGGCCAAGTACTACAACAATGATGCAACAACCAAGGTAGCACAGCAAAACAATGTCACGACAGGATGTGAGACATGTGTGGTACATGACATAGGATGATGCACCATGAATGGATGTGTACTGTCACAGGTCCCCTGTACAGGTGCGGGAGTGTCACGAAACAACCACCCCCACCATGTCCCGGGTGCCTGCAAGGTCAAACTCACACAGGCCCCTGAGACCCTGGTGGAGAATGAGGTTCATGGATATGCAGTCGGGACAGGTGTTGACACACTGGATGACTGGAATGAGTGGCAGGAGAGGGGAGGAGGAATGACACATGAAACTAGGGAATGCACGAAAATGTACAACCTGCATGAACACATACACAATCCAAACAAACTTGGACATCATTGTCAAGGCCTTCTGTAGTCCAGGCTCAGGAGTGGTATGAACCAACCACCCCCTCTAGGGTTTTGGCGCCTGCAAGTTCGGGGCTTACACAGGCATCCGCAACCCCAGTGGGGAAAGAGGGTCAGGGAACGTTGCTTGGATAGGCACGGGAAGCAGGAACACCGGGTAGAGGGTACAGGTTTCAAAATTGCATAGGATCACGGGTGATTAGGGAGAAAAAAACATACCAAATTGAACCACACATACATCCATGCATCAGTACACTCCCCAGCAAGCCTATGCAGAGCAGTTCGTAAGAAAAACAACAAGACACTTAGCTCTGGTTTTGAGTGCTGGCCTCCTGCCTGCGCACTCTCAGGTCCGGTTACAGGAGCACTGCAATGCTGCAAAGAGAGCCACAGTCAACAACCTGTACGTGCCAATTACACAAAAACACAACACCAAACATGCCCCATAGCAACAAACTACTCTACAAACAGACAATCTGTGGTTGATGCTTCGTACCCATATATAACATCACCCCTGTGACGGGTCATACAGAGTCAATGCAGTAAGACAGCCACTGGTGGGTGCGTGGCAAATGGAACACCAATGTGTCACAATTCACACAACATGCAATGTTCCCTGGGTAAGCAGACAGACCCATATAGCAAGCCATGACTACAGAGCAAGTTGCGTACCACCATGACCGAAACAAAGTTGACAGTAAATTTATCATGAAGTATGTGGAAAAGACATGCACTGCACCCGAGTATGTCCCTTGCTGTATGTCCCTGTGAGCTGCCCCTTTCCATGTCTCGGAAGGCTACATGGTTGATACAAGTGCCTCAATGGACCTTGGTGTACCGGAGGGTATGTGCCACTGCCCCTGCATGTGTCCCAGACAACCCTACTATCAACAGCCATCAGTCCACAAACACATCTGAGCTGCATTGTGTGCTTCAACACCAATATTTGTCTAAGCTCACCCTCAGTGCTGTGACTAAGCCTGCATGTGCAACTCGCCTGGTGCAAGCTTTGCTGTGTCGTGGCCCCCCTGTGATGCTCACCTTGCCTGGAGTTCCTTGGAACATGTCAGCAGTTCTAGGATGTGGGTCTGCAATCACTGTGCCTCTGCTTGTGCACACATGTGCATGTGGGCCCCAACAAACGGGTCCAGAATTCCGTCGTCCAATGGGCCATGTCTGCTGGCAAAGGTGCTCTGGAGGCTCATCCCCCTGCAGAATGGGCATGAAACACATGATTAATGCTTCAAAGTCATCTGTGTGTGTCTCTTCAGGCATCTCATTACTTGACCATGTCAGAGAGTCACATCACAAATCACACCATCAGTCCGTCTTTCACCTCCAAAGTGTGGAACATTATCTACAGCATGAATTGCAAAAAGCACATGTACAGGAAAGATATGAAACATACTACACAATGCATAGCAATCAATGTCCACATTAATCATGACACACCCCATCTAGCAAAAGCTGAACAGTGGACAATGACACCTAAATCATCCCCACTAGGGGTGTCAACACAAGTCACACAGGACCAGACATGCCACAGATATGACAGTCCAAAGCCCTTGTGTAAAATGCTGTAACACCGAACCATCCTTGCGAGCCCATGGATAAGGGAGGCAGGAGTGGCATATGTGAGTCAAGGAACCCAAGCAGCAAACACATACACAAGACAACCATGAAGGGCCCAGCTGGAACAGACAGTGGATGCCTTCAAAAGCCACAAAGCACCGCACCGTCACATGAAAGCACAATAGACTAGCAATTTTAAACTAAATCAACTATTAACAAATTACACTAACTATGGAAAACCTACATTACCTATTTAAACTAACTATCAAACAGAAACTTAACTAACTAAACTAAAAGAAAAATCAAAAATGGCCACATACGAACCGGGGGGGAGGGGAGGCACCCAGGAGGGGGGAGGTATAGGGTGCTGCTCAACATCCACATGCGATGATGCTGAGCCAAAAAAATCCTCCATGGGCTCAAAGCCTGCACAGCACGACCTATGTGGGAGATAGATGGTCGTCCGAGTCTGGCTCATCCTGTAAAGGAGGACATGGCACAGTAGCCTGGCCACGCCTAGCCGCAGCTTGCCCCTCGTCGGCAGCAAGTCTGCCGGACGGGTGAGCCTGGTTCTGTGGGGCGATGTGACGTAGGTCTGCATGCAGAACCTCCCGTGATACACGTGCTTCCTCTTGCAAGGTAGCACGTGTAACACGGAGTTCCTCCTGCAAGGCCTGGCTGGACAACCGCTGCACCTCCCGGCAAGCATGTAGCTCAGCCGAGATGGTACGCTCAAGCTGTGCAAACCTCTCCTCTGCCTGCTGCCTCTGGGACATCATAAGGACACCCAGAGTGGATCTGAGAGAAGCATACTCCTCCCTCAGGGCATCCATGTGCGCCTCTGCGTGAGCAGCAATTGCTTGACGCAGAGACGACATTTCAGCCTGGCGTGCCCTGTCTAAGGCCGCCATGCCCAGCCTGAGCGAGCGGGCCATGGACCGTGCCGCCTGCTGCTGGAGAAGCACCTGCCTAGCAGTGGGGAGCACAGATCGGACCACACGCTCCATGCTCTCAGCGATGTTCTCCATTGCTGCCCCCTGCCATTCGGAATTGGCAGTCATGTCTTGCTCCCACTCAGTATACAGCGGTTGCGTGCGGCGACCGCGTTGCCGGGCTTGACCCCTGCGGGACCCAAGGAACGGGGGTCCTCGCTGTGTTGGCACCGCCTGCGGCTGCACGACTACATGCCCCCGTCGTCGTGATGTCCCAGGCACATCATTGACTGGTGTGGAGGGTGACCCTGCGTCCCGATCCACCACGGGCGGAGGAACCAAGACTGTCTGATCCCTCAGTGCAGGTGTCGCAGACAGAGGAGTGTCCACATCAGAATCACTCACCCCTGACACATGGACTTGATGCTCATCCAACTCAACATGGACGTCAGAGTCGTCATCAAGGCTGGACTCATAGGCAGCCAGAGACAAGATGGACTGCAGCACTTGGGGGTTTTCGTGGCCTACCACCCCACGACCCCCACTAGTGCTGGGTTGATGTGGTGTTACCAACCCTGTGTCTGGCATGACAACACCATCCTCTGCCTCCATTGCGTCATCACCTGAAAAATAGAGAGAAAAAGGTCAATACACATGTCAGAAGCACACGACACACACACACCGACAGCAAAGGCATCCGGCAGACATGTGACACACAACATATGACCTGGCATGCATGCTGGGTATACTTTGAATAGCTTCTGTGATCAGACCTGTTGAAAGGTGGCAGTTTTCATGGAAGTGGGTCTATGCAGTGCAGAAAATGTGTACGCCACTCACTATCTAAATGTACAAGCACTACATGGTGTGTGCCAGGAAATGTGAAGGCAGTGCAATGTCAAATTCAGACATCACGTGCATTGTGCATTCAATGTGTACCATGTCTAGAAGCCAAGCACCCCTCCACCCCAGTACCAAAGCAGGGATGCCTAGCATGGTATCAAAAGGCTGACCATACACCTGTGTATTGACAGGCAGTGTTGACTGGCATCAGCAGCTTAATGTGATTCAAATTACAACACTGCAAATGATGCTGGGACAGTGGGCAGGACACATGATGGAAACTCCGGAGGCCGTCCACGTGTGAAGAAGACACAACAAGAGTTGGACAGAGTCATTGGCCATTGAACAGGCTGAAGCCTGTGAGCCTCACAGATTGTCAGAGCCTAAACATGTGTGCAACGCAGGACTGAGCCACAGTTGACATGGGAAGGCTGATGAGATGGCAGGCAATGTATGTAACCAAGGACTTATATTACAGTGATCATCCAGTCAAGGACACATAGGGGCATGCGTGCAATGCACATGGAGCATGAATGGGCACTCATGTCCCTGCGGGACATCTGACCCATGCACAGTACAAGTGAGATACCCTGCATCGAGTACTAAGGCTGTACCACGCGGCATATGTCTGGCAGATTCTACGCTGGAAGTTAGCATCTACACAGGACACATGAACAAGAAAGTACACATTGGCAAGATTGAAGCAGACCAGTGCAAAGGTGGAACTGGGGTGCAGAGTGGCGGAGGAGGGGCAAGGGAGCATGCCTACATGGAGTCCCGCATGCAGGCAGAGGAGACATGCATGACGGTAGCATTGCATTACTTACACATCAGAACCATGTACACGTCACATGTAGCAGCAATCATGCACAACACATCCCACAAGTGAAACACACACGTCCTCAACAAACACACATCAACACTCACTGGACTGGGCATCAAAGTCCAGCTTCTCTCCCACTCCTTCGACCAATTCAGGTGGTATGAACTCCGCAACGAGAGCCTCATGCGGAGTGAGTTCTTCCTCCTCTGGTGCAGGCCCACCGCCAGTCACCAGAGTCAAGTTGTAATTTGAGGCACGCTTGGCCTTAGTGCTGCGCTTGATGTCATTCCAATGCTTTTTGCACTCCTGCGCCATGCGCCCCTCATGGCCGAATGAACTGACATGTTCCGCAACATGCTTCCAGTGGGTGTCACGTTGGGCAGCCGTGGTCTGACTATTGGCACCCACTAGCATGTCACGGCTGTGGCCCCGCACGTAGTCCACGAGGAAGTCCAGTTCCTGCTTACAGAAAGGCTTCTTCCTCGACGTGCAGGAGGTCGTGGCTGTGTGTGGGGTCCCAGCCTGTGCGGCAGGTGCAACCTTCCTCCTCTTGGACTGTGGCGCAGACCCTGGCTGGCTAATGCCGCCCTGACCAGTATGGCCAGTGGGTTCGGTGGATTGAGCCAAGGGAGTGGCAGGTGGAGGGATGACCAAAGGCCTGACTTGTGTCAGTGGCAGCTGGGTGCCCACTAATGGACCCTGCGCAGCAACATCAGCTGTGGCAGGGTCATTGACCGCAACAGTCCTGGTTGGCAGACTCACAACCGGGGTGCTGTTGGGTGCATCTGCCCCTGCACTTGCCAACACCCGGCTGTTCGGGGCAGCAGATGACATGACTGCCGCAGGGACACGTGTCTTGGTCTGAGCAGCCCGGCCTGCCCCTATGGTTTCCCCCCTGGCCTGTTGGAGATCTACCAAAGGCTCTTCAAGTGCCAACGCAACCTGCGCTGGCAGACCCCGAGCCTGGGTGGCAGTCGATGGAACGGACTGCCGGGTCATATGGGTGCCAGTGCCAGATGCAGGAGCTGCATCCCCCGGACCCACAGGGGGTGGTGGCATGGCTGCACCGACACATGGCACAACATTGTGCTCAAGTGGCGCACCCCTGCCTCTTCCCCCTCTGTGGCTGCCCTGGACACCCTGGAGTCCCCCTACTCCCTGGTCGCCACGTCCCCGACCACGCCCGCCATGAGGAGTACACCCAGCTGAGGCGCCCCTCACCTTTGGTGGCCTCCCAACCATGGCACAGATGTAGTAGTGCTGGCACAGATGGAGTGGTGCCAATGGGAGGTGTACACCGCAATTGACCTGGGCAATTGGGGTGAAGGGGGTGGAAAGCAAGATGTTAACAGCACCCCTGCACCTGCAAGGCTGTATGTGACCCCGGTGATGTGGTGACGGGTCACGCAACGCTCAGGCACCCCAAAACTGCAGTAAAACCGTGCACGCAACCCTGCAGCCTACGTGCGTGGATTCAACCTCCCGCAGTACGCGGTGGCACCCAGTAACACGAATAACGTGTACGTGTGGGACACGCAGGCTACTATGACATCGAAAATGGGTGCGATACACAGGGGCACCCGCAGTGGGAAAAAGAGCGTGTGCGACTCACCGTCTGACTAGCGCGATGCAGAAAAACACGCGTAGCCAATACCCCCGCCAAAAGAAGAGATACGTCCTTGATAGCTGTGAAGTTGTGATGGCGCGCAAAACAACAGGAAGCAGCAACACACGTCGGTCTCCACGAAAGGCACGTACAGCGAACTGCTGGGCCCGCTCACCTTTAACCCGTGCTGAGGGAAACGCACGCGCGCGTCACGTCACTTATGCGCATGGGCCCTTTCCTCGTATTACATGCGGACGTGCAGTTTTTCACGCACGCTTACGCGCATGGGCCCTTTCCTCGTATTACACGCAGACGTGCAGTTTCCACACGCGCTTACGCACATGGGCCCTTTCCTCGTATTACACACGGACGTGCAGTTTTTCACGTGGGCTGAAATCACAGGGGCGCTTGCGCTTGAGGGGCCTTCTGTCCAATGAAAATGCGTATGCGTGCAGACGCGCTTACGCGCTAAGGGCCTTTCCTCGAATTACACGCTGACGTGCAGATTTTTCACGTGCCAAATCACTCCGTATCAAGCTGGCCACGCGTAAGCACACGGAAGACCACGCTCCTGCCCAGAAGGCCGAACTACTGCCCCCCAGAGCTCTGAGCACGCTCCCACCTGCCATCTGCTGCTGCCTGACTGCCTGCTGCCCACGTGCCCTGCCATTTGCTGCCTGCACATCAGCCAGGCGTGCTGTTGCTGTGACCACCCCTGCTGGAACCGAAGACTCCCGACTGGGATTCCATCGCTCCACAGCCCAGCCCCAGGACCCAGATGCCCACCCACTCCTGCCTCTGGGCTTGTCATGTCGGGGCAAACACCATCTGGGACCACTGACAACCCCCGGCCAGAGAGGCAGAGGGGCACCAGCTTCAGTGCCACTGAAGTTGGTGTCCTGGTGGAGCAAGTCCTGGGGCAGTATGATGCCCTCTTCGGAAGTTCCCGCGCCGACAAGGGAGGACGGACTCGGATCTGGACTGACATCGTGACTGCCATCAACGCGGAGGGGGTGGCAGTCCGCGACTTACAACATGTCAAGAAGCGCTGGGAGGACTTCAGGTCCAGGACCCTGAACAAGGCCCGGCGCCTCTTGAAGGCAGCGGATGCCAAGGGGCGCCGGGGCCACTTGTCGGAAGAACAGATGAGGGTCCTGGAACGCATATCCCCAGCGCTCCATGTCCAGGTCCTTCAGAAGCAGACCCGTCTGGAGTCGAGCGATGAGTGTACATGCATCCCGATTGTGAGCAGTGCGTGTGGTGATTATTCAGTAGTGTGCAGGTTGCACATCTGTTTGTATGGGGTTGAGTATGGGTGGGGGTGTATAGGGCCGTGGGGCTGACCCATGCGAGGGCTGTAATGTGTGAGACATGGATGGTGCTTGTGTGTGTAGGCTTGCATGCCAAATGCAGTTGTGTGGGCACACATGTTTGGATGAATGTGTATGTAAGTAGACATGTCCGTGATGTCACATATGTATGTTGTTTTCGGCTACATGCATCAGCACTGTGTACATGTGCATGTGTGTGTATTTGACAAGGGTGCAACAGTGATGCAACATGGATGCATGTGACAGCGGTATGTGAAAGCCTGATTGGCAGATGTGACATGGATGCCCATCTGAACAGTGCGACACTTGGCAGAGGTGTACACATGCATGCAAGTGTGGTGGTTTGTGTACATGTGTGGTGCACTTCCTGTGTTGCATGTGATGTCTGGCTCACCTTTGGCTGCTCATGCTGTTGTATGTATATGGATGGTGGTGGCAGTTGCGATATGGCTGTGGTATGGCTCATGTGTGCGAGTTGTAATGACATGTGTGTTGGGGATTGTGATGACATGTCTGAGGTTTGCCAATGCCACTCATGTACAACTGTCATGTGTGTATGTGTCCATTGTACAGTGCCCTGATGCCTGTGTTTTGTTTCTCCTTGTCTGCAGCGTCAACTGATGAAGAGGGCGGAGAAGGTGCTGTGGAGCACAGCGGCGGGGATCCCACCGCCAGCCGGAGATGCAAGGCCCGGCTCCCCTCCCATGTTGTCATCTCGTCGGGGAGTGAGGAGTCCGGTGCCACGTCCCAGGCCGCAGCTGCCGGGGGTAGGTCCAAGAGGCGGAGGTTGGAGTTGGACTCCTCGACAGCAGAAGGGGCAGCTGGGACCCCACAGGGCCCAACAGGGGAAGATGGCACGGAGTCATCCAGGTTGGTGGGGGGTTTGGTGGAGGAGGAGGCCGTGCAAGCACCAGAGACGGGGTCTGGAGGTGGGGATCCCACTGGTGCTAGTGGTGCAGTGCAGGACCAGGGACAGGAGGCAGCACAGGCCGCCGCGGAGGTGCCTGTGTGCAATCCTGTCCCTGATCCTGTCACTGCATCATCTTGCACCAGCAGGGATGCCTACGTCCAGACCCGTTTTCAGGCAGGGGATGAGCTCACGTCAACTGGCCTTCCTCTGCCTGTGGATGTGGCTATCCAGGTCCGGGTTGAGCCTGTCCTGGCGGTGTGGCGTCTTTTCATGAAGAGACTGCAAGTCATCTCAAATGGCTCGTTGACCACGTCAGCCTGCTGGGACAGGTCACTGAGGCCGGATTCCTCCGTCTGATGGGGCTTGCTCCGACCCCCTCCTCAACTGGACCCCCTACGCGCCAGTCGTCCTCTGTGCCATCTTCCCACCCATCAGTCACCTGGGTGCCCTGTGGAGCTGACTCTGACGGTGCGGCCAGGCTGGTGGAGGAGGCATCCCTGCCACAGTCGGGAGTCGGACATCCAGCAGGGGTGGCCACATCAACGACTGCACCCCAGCCGGCTGTAACGCTCACCTGATTCCCACGGTGGCGCAGGTCTGGCTTCGAGTGCTGATGCTTCTTCAATGGTGAAGCGCAGGACTCTGAAGATGGACAGGAAGGGCCCTCTACTCTGGCTTCTCCGGCTCGCAGGAATATTCCCCGTGCGTGAAAAGGGAGTATTACCTACTGACTGAGTTATGCTCAAGCCTCCCACTCTCTTCCAACCCTCCACGATACCCTTCCACGATTCCCCGTGAAGTCTCACCTTAGGGTCTGAAAGGACGAGCTCTCCATCCTGCTTCTGACGCAGGGGCGCGTTGAACCCAGTTACTTCACTGGATTGAGGTTGGATGGGAGTTCAGGTAAGCTTGATTATACTGGTAAGGCGCTGTAAAAGTTCTGTTGCAAGTTCAAAAGTTCAACCTTTAAATAATAATGTTCATTGTCTTTTTTCAGGTGATGAATGAAGATTCCTTTGGAGACTTCTTGCAACAAAGCGCTGATGTTGATGTCTTTTCCCCATAGGGGCCGGGGTTCGGAATGCCGGAGATATGGCGCCGACCCGAAGTGAAACGTGCAGTTCCAGTAAAGATCTGGTAAGTCCTAGATGAGCGCTCAGGTAATGTTTTTGCATTCACTCATTTAATGTCTTTGTCTTTTTTCCCCATAGGGGCCGGGGTCCTGCTTGGAAGCAGCAAGACCCGAAATGAAATGGGAATGACCCAACAGGTAAGTCTTAGAAGGAAACTGAGCTTTTCCTATTCCCTTCCTTCTCTCACCTCTTATTCTTGTCTTTTTCTCTAGGCTCCGGGAAGTGGCTGTGTATCCGGATGATCGCTGCTGAAGATGGAGGAACCCAGGAAAGGTGAGTGAAATGCAGCGCTGCAGCGATCGTAACAAAATGCTTTTAAAAATGATGTCTTCCCTTTCAAGATCGTCTGTGATGTCTCCGTGGTGCAGATTAGCTGGTAGGTCTCTTGTCTCTCTTTGCAGGTGACGCAGGATGCTGACAGGCGTGGCTGAAGTCCAGATGCAGGAGCTGACACGGTGAGCGTCCAGCTGCGAGGAGCAGAACAACGCGAAGCGTGATTTGCTGTTCGGGTGTGGTTTAAATAGCTTTGGAAAAAGTTCCAAGTGTGTATCCTTCCTCCGATCAGGTATGTATCCTTCCCCGACCACACCCGGGTGGAAAGTAGTCCCACAGGTAAAGTAGTTCCTATTCAGGCCTCAAGAGGGCCTGGATGTGGCAGCATGGTCTGCATCAGGTAAGTGCACATTAAAACACTTGAACACATGTCTAGCTTTATAAACCTGGCGCCTAAGGCGCCAGGACTGAGTCCAAAGGGCCCCAGCTTGGGCCCGCTGGCACTCCCCTGGGGGAAATGATGCCTGCCTCTGGGGTTGCTGGGTCGGACCTGGCTCCTTGGAGGTAGGCATCATGACACCGGCGGAGGATGTGCAGGCAGCAGGAGGCAGTGCACTGGCAGATGCACAGTTCCTATTCAGGCCTCAAGAGGGCCTGGATGTGGCAGCATGGTCTGCATCAGGTAAGTGCACATTAAAACACTTGAACACATGTCTAGCTTTATAAACCTGGTGCCTAAGGCGCCAGGACAGAGGTCCAACATGAGCCTGGCGCCTAAGGCGCCAGGACTGAGTCCAAAGGGCCCCAGCTTGGGCCCGCTGGCACTCCCCTGGGGGAAATGATGCCTGCCTCTGGGGTTGCTGGGTCGGACCTGACTCCTTGGAGGTAGGCATCATGACAGTACCCCCCCTCAAGGCCCCTCCCAAGGTTCTTCCCTCCGGGGGTTTGGGCTTGTTCGGAAATCTCCGGTGAAACCTTTGTACTAATCGAGGTGCGTGGACATGGTTACTAGGCTCCCACAATCTCTCCTGAGGTCCATATCCCTTCCAGTCAACAAGATAGAAGAGTTTCGACTTTACCACCTTGTAGTCTAAAATGTCTTTAACTTCGAATTCTAATTCCCCTTCAATTTGAACTGGATCTGGAGGCTTGGACAATCGGGTTCCTGGTTGTACTGGCTTCAAAAGTGATGCATGAAAAACTGGATGAATACGCATGTTGGACGGTAGATCCAGTTTAAAGGCCACTGGGTTGATTATAGCTTTGATGGGATAAGGTCTTATGAATCTGGGATTGAAGGTTCGCGGGCCCTTGAGGGGTAAATGTTTAGTTCCTAGCCATACCTAGTCTCCTACTTGGTAAGGAGGAGTTTTACTTCGGTGCAAATCAGCGTTTTCTTTATACTTTTTCTTGGCTTGCTGTAAATGAGTTGCAGCTTCTTTGAAGGCTCGGGTTATTGTGGAATGCAGATGATTTACTGCGGGCATTTCCAGGGTCAGAGGTGGATCTAGATCAGAGGTCCGAGGATGGTGACCATACAAAGTATAAAAGGGGGTTTGTCCGGTTCCAGAATGCACTGAATTGTTGTATGCATATTCTGCGATCCAAAGGATGTCTTTCCAATTTAACTCGGATTGGTGTAACATGCACCGGAGATATTGCTCGAGAGTCTGATTGGTTCTCTCGGTTTGTCCGTCGGTCTGGGGGTGGTGGCTGGTGGATAACCGCACAACTATTTGTGCTAGTTGGCAACACTTCTTCCAAAAATGTGAGATAAATTGACTTCCACGATCCGAGACTAAAATGGAAGGGAAACCATGTATGCGAACTATATTCTACAGGAATTCCTTGGCCAAGGTGGAAGCTGAAGGCAAACCCTTTAAAGGGATAAAGTGTGCCATTTTGGAGAATAGGTCCACAATTACAAGGATTGTGTTGTAACCAGCACAAGGAGGCAGATCTGTTATAAAGTCCATTGACAGGGTGTGCCATGGTGCCGGTGGAATATCCAAGGGTTGAAGTAGGCCGGCTGGCCTTTTCTTTTGAGCCTTGTTTTGGGTGCAAATTCCACAAGACAGTACAAAAGACTTTGGCCCTCATTACGACCCTTGCGGAATTCGGAAAACGATGGCGGAAATGCAATACCGCCATCGAATAGCGCTCGGTGCGACTATGATCCGTCACCGCAAAGTACGAAGCCATTAGCGACACCGTAGTGAACGCCAACGCTAACTGCACCAAGCACGCGCGCGCCATGCCAAACCGCAAACACCACCATGGCGCAAGGGTACGCCAATTCCGACCCTAGCGGACATGTACCTAACTTCATCAAGCATGGCGGAATGTACCATTCCGCCATGGTGAGAAGTACGGCATCGCGAATCAACCGTAAACGGCCCCACTGAGTGCCTGTACACCGCTCCCTGCCCACAAAGTACAACTCCCCGTAGGTGCAATGAAGTCACAATGCAACCATTGAAATGTACAAGTCACCCATGCATGCCAACGAACAAAAGAAACACAACAGGGGCCAATGGGAGCTGCAGGGCACAGATGGCACGAATACAGAAGCCATCCCAATGGACATGACCACAGTCCCCCACCAAGAAACGCACGCAAACACAGGCACCTGTGACCAGCAATATTCCGAGAATCACATCATTCCACCAGTCCACCTGGCTGACCGGCATCTGTTACACAAAACCCAATCCCCCGCCCCTGAGCATGACAACATTCAAACTGTCATATTGGCAGCCCCCATCCCTGACCTCACGGGCTTCGTAGGCAAACGCGCCCAGTACAGTACCACGCAACTAAACTCCGAAGCTGGAACCCAATGCAGATCTCCTCACAATACATCGCCCCCCAAATAGGCATATGCCACATCACTTGCAAAGAAAAACGCTACACGGGCCAAATCAGAATAGAAATTTAATGCACATCAAAATCACCAAGCCCATACAGCCATCAGGCCATGAACTCCAAAACACTTTTCACCATTGTGGGCTGCATCCGCAAGAAATGACCAGCCACTACTTGTGTGACGCCCTGTTCCCTCATGGTACACAGAGCCACATTCACGTACGAAAAGGCAACATGGAAGCGCACAGAACCGCAGGGCCGTCCCAATGGGGAGGCACTAGTCCAGCTGAAAGGCCGAAATGTTGCTCCGAGCCACCAGTACTGCGTAAGGGCAAGTGGGCCATTGGCGATCGTCCCATAAGATCGTAATGCTGCTCCACTGATTAACACGAAGCAGCAGGTGTCGGGAGTAAAACCCATCTGCAGGAGTGGCATACAGATGGCAGTGGCAAAAGGGGAGGAGATACCTGTCAACCAAAAGAAAAGAAAAAGAACAGAATGGCCATCAGAACTACATTCGAACAACTCACTTCAATGATCACACTAAATCCACAGCCATATGCATGCTAGCCCACTCCAAAGGATCATCACCACCCCAAAACCACTTGCGACTCATAACCATCTATATCGAGGTGCAAACACCATCACAAACGAGTGTACCTGTGCATGCGTCTGTCAAAACAGAATCCATCAGATGGGAATGTTAACGTGCATGGACACAAGTGTCTGAGGGCGCGTCGAGACAGGGAGGGCTCAACAAGGCCAGATAGACGATGGTCCCACTATGGCAGCCCTGCATCACATAGCGTAGGGGAGGCGGATAGATCCCAAGAAGCCCTGTACATGGCAAACTCTGTATCAAATCACCTGCCCATGCATCCATTCATCATTCCCTCATCCCGGGATTAAAACGCCTGAATATTTACTCACATAACATTAGAAATATCCATTGAGTCTGTGCGTTATGCAGCCTGCAAAATCCACAGTGCCCCAGCCCGTAATTCCAGTGTAGTGAAGTAACATGTATTTGGGAACGTCCGGCCTCATCGCCCACGTCGCTATTGCGCATCCCAAACTATTCATATCAATCATTGCATCCTCGCCATGGCCCCTGTCTCAAGGACATTGAACAATAGTACGTTATATTTGCAGTCAGACCTGTGGGCATTTCCTCGCCGCTAGCTGAAAACCGAAAGCGCCGCCCTTCGAATTCCTCATTTGCAACATCACGTCGAAGAGGCATCTGTGGCCGTTTGAAATCACTAATTATTCCATCGAGTGCGGCTGTGTGTGAAAATGGCAACTGCCTTCACCCACAAATGGGACGCCCCGCCCGTCGTTGCAACTCGGTACAGTGATGCATGAGGGCCCACCGTTACTCGAGTACTACGTTCCACTGACCCTTCACAAGTCTGTTCGCGACTGCACAGATAGTATGTGAAACAATGGGACCACAGCAGAATGAACATATCAACCAATCTTACACGGCCATCGGGTACAAATACATGATTGCAATAGCAAGATGCCATTCCCCGAATTGCAGCGTTGTGCGCGGGACGTGCTCGGCCAAAGGGGAGAGCAGTTTGCACAGGTGGAATTAATCACCACAGGTGGAGGCCATACAGCCTGAAAACACATAAATTGCACAGCCAGTCTCCTCCCACAACCACACCGAAATGCTACCGGCAGGACTCGCGATGTTGGCCCTGGGGGACCTGATAGCACTGCAAGTACTCCAACTCCAAGAAGAAGACGAACACCAACTACAACCGGCCGCACGGAGGAGACGCAGGAGGAGGAGGCCAAGGCAGGGCCAGCAAGGGCCGCCAGCACAGCCACTACCACCACGCAGGCAGCCCGCAATCCCACGCCTCCGAGCACATCCGTTCAACCTCACTGATGAGCAGATCCACACCCTCTACCGTCTGGACCGGGACACCATAGCCGCCATTGTGGACATGACACAGGCTGACCTTGTCAGCATGATAGATAGCCCAACCGCCATCCCACCCCTACTGAAGGTGGTGTCTGTACTCCACTTCCTGGCCACAGGCACCTACCAGCACACAGTCGGACAGTTGCATGGCATTTCTCAGCCACTGTTCTCACGGACACTATTTCAAGTGCTCGATGCCCTCCTGCAGCACGCAGACGACTACATCTCTCTACCACGCTCGGAGCAGGAAATTACCAACACAAAAGTGGGATTCCATGCACTTGCCGGCATACCGGGTTGCATTGGTGCCATCGACTGCACCCATGTGGAATTGGTCGTCCCACATGCCATGGAGGCCCAGTACCGCAACCGAAAACAATTTCATTCCCTGAATGTACAAATGGTGTGTGACTCCAACAGGATCATTACACATTGTTGTGCCCGATTCCCTGGATTAACCCATGATTCTATGGTCTTGAGGAACTCTACAATACCACGCTACATCGAGCGACACGCAGGGAACAGATCCTGGCTACTCGGTGAGTCTCATTACATGCATGATTATGTGGGGTATGTGATTTGGCAATGACCTGGAAGGAAGGGGGGGGGGTGTGCGTACGTAGCAATGGCATTCCACATCATACGTTTCTCGTCCACATACAGGTGATGCTGGATATCCACTGAAGAGATGGCTCCTCACACCAGTCCGGAACCCACGGGACCAGCATGAGGAGGACTACAACCATGCCCACTCACGTACCCGTGTAGTCATTGAACAGGCATTCGGCCTACTGAAGACTCGTTTCCGCTGCCTCAGCAGGTCTGGCGGGGCACTCCTGTACCGCCATGAGAAGGTTGCAAAGATGGTCATGGCATGTGTCATGCTCCACAACATGTGCGTACGTAGAAATGTGCCCATGCCCCCTGACGCAGAACTGCAAGCACCTGATGATGGTCATGATGAGGGTGGGGATGTGGCAGCACCTCATGGAGTCTGCGAGGCACCGGAGGCCCGTGACATTCGTCAGCATCTCATTGATGCATGCTTCTAGCACTCACGCCTGGTGGCTGATACATGGACACGGGACTCGTGGCACTGTGTGTGTCTGGGACATGCACAATATGGACTGTACGCCTATGATGGCCTAGTACACAAAGATCAATGTCCACACATCTCATTGGTTGATCGTGCACTGTTTATGGCATATGTGATATCATGTTGAACACCCTATCGACCCGCCACCCAAGTGAGCCCAACACACCCCCTCCACCCTCCTACCTCCCCCCCGAACACCAGTGTCCAAAGATGCTCATTGTCAGTGGGCTGTCGCTATTGCAAGCCCCCTCTGCGGGTATCAGGGGCACCCCTGCCTGTGGAGCGCAGGTTCCTCCCAGATCTACGTTGGGGGCTGCCCTGGACGGAACTTGCAACGGATGATGTGTCTGCCTGCTCACGTCCATGCATGTCCCTAAGGGTTTGCGAGAGCTCAGTGAGCACACGGCGCACTGCGGCAAGTTCGGCACATACGTCTTTGGACGTCGCATGCAGTTCCCCCCTCAGGCTCTCGGTGCTTCTCTCCATTTGGACTCTCAGGCTCTCGGTGCTACTCTCCATTTGGACTCTCAGGCTCTCAGTGCTACTCTCCATTTGGACTCTCAGGCTCTCGGTGCTACTCTCCATTTGTGCCCTTAGCGTCTCTGTACCTCTCTCCATTTCTGCCCTAAGTGTCTCAGTTGATGTTTCTATGTCTGCCTTAGTGCCCCCACATTCATCGGCATGGTCCTTGAGGAGCGTGGCCAGTTGCTGCTGTTGCACGATTAACTGGTCGAGGGACTGTTGCCTCTGCTGGGCCATGGCCATTTGCGGGGGTGTCACAGAGGGGCTGTTGTCCTCATGTTGCCTTGCCACAGGGCTTGTGGGGGATGGCCAGTCGTCGTCTTGTGGGTGCCCCTGCGTGGTATCCTCATGTTGTACGGGATGGGACAGACATGGGGATTGGGACAGGTCATGGATGGATCTGACTTCGACATCCCCGTTTTCTGTGTCCGAGCATGCTGCCATCAATGGGGTGTCACCTATGGTGCTGCTGCCACCAGAGGCAGTGCCTTCTGTGGCATCCATTGGGGGGACCTGTGGTGGTGGTGGTGTGGGCATGCTGGCTGCTGGGGTGCCTGTTGATGTTCCCTCCTCTGTGCTGCCACCTGATTTGTGCTGCTGCCGTGTCTTGATGCGTGCAGCTGAGGTGGAGGGTCTCTGGCCGTTGGTCTTGGCCCTCTTTGCAGGTGTGCTGGTAGGGGTGTCCTGAAGCTCGTCGTTTGGATCGGACCCTGTGGTGGAGTAAAGGAGGGCGAGCGTTATTGATGGGTCTGTGGGAATTGGAATGGCATTGTATCACATGCATTGGGGTGGTACCTGAGGGTGATTTGGGTCGGGGCCTTGGAGGTGCTTTCATTTGTGTGTGGAGTGAGGGTGCAGTTGTTTGGGAGCCTGCAGTTAGGGTGTGCCTGCTGCACGTGTAGTGCGTGTTTTAGGGGTTTTTAATTATTTATGTATTTATTGTGGGTTTTAACGTGCGCTATCAGGCCGATGTGTGTGGACGTTCTCCTGGACATGTGTTTCTGTTGCACTATGTGGACGCATGGTACTTCACATGGATGGACTGTGTGGATTTGGCATTGTTTTATTTGGCCCACCTACCTGAATCTTCGGATGTCTGCACTCCTTTCTCCATCCCTCCGACTCCCTCTATGCTCTCCATTCCGATGGTGGAGGCACAGATTTCTTCCCAGGGGGTCAACTTGATGGGTGATTCAGGACCTCCCCCGGTGGCTGTGGCAATGTTGCGGTTGGCAGAGAGTATGCTGCGGACGCGTATCCGCAGGTCGTCCCATCGCTTGCGGCATTGCTGTGGGGTGCGGGGTGCGGTCCCCACCGCACTTACCCGCTGTGCCACCAGAGCCCATATGGCCTTCTTGTTTGCAAGTGCCGTTCTGGTCATTTGCGTGGAGAAGACGACGGCAGCATTCTCCTGGAGGGTCTCTGTTAGCACGGTGAGTTCCTCACGGGAGAAGTGGACCTGCCGCTTGCGGTCGCATGCTTTCTTCGCTACTTTTCCCATTTTTCTTGGTTTCGCTAGGGTGGATGACGGGTTGGGGTGTGTTTCAGGGTAGTGATTTTAGTGGTTGTGTGGTTTTAGTGGTTTTATAGGTGTACGGCGGGATGTTTCCCGTTCCGGGCCCATGTTTTTACTTCCGTTTCCGTATATTTCCGGTCACCATACTTTCCGGTAGGCGCACACTGCGGTGACCGCTAAGAGGGGTGGCGGTATTGCACCTAGGGCGCCGTACGGCGGCGGTGTGGGCCGTTTTGGGGTCATTTCCGCCATCGCGGACTTTGCACTTCCGCCATGGCGTGGTGCTCGTGCCCGATGGGTCGGAATGGGCCGCACTTTGCTACTTCGTGCAATGGCGGAAACGCTATTTACGCTGTGGCGGTCCGGTCAGTCACTTTCCGCCAGGGTCGTAATGAGGGCCTTTATGTCTTTTCTCCAAGAAGGCCACCAGAAGTGGCGTTTGATTTTTTCCTCCGTTTTAGCGATACCAGGGTGTCCTTCCATTAAAGATTTATGATGATGGGCAATAACAAGTTCTTGCAATTCTTTATTGGCAGAAACAACCGCTCCTGGAAGTAGGGTAAGTCATCCTTAAAGGTGTAATGAGGACCCTTTTGACTCCATTCCAGTAAGGTTGAAGAGTCTAGAAGTTGTTTTACTTGCGTTTGGATATCCTCAATAGATTGCAATGAAGTTAAGCCTAAGATTCTTTGCTCAGGTATGATGGGCACAGGTTCTAAGCTCGAATTAGGTTCTTCCATGCCAATCTGGGATAAGGCGTCTGCTTTTCCATTCTTGCAGCCAGGGCGATAGGTAATTACAAAATCAAATTCTGCAAAGAATAGAGCCCATCGGAGTTGTCGTGAAGATTGAGCTTTGGCCGTCTTTAAATACTGTAAGTTTCTGTGGTCCGTAATTACGGTGATGGTGTGTCTTGCCCCGAGAAGGTAGCGACGCCAAGCCTTGAAAGCAGATTTGATGGCCAGTAACTCTTTATCGGTAATTGCGTAGTTGATTTCAGGAGGAGAAAATTTTCTGGACCAAAAGGCCACTGGGTGTAGTTGGTTAGTTTTTGGGTCTCTTTGCGACAGGACAGCTCCCATGGCCGAACTGGAAGCATCGGTTTCCACTATGTACGGGAGATCTGGGTGCGGGTGCTTCAATACAGGTGCAGAGGTGAATTTGGTTTTCAGGTCCTGGAAGGCTTGTTCGGCCTCAAGAGTCCATTCGAAGCGTTTGTTTTTCTTTAGGAGAGCGGTGATGGGTTGGACTGTTCGGGAAAATTCCGGGATGAATCTTCGATAGAAATTGGCAAAGCCGAGCATGCTCTGAACTCCCTTCACCGAGCTTGGAGATGGCCATTTGAGGATGGCGTCCACCTTTCGCGAGTCCATTCGGACTCCTTGAGGTGTCAGGATGAATCCGAGAAACTCAACTTCTGTGGTATGAAAAACGCATTTTTCGAGTTTTGCAAATAGTCTGTGCTGGCGCAGTTTCTGAAGAACTGCCCTAACATGTTTTCTGTGATCAGATTCTGAAGAAGAGTACACCAGGATGTCGTCAATGTAAACAATGATGCAGACATCGATAAGTTCCCGAAGAACATCATTCATAAAGTACTGAAAGGCGGCAGGTGCATTGCACAAACCGAAGAGCATCACCTGATATTCGAAGAGCCCAAATTTGGTGCGGAATGCAGTCTTCCATTCGTCGCCTTCTTTTATGCGCACCAGGTGATAAGCTCCTCGGAGATCTAACTTGGTGTACACACAAGCATCTTTCACCTGGTCGATAAGCTCAGGGATCAAGGGCAGAGGATAACGATTCTTAATCGTTATTTGATTTAGGGCGCGATAGTCTATACACGTTCTAAGGTCGCCTTCTTTTTTTGGCACGAAGAACAGAGCTGAAGAGACAGGAGACTTGGACGGGCGAATAAAACCATTGGCTAGGTACTGATCTAAATACTGACGCAAATGCAGGTTCGCAGGTTCTCAGGTTCCGTAAGAGCATAAATCCTACTACAAGGTAGTTGAGAATTGAGTACCATATCGATCTGGCAATCATAAGACCGATGGGGAGGTAACGTGTTAGCCTGTTCTTTCTGAAAAACGTCTTGGAATTCTTGGTATCCTGACGGTAGCTGTACAGGGGTGGAAGTTGCTGTGGCTAGACCCATAGCTGGATTTCTTGGATAACAAGTTGGTTCACAATCAGGAAAACTTATCTTCTTTGCTCGCCAGTCAATTCTGGGATTATGTGTTTCTAACCAAGGAATTCCAAGAATTACTTGAAATTGTGGGGCCTTGATCAGATCAAACACGATTGCTTCCCGATGTCCATCCTGACCCACCAGTGTCACTTCAACAGTGGAATGCGTTACAGGCCCTGAGGCTATTTCGGTTCCATCTACTGTAGTAATGACATCTTGGGTTACTTTCGGGCGGAGAGGAAGCTTAATCCTGGAAGCCAATTCACGGTCTATGTAATTTCCAATAGCTCCACTGTCGATGTATGCTTTTATAGCATGCAACTGCTGAGGCTGTTTTGGGTCCACGAGCACCATTGGCATGATGAAATGCGAGGTCAAAGAGTTAGTTTTCAAGCTCGGCAAGCGGACCCCTACGCTTGCCGGGCTAGGTCGTTTCCCGAATCAGGTGTCTCTAATTCATTATCAGTAGCTCCAACCACCTTCTTAAGTGGTTTAACTGGACAATTTCGAAGAAAGTGACCGGAAGTCCCGCAATACAGACAAAGTTGCATTTGCCGCCTTCTCTCTCGTTCTTTCTGCGTTAAAGGTCCTTTAACACCACCGATTTGCATAGGTTCAGATACGTCGGTACTCTTGGAGGTAGCGTGGGTTTTGATCGGTGCTCGGTTTTCATACTTGAACCGATCTGCTTTTCCATTTTGAAGTCTGTGATCAAGTTGAACCACCAAGTCAATGTAGTCTGCGCAGACCTGGGGTGGGTTTACTATCTGAGCTAGAACATCCTTAAGCTCTCCGCGCAGGCCTCGATGAAACAATGTGATCCTTTTGCTTTCTGGCCATCCAGTTTCCACAACCAGTCTGTTAAAGGTGGCTATGTAGGACAGAAGATCCTGATTACCTTGTCGTAAGGATAGCAGTTCGTTATCAAGGGCCTGTCCTTGAGAGTGTTGAGCGAACAATCTTTCCATGCTGGCCTGGAAGCCCTGAAAATTCTGGAGAATGGGATCATCCTGATTTACCAATGGAATAGACCAATCGGCAGCACTGCCACTGAGGTAAGATAGTATAAAGACTACCTTGGTCTGGTCGTTAGGGAAGGCTCCGGGTCTGCATAGAAAGTGTAAACGACATTGGTTCATAAAGATGGCATATTTCTTGGGATCCCCCGCAAAACGTTCAGGCGGGGCTAAAGGCATGTGTCCAGGTAGATTAATTTGTACCGGGTTACTCAAACCCATTGATGTGGAAATGTCTCCGGAATTAGGTAAAGGAGTGTGCCCTGCCTGGGCCTGTAATAACCTTTTGGCTAGGTCATCAGTTCTTTCCTTAGATAAGATCAGTTCTCTATTGAGAGCGTTAGTCTCCTGGCGGGCTGAGTGCACCTCTGCCCGTAATTCCCCCAAAAGCTGGGCCAGCTGGTCAGTCTCGGAAGTCTCCATAGCGCCCGGGTGGGAAATTGTGGGTAGGCTTCGCGTTCTGTAACGCTCACCTGATTCCCACGGAGGCGCAGGTCTGGCTTCAAAAGCTGATGCTTCTTCAATGGTGAAGCGCAGGACTCTGAAGATGGACAGGAAGGGCCCTCTACTCTGGCTTCTCCGGCTCGCAGGAATATTCCCCTGTGCGTGAAAAGGGAGTATTACCTACTGACTGAGTTATGCTCAAGCCTCCCATTCTCTTCCAACCCTCCACGATACCCTTCCACGATTCCCCGTGAAGTCTCACCTTAGGGTCTGAAAGGACGAGCTCTCCATCCTGCTTCTGACGCAGGGGCGCGTTGAACCCAGTTACTTCACTGGATTGAGGTTGGATGGGAGTTCAGGTAAGCTTGATTATACTGGTAAGACGATGTAAAAGTTCTGTTGCAAGTTCAAAAGTTCAAGCTTTAAATAATAATGTTCATTGTCTTTTTTCAGGTGGTGAATGAAGATTCCTTTAGAGACTTCTTGCAACAAAGCGCTGATGTTGATGTTTTTTCCCCATAGGGGCCGGGGTTCGGAATGCCGGAGATATGGCGCCGACCCGAAGTGAAACGTGCAGTTCCAGTAAAGATCTGGTAAGTCCTAGATGAGCGCTCAGGTAATGTTTTTGCATTCGCTCATCTAATGTCTTTGTCTTTTTTCCCCATAGGGGCCGGGGTCCTGCTTGGAAGCAGCAAGACCCGAAATGAAATGGGAATGACCCAACAGGTAAGTCTTAGAAGGAAACTGAGCTTTTCCTATTCCCTTCCTTCTCTCACCTCTTATTCTTGTCTTTTTCTCTAGGCTCCGGGAAGTGGCTGTGTATCCGGGTGATCGCTGCTGAAGATGGAGGAACCCAGGAAAGGTGAGTGAAATGCAGCACTGCAGCGATCGTAACAAAATGCTTTTAAAAATGATGTCTTCCCTTTCAGGATCGTCTGTGATGTCTCCGTGGTGCAGATTAGCTGGTAGGTCTCTTGTCTCCCTTTGCAGGTGACCCAGGATGCTGACAGGCGTGGCTGAAGTCCAGATGCAGGAGCTGATACGGTGAGCGTCCAGCTGCGAGGAGCAGAACAACGCGAAGCATGAGTTGCTGATCGGGTGTGGTTTAAATAGATTTGGAAGAAGTTCCAAGTGTGTATCCTTCCTCCGATCAGGTATGTATCCTTCCCCGACCACACCCGGGTGGAAAGTAGTCCCACAGGTAAAGTAGTTCCTATTCAGGCCTCAAGAGGGCCTGGATGTGGCAGCATGGTCTGCATCAGGTAAGTGCACATTAAAACACTTGAACACATGTCTAGCTTTATAAACCTGGCGCCTAAGGCGCCAGGACTGAGTCCAAAGGGCCCCAGCTTGGGCCCGCTGGCACTCCCCTGGGGGAAATGATGCCTGCCTCTGGGGTTGCTGGGTCGGACCTGGCTCCTTGGAGGTAGGCATCATGACACCGGCGGAGGATGTGCAGGCAGCAGGAGGCAATGCACGGGCAGAGGCACAGCAGCAGCAGCAACGTGTTGGGAGCCATGAAGGCTCGGGGCCTTCAACATCGGAGGGGCAGGCATCGGCCGGAGGGCAGGAGGACCCAGGACAGAGAGTGTCTTCCGTGTGGCAGCGGTTGGGCCACACCATAGATGCGGAGCGGCAGCGGGTGGAAGAGGCACGGCTCACAATGGTCAGGGCGGAGAATTCGATGCGGAGGGCCCTGAGGCGGGCCGAGTGTCTTGAGGCAATCCGCAGGGGTTTGGAGGTGGAGACGTCGACGGCCCTGCGGACCCTCGGGGCAATGGTGGAGGACCGCCTCCGGGACATTGAGGAGGAGTTCGGTGATGCCCTGGCCCGGGACATCCACAAGTGAGCCGTGAAACTAGCCCGCTGCCCTTGTACATAGTTATGTAGGTAGTGTTAGGTTTCATTTTTGTTTTTATTTTATTTGGACCTTTCGGACATTGGCCACATTTTTATATATAGTTTATTTTATTAGTTAGTGTAGTTAGATAGGTTTCCTTTATTTTGTTGGGATAATGGACCCTGGCTTGTTCCCATGTACATAGTTCACAGTTGGATTGTATTTTTTTTTCACTTTTTAACCATGGAGCAATGGCTTTCTTTTTTATTTCCCATTGGATTTTGTTTTGTGGACATTGACTTTGGACAACATTACTTTGGAATTTTATTTTTGGTTTTGCTTTTTTTAACAGACATGCTTCTTTTCATTTTTGTACATTCACGTTTTCTGTTTCTTCATTTTTTATTCTATTTATGTTTCCTTTAATACATATTTTTTTTGGTGAACTTCAATGTGTGGTATCTCATTGGTTTCATGCATTTCATGATATGTGTTTTGAGATTCACTGACACCCATTGGGTGTATGTGAGGGAAATGTGTTTGTTTCGGAACTTGCAATTGGTGTTCTGTGATGTGATTGCAAATTATGAGTGGGTGGATGCAATACTCGGGTGGGTGTTTTGCATTTGGAGGCTGACCATAGGGACCAGGGATCTAGATTGTGATGACATGTTGGCTGGGGAACATGAGTTGGACATGGGTGGGGGCCTGCTGGCAGGTGCCCCACAGTGCTGGGGGGTGGGGGTGGTGGGGTACATGAGTTGGACATGGGTGGGGGCCTGCTGGCAGGTGCCCCACAGTGCTGGGGGGTGGGGGTGGTGGGGAACATGACTTGGACATGGGTGGGGGCCTGCTGGCAGGTGCCCCACAGTGCTGGGGGGTGGGGGTGGTGTGAGACATGGGTGGGGGCCTGGTGGAGGCTGCCCCTGCACTGCTGGGGGGTGGGGGTGGTGGGGAACATGCGTTGGACATGGGTGGGGCCTGCTGGCAGGTGCCCCACAGTGCTGGGGGGTGGGGGTGGTGGGAGACATGGGTGGGGGCCTGGTGGTGGGTGCCCCTGCACTGCTGGGGGGTGGGGGTGGTGGGGAACATGAGTTGGACATGGGTGGGGGCCTGCTGGCAGGTGCCCCACAGTGCTGGGGGGTCGGGTGGTGGGGAACATGAGTTGGACATGGGTGGGGGCCTGCTGGCAGGTGCCCCACAGTGCTGGGGGGTGGGGGTACTGGGAGACATGGGTGGGGGCCTTTTGGAGGCTGCCCCTGCACTGCTGGGGGGTGGGGGTGGTGGGAGACATGGGTGGGGGCCTGGTGGTGGGTGCCCCTGCACTCCTGGGGGGTAGGGGTGGTGGGAGACATGGGTGGGGGCCTGGTGGAGGCTGCCCCTGGTGACAGGGGGTAGTGGGGGTGGTGGGAGACATGGGTGGGGGCCTGGTGGAGGCTGCCCCTGGTGGCTGGGGGGTGGGGATGGTGTGAGACATGGGTGGGGGCCTGGTGGAGGCTGCCACTGCACTGCTGGGGGGTGGGGGTGGTGGGAGACATGGGTGGGGGCCTGGTGGAGGCTGCCCCTGCACTGCTGGGGGGTGGGGGTGGTGGGAGACATGGATGGGGGCCTGGTGGAGGCTGCCCCTGGTGACTGGGGGGGTGGGGGTGGTGGGAGACATGGGTGGGGGCCTGGTGGAGGCTGCCCCTGGTGGCTGGGGGGTGGGGGTGGTGGGGAACATGAGTTGGACATGGGTGGGGGGCTGCTGGCAGGTGCCCCACAGTGCTGGGGGGTGGGGATGGTATGAGACATGGGTGGGGGCCTGGTGGAGGCTGCCCCTGCACTGCTGGGGGGTGGTGGTGGTGGGGAACATGCGTTGGACATGGGTGGGGCCTGCTGGCAGGTGCCCCACAGTGCTGGGGGGTGGGGGTGGTGGGAGACATGGGTGGGGACCTGGTGGTGGGTGCCCCTGCACTGCTGGGGGGTGGGGGTGGTGGGGAACATGAGTTGGACATGGGTGGGGGCCTGCTGGCAGGTGCCCCACAGTTCTGGGGGGTGGGGGTGGTGGGGAACATGAGTTGGACATGGGTGGGGGCCTGCTGGCAGGTGCCCCACAGTGCTGGGGGGTGGGGGTGCTGGGAGACATGGGTGGGGGCCTGGTGGAGGCTGCTCCTGCACTGCTGGGAGGTGGGGGTGGTGGGAGACATGGGTGGGGGCCTGGTGGTGGGTGCCCCTGCACTGCTGGGGGGTGGGGATGGTGGGAGACATGGGTGGGGGCCTGGTGGAGGCTGCCCCTGGTGACTGGGGGGGTGGGGGTGTTGGGAGACATGGGTGGGGGCCTGGTGGAGGCTGCCCCTGGTGGCTGGGGGGTGGGGGTGGTGTGAGACATGGGTGGGGGCCTGGTGGAGGCTGCCCCTCCACTGCTGGAGGGTGGGGGTGGTGGGAGACATGGGTGGGGGCCTGGTGGAGGCTGCCCCTGGTGACTGGGGGGGTGGGCGGGTGGGAGACATGGGTGGGGGCCTGGTGGAGGCAGCCCCTGGTGGCTGGGGGGTGGGGGTGGTGTGAGACATGGGTGGGGGCCTGGTGGAGGCTGCCCCTGCACTGCTGGGGGGTGGGGGTGGTGGGAGACATGGGTGGGGGCCTGGTGGAGGCTGCCCCTGGTGACTTGGGGGGTGGGGGTGGTGGGAGACATGGGTGGGGGCCTGGTGGAGGCTGCCCCTGGTGGCTGGGGGTGGGGGTGGTGGGGAACATGAGTTGGACATGGGTGGGGGCCTGCTGGCAGGTGCCCCACAGTGCTGGGGGGTGGGGGTGGTGGGGAACATGAGTTGGACATGGGTGGGGGCCTGCTGGCAGGTGGCCCACAGTGCTGGGGGGTGGTGGGGAACATGAGTTGGACATGGGTGGGGGCCTGCTGGCAGGTGCCCCACAGTGCTGGGGGGTGGGGGTGGTGGGAGACATGAGTTGGAAATGGGTGGGGGCCTGGTGGAGGCTGCCCCTGCACTGCTGGGGGGCGGGGGTGGTGGGAGACATGGGTGGGGGCCTGGTGGTGGGTGCCCCTGTTGGCTGGGGGGTGGGGGTGGTGTGAGACATGCGTGGGGGCCTGGTGGTGGGTGCCCCTGCACTGCTGGGGGGTGGGGGTGCTGGGAGACATGGGTGGGGCCTGGTGGAGGCTGCCCCCGGTGGCTGGGGGGGTGGGGATGGTGTGAGACATGGGTGGGGGCCTGGTGGAGGCTGCCACTGCACTGCTGGGGGGTGGGGGTGGTGGGAGACATGGGTGGGGGCCTGGTGGAGGCTGCCCCTGCACTGCTGGGGGGTGGGGGTGGTGGGAGACATGGATGGGGGCCTGGTGGAGGCTGCCCCTGGTGACTGGGGGGGTGGGGGTGGTGGGAGACATGGGTGGGGGCCTGGTGGAGGCTGCCCCTGGTGGCTGGGGGGTGGGGGTGGTGGGGAACATGAGTTGGACATGGGTGGGGGGCTGCTGGCAGGTGCCCCACAGTGCTGGGGGGTGGGGATGGTATGAGACATGGGTGGGGGCCTGGTGGAGGCTGCCCCTGCACTGCTGGGGGGTGGGGGTGTTGGGGAACATGCGTTGGACATGGGTGGGGCCTGCTGGCAGGTGCCCCACAGTGCTGGGGGGTGGGGGTGGTGGGAGACATGGGTGGGGACCTGGTGGTGGGTGCCCCTGCACTGCTGGGGGGTGGGGGTGGTGGGGAACATGAGTTGGACATGGGTGGGGGCCTGCTGGCAGGTGCCCCACAGTGCTGGGGGGTGGGGGTGGTGGGGAACATGAGTTGGACATGGGTGGGGGCCTGCTGGCAGGTGCCCCACAGTGCTGGGGGGTGGGGGTGCTGGGAGACATGGGTGGGGGCCTGGTGGAGGCTGCTCCTGCACTGCTGGGAGGTGGGGGTGGTGGGAGACATGGGTGGGGGCCTGGTGGTGGGTGCCCCTGCACTGCTGGGGGGTGGGGATGGTGGGAGACATGGGTGGGGGCCTGGTGGAGGCTGCCCCTGGTGACTGGGGGGGTGGGGGTGGTGGGAGACATGGGTGGGGGCCTGGTGGAGGCTGCCCCTGCACTGCTGGAGGGTGGGGGTGGTGGGAGACATGGGTGGGGGCCTGGTGGAGGCTGCCCCTGGTGACTGGGGGGGTGGGCGGGTGGTCGACATGGGTGGGGGCCTGGTGGAGGCTGCCCCTGGTGGCTGGGGGTTGGGGGTGGTGTGAGACATGGGTGGGGGCCTGGTGGAGGCTGCCCCTGCACTGCTGGGGGGTGGGGGTGGTGGGAGACATGGGTGGGGGCCTGGTGGAGGCTGCCCCTGGTGACTTGGGGGGTGGGGGTGGTGGGAGACATGGGTGGGGGCCTGGTGGAGGCTGCCCCTGGTGACTGGGGGGGTGGGCGGGTGGGAGACATGGGTGGGGGCCTGGTGGAGGCTGCCCCTGGTGGCTGGGGGGTGGGGGTGGTGTGAGACATGGGTGGGGGCCTGGTGGAGGCTGCCCCTGCACTGCTGGGGGGTGGGGGTGGTGGGAGACATGGGTGGGGGCCTGGTGGAGGCTGCCCCTGGTGACTTGGGGGGTGGGGGTGGTGGGAGACATGGGCGGGGGCCTGGTGGAGGCTGCCCCTGTTGGCTGGGGGTGGGGGTGGTGGGGAACATGAGTTGGACATGGGTGGGGGCCTGCTGGCAGGTGCCCCACAGTGCTGGGGGGTGGGGGTGGTGGGGAACATGAGTTGGACATGGGTGGGGGCCTGCTGGCAGGTGGCCCACAGTGCTGGGGGGTGGGGGTGGTGGGGAACATGAGTTGGACATGGGTGGGGGCCTGCTGGCAGGTGCCCCACAGTGCTGGGGGGTGGGGGTGGTGGGAGACATGAGTTGGAAATGGGTGGGGGCCTGGTGGAGGCTGCCCCTGCACTGCTGGGGGGCGGGGGTGGTGGGAGACATGGGTGGGGGCCTGGTGGTGGGTGCCCCTGGTGGCTGGGGGGTGGGGGTGGTGTGAGACATGGGTGGGGGCCTGGTGGTGGGTGCCCCTGCACTGCTGGGGGGTGGGGGTGCTGGGAGACATGGGTGGGGCCTAGTGAAGGGTGCCCCTGGTGACTGGGGTGCAGGGGGACATGCGTTGGTGGGCAGTAGTGCAAGTTGACATGTGGGTTGGCTGTGGGTCATGGCCATGGTGATGGTGTGCCTGCAGGACATGTGCAGGGTAGGCCCCTGTGGTGTGAGCCACCTGCAGGGGCAGTGGAGGGTGTAGAGGGAACACCTGGGAGGACCCACACGTGCAATTCACGTGTGGTGCTCCCCGCGCACCCCTGTAATACACGTACCCTGATGGAATTGCGTGTGGAACTTCCCGCGCACCCCTGGAATACACGTACCCGCTGAAATCGCGTGTGGCACTTCCTGCGCACCCCTGAGATACGCGTACCCTGCTCGCACGGGCCCAATCGCGTGTGGAATTTCCCACGCACCCCTGAGATACGCGTACACTGCGGAAATCGCGTGTGGCACTTCCCGCGCACCCCTGAGATACGCGTACCCCCAATCGCGTGTGGAAATTCCCGCGCACCCCTGAAATATACGTACCCTGCTGAAATCGCGTGTGGCACTTCCTGCGCACCCCTGAGATACGCGTACCCTGCTCGCACGGGCCCAATCGCGTGTGGAAATTCCCACGCACCCCTGAGATACGCGTACCCTACGGAAATCGCGTGTGGTACTTCCCGCGCACCCCTGAAATACACGTACCCTGCTCGCATGGGGCCAATCGCGTGAGGTACTTCCCGCGCACCCCAGTAATACACGTAGCCCACTTGCCGTGCTGGTACAGGGTTAGCGCAACACTTTGCGCTGGATTGGGTATATTGATGGCTTTTCCCTGCGCGAGAGGCGTTCTTGGGGGCTTAACTGGCGCTGCTTCAGGGTCGCTGCGCCACTGTGCGCCACGGCTGGTTTTGGTGGCTGGAATCCATGAATACGCTGTGCGCGGAAATGGATTTTAGCGCACGCGGCTGGCGCAGGGATTCGCACGCGCACACTGTGCGCCAGCCGCGTGCGCCACTTGTGCGCTGAATTTTATGAATTACCCCCTAAAAGTTTCCATAGGCCATAGTTGAAATGTTTTACTCTATGGGTGTGATATGCTGCGGTGGTTGTGGCCAGGGCATAGAGTTGTTTGGCCAACTTCGGGTCAAAAACAAATTTATAAGGAACAAAGTTATAAGATACTATGGGTGTGATATGCTGTGATGGTTGTAACCAGGGCATAGAGTGTATAATATACTTACTGTTTGGTTTAGTAACTGGAGTAAATGTATTTCTTGTTAATTTCTGTGATAAAAGAAAATAGCATGTGTAATGACTTTTTACATTGTACAATCAACATTTTTTTTTTTTGGACCCTCATATTTAGTAGATTACAAACCAGAGTACTGTGCAATTTGCTCAGTTTCTGTGTTTCTTACTAAAATCATTGGGTCTGTGGGAGAAAAAAAAATCCATGTTGGATTAAAAAAAAAAACTTTTTCTGTTATGCTACAGTTTATTTGTTTGTTTGTTTTCAGTGTTCATTTGTTGTTTCTGGCTAATGCTTTATACATTGGGTTGTTGCATTTTTTTGGAGCAGTAACATATTATTTATTTGTTTGGATATTATGAAACTTTGGAGCAGTTAGATACCAGTAGGCGTATTCTAACTATCTATGTTTTTATTTATTTTAGTGGTATTGATTTATCTGTTTGGATATTGTTAAATTTTGGGACAGTTAGATACTAATTGGCGTATTCTAATTGTCTTTTTTTTGCTCTAATTTAGTGGTATTCATTTATGTGATTAATTGTTGTAGAATCTTTGGGCAGTTAGATAGCTTTTGGAATATTCTAACAGTTTATATTTTTTACTATAAGTTTACTTGAGGTTTAAGTACAGTTTAGTTATCAAATTTTGGTTTTAAGAACATTAAATAAGCGTTTGTAAGATTTGCTGGTAATCTCTGCTTTAGAGTAATGATACTATCATTACATTGAAACCATCCACATTTCTTTTTTATAGATGCAGTGCAGTGCCCTGAATTGGTTGTGGCTCCTGCGTGGTAGATTATACCTATTGTTGTGAAGGTTTTCTTACCAAGTGATATTTGACCATGTGTGAATCCAGTCAGCTTGCAGTTGTTTTTGGTACCATCTGCATTGTAACGTAGAAGCATTAGTATTACGTATTTACTATGTGTTTGTATTACTAACGTGGGGCGATTATCTGAATTGCAGGTAGAACATAATCTACCATGGTTTGCATTTTGTACAAGTTGCTGAAATGGAATGGATTCACAATTAGGTATTGATATATATACGAAGCGTTCATTGGGGATTTGTTCTTGTGTCACATTGTTGCAGAGAGTGCATGTATGTTTCCACATGTATGAAATCTGGAAGATTTCATTTATAGGTATGTTTTTGTTTTCCACTACTTGTAGTAAGTACATTAGAAATTCTTGTGGATCTTCCTGTGAGTTTATAGTGAATTTCACCATTCCAGCACAGTAGTCCAATTGTTGTCTTATTCCAGAAACACTATACGTGTTGTCAGGATTGTTTACTGCATTTCTGTGAAGTACTAACATTTGCAAACACAATGGGTCTGTACCGTGTAAGTAAATGTTGTCAACAATTGGTGGTAATTGAAATAGAATATGCATTGCTACATTTGCGTAGCAACTTACACCAACTATATTTGAGAGTTTAAATGGACCAGGTAGTTCTGTATCTGACTGCTTTTTTTGGA
The DNA here is from genome assembly GCF_040938575.1 of Ambystoma mexicanum. NCBI lineage: Eukaryota > Metazoa > Chordata > Amphibia > Caudata > Ambystomatidae > Ambystoma > Ambystoma mexicanum. The sequence continues at coordinate 878,135,844 of NC_090928.1, read as the reverse complement.
GTTTGTCTTCCTTCTTTGAAGAAGTACCTGGTTTACTTTCCCTAATTGATTCTTTTTTGCTTGTGGTACTTGATGAAGTATTACTTTCTTTTACTCTCTTTGGAGGATTTGCAGTGACATCCTGTTGCTTTTCTGTTTGATTTATTTTTCTTTTATAACGTTTTACTTTTTGTGGAACAGAATATGTGTTTAGATGGGTAGTGTATAGTGAGTGAAGTCTATTGTATTCTAAAATGCAAGGAATATCAGCATTTATTTTACTTACATCAAAGTTGATTAGAAATAGACCGTCAAGTGTACGTAGCGTGATAGTGCTACGTAGCTCATACCTTCTTTAAAGACTGTGTTACCAATCATTGCTTTGTCTAGGGTAAGACCTTGTGATTTATGAATCGTGACTGCGTATGCAAGAGTTAGAGGAAATTCTTCTCTGCATACATACATGTCTTTAAAGAGAAGGAATTGAGCTGTTGAGCGTCCTATCCTTTTAACTTCTGAAAGTTTGTCAAAGAGTATATTGACAAACTGAATTTTGTTGTCATGTGGGTATGTTTGAAAGCCAACAACTGTACCCATTGCTCCATTAACTAGTCCTTGGTCTACGTCAAGGTTACGTTTAAGCATTACTCTGCAATTTAAGGATCATTTTAATATCTTTTCTAAGCCTGTTGTGTTTGAGATTGATTTTTCTAAACTATTTAGTCTTGTTGTGGCTTGGTCACACATAGGTAGTGTCATACCATGTACATCTAGTTTGTCTGCGGCGCTAATTTCCATTATTGGTTGCATTTCTGTACTTAACATTATTTCATTGAATTTGAAACAGCTTGCAAGAGTTGGCATTAAGGCCATACAATTGACATTTTTGTGGGCTAATTGTTCCATAACATTTGTAGCACATGCATTATCACCATAAAGTGCATTCATTTGCTGGGTTTTCAATATTGTTTCTGCTTCTTTCGAGAGTATACCAACTCTGATACTTTTTAAGATGTTGGCATAAGTGAGATCTGCAGATTGCTGCATGTTTTCTGTTAATTCTCTGTATTGGAAATGTTGCCAAAGGTTGACATTTCCAATGCTGCCAACAGTTTTACGGCAGAGTTTGTGTCCTAATGTTTTAAAAATAGGCTCACCTTTTACTGGTGTCAATTGAAGAAGATCTCCGAAAACAATAATGTGTTTTCGTGCAAAGAGCTCTTCAAAGTTTGTTTTCAGTACATCTTGTAATCTGAGGTGAATCAAAGCCAACATTAGGTTGGAGACCATGCTCACTTCATCTATTAGTAGCATTTTCATTTGTTTCAATACTCTGCGTAGTTCCATTGCAGCTTCTGCAGAAAGTTTGTAATAGTCTAATTTGTTCTGGTGTTCTACTGGCAATAGTAGTAATTGGTGTAAAGTGACACCACCTATATTGTAGGCAGCTAAACCTGTGGGGGCAGTGACAACAGCTGACAGTTTGTTGTTTGTCAATTGTTGAAGGAATATACTGATGATTTTGATTAGGAATGTTTTGCCAGAACCAGCTTCACCACTGACGTACAGTAGTATAGGTTTATAATTTTGGCAGGAACATTCTTTATTTTCATGTTGTATACCATGTGCAATTTGTTTTGTTACTTCTTCAAAAATGCCACGTTGTTCGTTGTTTAGTTTTGATTGTAGTATAGTTAAGTCTTCTTTATCTTCATACTGACACATGGTGTTTTCTACTTCTATCATAGCTAATTCTGTCTCATTTATTATTAGTGGTTCTCCCAGTGGTTCTTGGCTTCCTGTTACAGAAGGTTGACTACTGTCAGGAGTGTCTTTATCTAGTTGGGCCTGGAGTTCTTCTTCGTGTTGCTGTTCATTGTGCAACATTGTTTTGTATTGTGTAAAGTTTACATCAGTTATAGTGCTTTCCTTTGAAGCATCTTCATATGAGTCATAGTTTTCTAGTATTTCTTCTTCTTTTCTCCATGGTTTAAAGATTGTAGCAGGGACATGTAATATATTTCTTTCTGTTGAGGAGTCTTCAATGACAATTTGATATGATTCATTAAATTTGGTTTAGTGAGTTTAACTAAGCTGCCTTCACAGTTTGTCACTCTGTATTTACCTTTTTTTTCATCAGGTTTTATATTATTTTTGTATGTGTAGTTTTGGGCTATGTGGTATAGACACATGGTTTCCAAAGTATTACTTCTGTTTGGGTAGTATGTGTCCAATAAATTGTTTTTTAAAATGTCTTGGCTGTTGGGATCATGTTTGGCTATTGTTTCTATATCTTCGTATGTTTTTAGAACTCTTTTTCTAGATTTAGCTGGACCAAGACTTAGCTATACTATATTTTCAGATTTACCATACAATGCAGTACCAGTTAAACGATGAGCTGCTTCATATGATCCACATTCTCTATGGGAGAGCATTTTATGCCCAAGCTGTATAATTTCTGAGACACTGTTTTATCTGATGACAGGTCATTCCAGAGGTCTTGGAGCTCTGTCTTTTCTGCTTTGGTTAAGTATGCTGTGACATATCGTGCAACTGGAGTAGAATTGTCTGCAATGTACTGCAAATCTATGTTTGCATTCCATAAGTGGGCAATGATTGCATTATAATAATTGATATATTTTTTGTCTTCTTTTCTTTTTATGTAATATGTATTTTTAGGTGACTTACCTTTAACACTATTTTTAACTGAAGACATGAGGTTGTTCACTTGACCTGTATTTGTAACTGGTCTAGGGAAACCAAATCGGCATTTGATGTAGTATTTCCCTTTATTTTTGTATTTGTGACGACAATTTTTGCCACATTTATGTCTTTGAAATTGTAAAATTTGTACATGAAGATCACTATTTGTGGATTCTGATGGAATTTCACAAGTGACATATTTTTCAATAAGCTGTAAAACAGTGGCATCACTGTCTTGACCAAATTTAAAAGCATCTTTAATCCATAAAAGCATGTGGATATGTGGTGCTCCTCTGGCTTGGTATTCTTTTCTCCAAAAGAAGTGTTTGACTTCTCCAAGGGGAGGAACAGTTTTATTACAAATAAAATGTAGCATAGCAATGAAGCGATGGTGAAAATATCTTGAAACATTTACAGGATCCAAAGAACAAAGTTCTCCTGGTGTTAGTATATCTATGCTTGCTTTGTTTTTATTTGATATGCGTAGGAAATCATGTGAATCTTCCCATGCATATTCTGCAAAACTTAATGTAACAAACCAAGTGGGTGGGCCAAGGTTTCTGATCATACAACGTACATCGCCATGACGTCGAAACCAGTACTCTTTAGTACCACGCATATTTGCTAATAGATTTGTAATATTTGATTGTAAAACCTCATCCTTTTGTTGCACTTTTTGTAATAATTGTGTAGCTGTCATATTTTGAAAGTGGGATCTTAATTTTAATATGTGTGCAACTCCGTAACATAAAGTTGCTAGTTCACTTTCAAAGAGTAGGTGGAATATGCATTCCACATTTTGTCTAAATCTGGGATCTTCAGAATACATCTCTAATGAGCGGTATTCTGAAGCTGATATTTGAATAGGTCTATCATCATACCTTCCTCCTTTGCCAGTAGGAAAGAGTAGAGGAAAAGCACGTGCTTCTATACTTTTTTCCCATATGCTGATTGGTGATCCTTTTGTTTGACGCATTTGGTATGTTTCCAGTGCATCTTCTATGGTGTCATTAGAGTGCAAAGCATGAATTGTATAATGGTCTAAAGTATTTGATATTGTAGCAGGATCTAGTAGCTCAAATTGACCAGCTTCTTGTGTTTCTTGAATTATTTCAGTTGTATCTTTCAAGTTTTCTTCAATATTAATTTCTTTGTAATATTCATTATTCTCTTTAAGATTGTGTAAGGCTTGCCTAACTTTATGTAAATCTACCAGCTGTTGCCATATTTTTTTGGCTTTTGTAGGTACTCCATTTACTAAGATAATTAAAGATTGCTGCATTGGACGTTGCACTCCTAGAGTATGCACATTTTCTTTTAGATCTAATGGTAAATTAACTACTTTTCCACGAATGCCTTTTACCAATTCAGAGGGAGGTAATTTTACTGTTTTTGGTTGAAGGTGTATTATTGCTTGAAATGGGTGTACTGTTTGAATTATGATGCTCTCATATAAATTAAGTTGTTGTAGGGGTTTTGGTAGTGGGTATAATACCAAATTATTTGTGATAGCACGTGAAGGAGTTTGGTTGTTGTCAAGTTTTGTAGTGCAGTAACTGCAAAGTATTAAGGGGTCACTTATTTCGTATTTGTTTTCTGCTACAAGGTAGAGAGCTAATTTAAACCATTTAGAATCTTCGTTGTCTTCTATTTTGTATGATAGGTCTACAGTTTTCGTGTTACTTTTATAAAAAGTTCTGCGGCAACATACACATACATGGTTTGGTACTTCAGCTGATGTACTTTTCAATTTTAGTATTTCTTTTTTGTATGTGTTTAACAAACGGTTGCCATGTGTAGAATTGTTGCTAATTTGGTTTAACGCTATTTCATTCTGTAAATGGCTTTCACTTCCAAAAGATTTTTTCTGGATATAGTCAATTTCTTGAAGTAGGTCTTTAGCTGTACCATGTAGTAGAATGTTATTTAAATTTGCTAGTGCTAAAGCAGGACTTTTAGCATAGTACAGTTTATAGATGAGATTTCCTATAGTTGAATGATGTGTTGATATTCTTTTGATATCATGGAAGGTGGTTTTACAAGTAGCTCCTGTAATGCAGGCCAATGAATGTCCTTGTAGTTCAGTGTATTTGCGCACTGGACAGGTATCCATATTTTGCAGTAGTTTAATTTTGATTTTGTCTTTGCTTTTTACATATTGATTGTCGAAATTGGCGTAAAGACTTGAAAAATTGTTTAGGAGTGTTACATATTGACGTGCATGGCCATTTGTACACTAGACGTTCTGATTCAGTTGAATGGAGGGGTAATTCTAAGTTTTCAGGGCATAATTTTGTAAGGAGTACTTCTTGTTCCATTATGGTATTATTAACTTTTTCATAACCTCGACCACTGCTATGTATGGCAATTGTATTTGTTTGCTTTTGTTTGTACACTTCTTCTTTAAAGTATGGTTCTGTGCTCGTAGTGTGACTCCATTCACCTCCGCAGATACTTAAGAAGATCTTTCTGTTGACATTTCGTTTATTGAGAAGTCTTTTTTGTAATTTAGTTATTAATTTTGTTAGTGGTTTCATTTTGTTTAACACTAAAATAAATAACTTTCTTTTGAGAAGAATTGCACTATCTATCAATGCTTCTAAAATTAATTTCCTACGATAGGTTTTAAGCATTGAACCTGATTTCTATCCTGTTTTTATAAGATTTTGAAAGACTTTGTGATGGAACATTTTGGCTAAAATACTTTTCTTGGTGTGCTTACTTTGCACTACATTAAAATTTAAACAATTAGTTTTATTGTAGTGATAGCTGATTTTCTGTTAATTGTTTTTTTGTTTGTTTTGCATTTTGTTAGAGGAGGCAAAGTTTTTGTACTTGAAACTTCTTGTGTTTCACTAAATGACTGTATGAACTGTTTTGTTTCAACTTTTTTTTATAAATTCTGCTAGAGATGGATGCTTATGTTGGACACTTTTATTTTCATTTGCTCTACTTCTGCGTTGCTTTCTACGGACTTGACTTTTGGTAGGCATTCTTTAGGGTCTGTTGAAAAAAATAAAGAAGGTATGGGTTGGGGTGTTCTGCAATGTATGAATGCTGTGTGCATGAGTGTTTGAGTAAGATGATGTATGTAATGGTGTCTGATTGTGCATTGGGAACTACAACTAGTAGGGATGTGTATTCTTCAATTAATATGTTACTAAACTCAGGTTCAGATGACAGAAAAAAATAAGCTAGTGGTGTGGAGAAGTACAAATAGTAAATCTAATGTATACAATAAAAACAGTTGTTTGTTCTATAATATGAAAATTCTAGCGGTTGAGTTGGGTAATTTGTGTGTCCAAAAGTAGAAATTTGTGCATCATTCTGGCTGTAAATCGCTGTTTAAGAGATGGGGATTTTTGGACAGAATGGTGCACAATCTCTATTTTTAGGCGCAGAAATAGCATGCATTAACTTTACAGTATGTTTGAGTAATAATACAAATATTATGGTGCATGGCCATGTGATTTCTTAGCTACATCCAATGAGGGAATGGCACAGAGAGTGAAGTGGAAATGGTAAAAGGGCTGTTCATGTTACGATATGTCCGCGGACATGGCGGTAGTTCGCGGACATCAGGAGTTACATACGGGGATGTTTGGGTTCAGAAGTCATGCAAATGAGAATGAGCAGTGAAAGGGATTGGTCAGGAAAGTTTAGTGGGTTTGTTGTGCCAGGAGAGATTTTCTCAGATACTCTTTTTGCTGAGAGAACAACAGATAGCTATGGCTGTCTGTTTCAGAAAACAGATTGTTTGGATTTTGGGAGATTCGTGGATACATTGGTTGAAGGTGCATGCAGAAAGCTGTGGAGTAGCTGTAGATCTTGGATTTCCACATGTGGAAGTACACTGGCATGGAGTACGTGGAATGAAGTGGTTGGACTTGCTACCTCTCTGTGCCACTTTGGAAACAAAGCAACATCCAGACATAATTGTAATTCATTGTGGAGGGAACAGTTTAGGACATGTGTCAGGAATTTCTTTGCAATTTGCTATGAAAGAAGGACTTGGGAAACCCATGGACATGTTTCCTAATTCTCAAGTAATATTTTCACGGATTGCGCAGAGACAAATGTGGCTTTGTTCTTCTTCATTTGGTCCACAAATGGAAAAAGCAAGGCACAATGTTAATAAGGCATTTTGTGCATTTCTAAGAGATTTTGGCATGTCCTCTTTCCACAATGAAAATATTATGTTTCGTAGTACATACATTTTTCGCAGAGATGGAGTCCATCTTACTTATACTGGCAATCAGATTTTTCTGAGGAATGTACAAAATGCATTGCAACCTTTTTTAGAAATACAGCATCCATTTTGAAGTAGGTGTTAAGTATTTATAATTTTTGACATACGAACACCTCCCAAAGGCTCTTTTCAGAGCCACCACTTCCTTCCAGAGAAAAATGCAATGGTAACAATAGGGTAGCACCCCAATTCTTTTGATGTTCGTGAACTGTCCGCTGACTTTTAAGAAATACAAAGGGCCCTGCTTTATTTATCTTCACTTTTTTTTTAACTGTGAAAGGCGGCTCTGAAAAGAGCCTTATTTTTTTTGATTTTTGTAATTTTGTATTTTTTGTTTGTTTTTTAGACACGACACACTAGGAGAGGAGGGGAAAGGAGGGTAAAGGGGGGACACCAACCACAGGGATAAGAAAGGGCGAGCTGAGAGAGGAAGATGTAGAGTGTGTTTTATTTGGGTAGTGAGCAGGTCTTCTCGTGCTCTGAGACGATAGTCTCAGAAGCACTGCAAAGTCGCTCCCCCCTGCAGAGTACTGTGTCACAGTACATACATACAACTGTGACCCTCGAAAGGTAAGGGTCATCAGAATTCTGTATGGCCTGTGAGGCAGCTTGAGGAAGCCGCTGTCCCACAGAGGTGTTCCTTGTGGTGACAGGATCAGAAACGGAGGATGAAGTAGAGGAAATCAACCCATACTTTCTTCGCAAGGTACAACCTTGCGAATAGCCCCAGAGTGAAATGACCTCAGGTGTCGCTTCATGGTCGTGGTCCCAAAGCTGTACGAACCGTGCTTCCCTCGACTGAGTATCATTTTGCACTCATTGCAGATAACACGGTTCGCACAAGCCTTAGGACCATTTGCATAAATGGAAAATAACCGCCACACCCAAGACTCACATCTAGTGCGGGTAGTAGGTATTTCCTCTACCTCATTCTCGTCATCCTCTTCTTCCTCCTCTGCATCCTCACTCCTGTTCCCCTCTTCAGGCCCTTGGGAAGGTGGTGGTGGTGGAGGGGGTGGGGGTGGTGCTGAAGCAGGTGCAGTACCAGGGGGCAGTTCTGCAGCCAGGGATGCCATCTCGATGGTGGAATCAGCAAGTTGCTGGAGAAATAGCTGTGCTCTGAAGAATAGCCAGAAACACAATGAGAATAAGCTCTAGGGCGTGGTCTTTTATAGGGGTGCTTGTACGCGGTTCGCGGACATGCGCACTGTCCGAGGACAGATCGAACACAAAAAAGGGTTCAAAAAGTTTCAAAAGATATGTAGAAACTCAGGATTACTATGTGGGACTTGTGCCATGATGAGTTTTTATAGAAAGATTTTGTGGATTACTCGAAAATGTACTTTTAAATTGTTCAGGGACACGAACAGTGTCCGCGTTCAGAACACGTGATCAGCATGGGCGCGGTCACATGATCCCTTCGCGAACAGGTCCGCGAAGGAAGCTCCTGTCCGCAGGACACCAAATGCACGGACATTGGTTTGCGCATGCGAGTTGATGTTCTACGGACTCTACGGACAGTGTTCGGGTCCTGAATTAATTAAAAGTGCGTCACACATCAAACGAACATTTCTGGACATCGCGTATGTTCTAGAACAGTTTAAACTTGCTAGCGAACACTACGGACAGATATAGTGTTCTTTAGGACACTTACATTTTCGTTTGATTATGAACTTTTCAGGACATCAATTGTGTTCTTAGAACAGTTTAACTTGCTAGCGAACATTACAGACAGGTATGGTGTTCTTTAGGACACCTCCATTTTCGTTTAATTACGAACATTTCAGGACACGCTTGTGTTCTTAGAACAGTTTCAACTTGCTAGCGAACAGTACGGACAGGTATAGTGTTCTTTAGGACACCTCCATTTTCTTTTAATTACGAACATTTCAGGACACCAATTGGGTTCTTAGAACAGTTTGAACTTGCTAGTGAACAGTACAGACAGGTATAGTGTTCTTTAGGACACCTCCATTTTCGTTTAATTACGAACATTTCAGGACACCAATTGGGTTCTTAGAACAGTTTGAACTTGCTAGCGAACAGTACGGACAGGTATAGTGTTCTTTAGGACACCTCCATTTTTGTTTAATTACGAACATTTCAGGACACCGCTTGTGTTCTTAGAACAGTTTCAACTTGCTAGCGAACAGAAGGGACAGGTATAGTGTTCTTCAGGACACCTCCATTTTCGTTTATTTACGAACATTTCAGAACACCCGCGCTGTCCGCAGACACCTACATTGTTTTTAAAAAAATAAAAAATGGGAAGTAATTACAACACAATATAAAAATTTAACTTTATTTCAGACATATTAATAATTTATGACAGCGAAGGTGAGGCAGAAACAGAAACAAAAACAGGAGAATTAGGGGTTTCAACATGATTGGTATCAGGTGAAGAAGGGATGGAAGTCTTATCAAAATGTTTTGGATTATAGAGAGGGTTTGGGGATAATTGACTGGTATATGGCGAGGGGGGACAAGTACATGTGGGAACAATGGTATGAGGCTTTTGTTTTAAAATGATCCTCAACAAATGTTTTCAAATTATTAAAATTGCTCAATAATAAATCAATTTTTTCTTTTAAGCTGTCAAGCGTGTTTTCCATAACAGTTTCTTCAGACATATTTTCTATTTTGGTTTCCTCCGTACAAAAAGAAATATATATGTTAAATATATATAAAATAATAACAATTACATGGTTTATATTGTAAAGTGTGTACCATTAGCTTCACTATTTTCTGACATTTCGTCACGTGGGAAGTGCTCCTCTAGCCATTCCAGAGTACTAGACATTTCTGTGAAAAAAAAAATATATATAATATTTTTTTTTTAATCTAATACAGAACGTTTATAAAGATATGAGTAAAATGATGTACACTTACTATTTCAGGTAAGATATGTTCTGAGTACTCTGTAGGTCTGGTCTTGGTCTTAGTTGTGGAGTGTCTGTGAGGTAATTATGTTGGAAGCCTATTTATCTTCTCTTGGTATATTCCATTTTAGAATATATTGTATTTAAATGAATGGTTAGTGCGGTACATATATGGGTTACATTTCTTATGTATTACTACATATAATATGTATGTGTACTACTTTGTGAATTTTTGAAATGTTATCATGTTGTAATATAACAATTAAACATACCCCCTCCAGACTTTTTAGGTAGTGGTACTGTTGTCCGAATATGTCCGCGGACATCAAAAATGTTCGTGGACATTACATTAAGTAGAAGTGGTTCAGTATGTTCCATATTAAATGTACATAAAGTCAAAGTTACTATTGTTAAGCTTTGCTACTAAAAACCTATGAAATTCGGTAAAAAAACTTTGTTAAACGGACGTTATGGTTAAGTTGTGCTACTAAAAACCTATGAAATTCAGTGAAAAAAAACTTTGTTAAAGGGACGTTATGGTTAAGTTGTGCTACTAAAAACCTATGAAATTCAGTAAAAAAACTTTGTTAAAGGGACGTTATGGTTAAGTTGTGCTACTAACCTATGAAATTCAGTGAAAAAACTTTGTTAAAGGGACGTTATGGTTCCAAGTAAAACCGAAAAACCCTTGAAATTAGCCAGTTATGGTAATCTAAGCAACCATAACTCGCGCCACCACCGTGCACTGCTAAGACTAACATCCAGGACATCAAAGATGACATCACAAATGTAATTGATGACATCACTGATGACATCACATGTGCATTTATCTTTCATGAAAAGTCTGTACAAGGGTTTCTTATTGTAATTTTAATTAAAAAAAGTGTCAAGGATTATTGGAATAAATATCAAGGGCTAATTCGTGCATCCAGCATACTAAGGTGCTCATGTAGAAACATAGGCATTGTGTGCAGCATATATGATGGAGGTGCAATATTCATAAACTTGCCATGTTGAATAGTGAAATGATAACTGTTTTCTTATTAGACTTTTGCATACTGTGAAACATGTGATAAGTAGATAATAAAACCAACTTACTACATAATTGCATTTTTATAGACAAAACACAAAGAGACAACACGACATACAAATATGAGTATATACAAGGAAATAGAAGTAAGAAAAAAAACAGCAGTAGTAGCAAAAAGTGTTCATAACCTAACTGATTACCTTTATGCAGAGAAATGATTGCTCTGTTTCAAACCTGCTACTTACTCTATGTATATATATATATCACATGATATGCCTGGACTCTAAGGAAAGTAGTGTGAATACAAGATATAAAAATAGGAACATACACAGGGAAAGTACAGTAATAAAAAACAACAGAACTATCAGAAAGTGCTGACAACTCTACTGATTATTTTAATGCACAGAAAGGATTGCTGTCTTTCAAGCTTGTGCCTTCCCCTATGTATATGTTTCATATGATATGACTGGACCCTAAGGGAATTGTTGTAAGAATGTACTTGAAGGATAAGTCTACAAATATACTACATTTTCCAATTTTAATTCCTGACTGTTACTGAAGAAAACCATGTGGCCTAGATATGTCAGTAAAGGAAAAAAGGGGGAGCCATACATGTGATGTCATCAGTGATGTCATCAATGACATTTGTGATGTCATCTTTGATGTCCTGGGTGTTAGTCTTAGCAGTGCACGGTGGTGGCACAAGTTATGGTTGCTTAGCTTACCATAACTGGCGAATTTGAAGGGTCTTTCGGTTTTACTTGGAACCATAACGTCCCTTTAACAAAGTTTTTTCACTGAATTTCATAGGTTTTTAGTAGCACAATTTAACCATAACGTCCCTTTAACAAAGTTTTTTCACTGAATATATATATATATATATATATATATATATATATATATATATATATATATATATATATATATATATCATGAGGTAAAGGATGAAGAAAGAGTAAACAGGAACTTCTCCAATTGTGGAGAAAAGACAGCGCTGCAGAATAAAATAGGAGGTGAAGTCCAATGTGTGGAGGAATTTGGATCTCTCCACTCAGCACAAAGGGTTTGAGAGGAGGTAAATTCCTTTTTCTGAAGCTAGGGGAAAGAGGAATAGTCAACACCATTTGTAAATAGTGTGTTTTGTTGTGAAGGTCCATTATATTGCAGACCTCAGACCATGTCACCCCGCAGACGTGGGAGTACAGAAGTAAATACCCTTGTCTTGAAGTGGAGATTGTTGGAGGCTCTAAAACATAGTGTATATGGTTGTAGTTTTATTGATTTGTGGTTTGTAATGTTATTGAATTGTTGTGGTGTGAAGTAGCAGTTGTTGAATTGTGTGGAGAGTTGTATCGGGTATTGGAGTGTGGTGTGAGGGGGAGACAAGGGAGGGGAAGGCTAACAAAATGGCAATGGTGTATAACAGTGGAAAGAGGGGGATTGATACCGCTGGATTGGTATTTAGGAGTTAAAATAGCATTACGAGATTAGGTGAGTATACAACATGAGTTCCATGATGCCACTCGAGTATGTGTCCACAGCACTCTTGCTGTACTGTGAAAAAATCATGATGTAACACAATGAGTGGGTGGTAGAAACAATAGGGAAAATGTAAAAGCCCTTGCCCGAAGACGGAATGAACAACCAAGAGTTTCTGGGCCATATGTATACATATATGGTGCAAAATATAAGGGGAAGGAGTTAAGGAATAGGGAGGGCATTTTCAAGCTGTGGAGATTGGCAAAGAGTGCTGATAGGTACCCACAAGTGTATAGCAGGTGATATTCTATTTAGAATTCACAGTACTGCAATTAGGGATGTACATGTTGAAACAAGAGATGAGGGTCATAATGTTGAAGGGTATAGGGGAGGGCGACCACAAGCAGACAGTTTAGATTATGAATCTATTCAATCAGATGTTGATGCTGGAGGGGCAGAGGAGGAGGGAGAGTGGGGAACAGAGGTGCCACCTAGAGTGACACCAGGGATGGAGAGTTTGTGGAGAGTTTGTGGGGCCCAAGATTATGATGGGACCAAGTCATGTGGCAGTGGTGAAAGGGAAGAGATGGGGGAACAAGTTGCCAGTGAAGCAGGTCAGGACACAGTTTCCTTTGTTACATAAAGGCCCTGACAGAGCGTAGTATGTGCTCTTGTCACACATGGACAGAAATCATTTTATCAAGGGACTGCCCTTGCTCATTGCAGGGGCCGACAAGTGGATATATGCCTTTGAAAAGCAAACAGCATGCATTGCATTGGCAATAAGAGATATGAAAAGTTTGTTTGCTGCAATATTAGGGTACCAAGCAGTTGATGTTTGTAGGAAGGCAGGATATCCCAGAGTATGGGTGATGAAGCACACTTTAATGACTCTCAGGTTAGCGTGTGGGTGGCTTTAAGAAATGCATATCCTAATACACCAGACACACATTTGAATATGGCACATTCTATCAAGGATGATGATATTCCGGCACATTACATATTGCAGATACAGGATATGTGGAGGGCGTGGCAATAGGGGAATCATGGGTTAATTAAATAGCAATATTTTATTACATGCTGAAGTAGCGACTTCCAAAAGAGGTGCAAAAGGCTCTGGATAATGTAGTAGGGATTGAGGCAAAAGGGTGGGCAGAAATTCAGACAGAGATTCAGGCAATTATTGTTCACCATTGCTCAGTAAAATTATATGTAGAACATGCTGTTTTCGCTATACTTGAGTGATCAAAATCCACACTAACAATAAAGAGGTCCTCTGCCTATGAAGTCCTTCTATCCAACCCATCCATTCATATTGCTATACCTGTTGAGAAGGAGGTGCATGATTGTGTGACATATGTAGGCCCCGAAGATGATTTATTGTGAGCACAACAGGATGCATTGGAGGAGGGGGAGGTACTTTTCACTGATGGTTCAGTGACAATTCATTAGGAGTCTGGCCAGAGGCACATGGTGGTATCAGTGGTACGCCTCTTAGATGGGGAATATTGAGGTTATGATTAAGAACAAAATACCAACAGACTATTTTGCTCAGCCGTGGAAATAATAGCTTGAATTGAAGCGTAAGAAACAACCCAGGGTTGTCTGGTGACTGTTTACTCCGATTCGGCATACGTCACCACTGCCATAAATTCAGCATTGTCCAGATGGCAAATCAATAGTTACAGTTAGCAATTCCATACACTGTAGTACCGATTACACAAATAACTGAGCTACAAGGACAGGCACACCAAGAGGAGAAGTACTTATGAACAAAGAGGGGTTGCACATAATCCCTTACAGACCCCATTTAAAGATCAAATATAACCGGTAACATGGTAATGGCACAGGAGTTGCTAAGAGTTGCTTTTGAGCAACTGAACTACCCAGCACATATTTTGAAACAGCACATCACTGCAGATATTTCAGAGGAATGGTTTGTTCCCAATCTGCAGAAGTTTCTCAACATGTTTCTGGCAAACTGCACATCTTGTCACCTGTACAATACTGGCCAGATGCTCAGGACACTTTGTGGAACATTATCCCATCCCACTGGTCCGTTCTGAGGGCTTCACATTGATTACTCTGATATGTATAACCTGTGAAGTAATTCCTGTTACCTTATTGTTGTGGTGTGCCTGTTTTCTGATTGGGTTGAGGCTGGCACCTGTGCACATCCGGATGCAAATTCTGTGGTTAATCTTGTATACATGGTATTTCCTCATTTGGGGTGTATGAGGTCCTAAAATCTGAACACGGTACTCACTTTATTAATGGCTTATTTACGAAGATAGCATCTCAGTTGGTGATCCACCATATGATATGCTCCATATACCACCCACAGGCCAAAAGAGTTGTTGAAAAAATCAATGGGCTTTTGAAGAGCAAGTTGTCAAACTGATGTGTAACGTTAAGGAGGAACTGGGTGCAATGTCTCCCTCTGGCTTTGTTTAGCCTGACAACGCAGCCCAGCAGAGAACACAAATTGTCCCTGCACTATTGACGGGAATAAGGATGAACACACCGCTTACTACTATACGCAGAGCATCAGATGCTTACATGGCAACAGGAGTTTTGGGGGAAGAGCTTCATGGGAATTTGCGTGAGTTAACAAAATGCATTAAAATGCTCTCTCCCAGAAATTAATGGGTAGCAGTGACATTGGAATATTATTTGTTGCCACTCCAGCTGTTCTTGGGTAATAAAATGTCCATCCAGAACTTTGTTCTTTGCTGGAATCAGCAAAGGTTCCAGGGCCCTTACACTGTGGTTTTGCTACAGATTCTACAGTTAAGGTGAAGTAGTTGTGGTACTGGTTCCACCTATCCAATGTTCGGAAGGCACCCGATACAGCTCCACCTTCTCATGAAGTAGACCTAACCATTGACCTAGAATAAAGCTACATATTGTTAACCTGGCCCCGTTATTGACCCACTATCATCTGTATTGTGCATAGAGTGCCTTATTTTTTTACTCTTGAGCATCACGTTCCCTTTCAACATAGTTTCCCATCAAAATAAAAAAGCATCAGTGACCCACTCCCTTTGATATTAAAGGTTATTGCAGTACATTATTTTTTATTAAAATGGATTTGCAATTGCTTGCATGGGTGTTGGCTTTTTCGCTTGCTCTGCAGGTGAAACACCACACAGGCTGTTCTAGCAGATCTTAAAGGTCAATATCGGTCAGTAATTCATTGGGTCACATCTAACCCCCTTCTTAAATATCGGAATTACCACTGATCACTTCCAGCAATGGGAGAAGGAAGGATATTTATTAATGGACATCTGATAGATGGCCTGTAAAAGGCACCATACCTGCACCCTGGACCCTCAGAGACTGGCATAGACACATAATCACGTTGATTGTGTGTGTGTATTAGGTGCTCTGGAACCCAGGGGACAGGCATGTCATTTCTTTTACAGGCATCTATTTATTTATTTATTTATTCACATTCATAGAGCGCGCAGCAGCCCAAAGGCATCGTGGTGCAGTTACAGACAGAATGCTTGGTCACATAGTACAATGCATATTTACCACTCAGAAAAACAAGATTAAATGAATAGCACAGGGAGGGAGAAATGGAAGGGTGGGATGGTGGTTGGAAATGTTTCAGTTAAAGAGTGTGGTTTTTAACATTTTCCGGAAGGCTGGCAGGGAGGTCTCAGGTCTGAGAGCATTGGGTAGGGCATTCCAGAGTGATCTGTTTTACTGGACATCTATGATAGATGTCCATTAAAAAATACAGTGCTTGACCCATGTGCACCCCAGCGCCTCGCATACATGCAATCACATTCATCATGTGTGTGTGAGGCACTGAGGCCCAGGGGGCAGTCATCGCATTTTTCTACATGATATCTGTGATAGATGCCTAGTAAAAAAATACCCTACCTGCCCCCCGTATCCCTCAGTGCCTTGCATACACCCATAATCACATTGATTGTGTTTGGAACAGTGGGGTTCAGGGGCCAGGAGTGGCATTTTTCTACTAGATATCTATCATAGATGTCTAATCAAAAATACCATGCCTGCCCTGGGAACCCCAGCACCTCGCATACAAACATAATCATGTTGATTGTGTGTGTGTGTTAGGTGCTGTGGCGCTCAGCGGTTGGCATGCCTGACCCCTGTGCCCGCAGCAGCTTGCATGCACAGAATCACATTCATCATGTGCGTGTGAAGCATTGGGCCCAGAGAGCAGGCTTGGCAATTCTTTACTGGGTATGTCCAGTAAACAATGCAAGTCCAGTCCACTGGAATTCCTAGAACCTCACATTCAATGTCATGCATGACTCCAATGTCCCCCTGTGCCTCGCATGTACACATAATTGATTATCTGTGCATGTGAGGCAATTGGGGAAGGAATGCCATTGATTAATGGACAACTGATAGATACCTAGTAAATAATACCATGACTGGGCCCCCTAGCACCTTGCACACAGCCAATTAATGTGTACCTGTGAGATTGTCTTGGCCTCAGGTAGCCGGCATGGCAGTTTGTACTGGGCATCTAGGCACTGTAAAGAACTATGGGAGTGGGGACTCGGAAGCACCAGCACTGTTGCTAACGGTACCAGTGCTTCCAGGAACAGTCTTCCTACTGTGGCCACTGTGCCCAGCAGGGTCAGACCTGTTGGGCGCAGCGGCCCCGACAGTCGACCTTGTAGTTTGCCAGTCCGGAGACAAGGGTGCCAGTGAGCTTACCGGCACCCTTGTTTCTGCACCGACAAACTTTTAATGAGGCCTATTATGTCTTAGTGCAAGGTGCTGGTGCACCATGGAGCAAGCATGGCATTTTTTACTGGTTTTTGTTTGATAAAGCAAGCATAATAGGTGTTATTTTGTAGCTAGACTGGCATTTTAATGCAGGAGGTCTAGCCATTTCTTATTGTGGTATGACATTTTATATTGGACAGCTTTGATAAAGCAAGCATGATCAGTGGTGTTATTCATTCTGTGGCATGCCATTTTGTATTCAGCATCTTTGATAAAGCAAGCATGATGAGTGGTATTATGAAGCAAGACTGTCCCATTTAATCAACCAGTCTTGCCATTTCTTATTGCAGTATGGCATTTTGTATTGGGCATCTTTCATAAAGCAGCATGGTAAATGTTATTATGTAGCTCGACTGGCATTTTAGTAGAGCCAGTTTTTGGCATGCATTTTTAATGGTAAAGCCAACTGGAATATGTTTTTATCTGAGAATACTGCCATATACTGGCAGAACAAACACTGACATGTTTTCCTATAGTATATTTACTGGAATTATGCGCAGAGCAAACATGAGTATGTTCCTATATGGGAATACTAGTGTATAATGGTGCAGCCAGCATGGAAATGTATGGGCACAGCCAGTGTGAACATTTTTATACTGGCACATATTGTCGGAAAAGGCATCATGAACATTTTTGGAGAAATGCTCCTGCCTACTGTTGGTGACTTGCATCTATTGGATTTTTTAATGAATGACCATACAAACCAATAATCAACTGTTTGGCTTTTTATCACTCTTTCTAAAAAGTGTGCCCTTAAATGTACCATTTGAACTAATTATTTAAAAGAGAGAACCCGCCGCCCCCAAAATGCCCCTTGATTTGTGCGGGCTCCCTCGCGGTGGAATATCTGTTTAAAATAATTATACCCATCCAGTTAAACAATTCACCAGCAGCCACTGTGTTCTGGACCAGCACACAGCTATGGAGGGGGGAGTGTGCAAGAAAATTGGACTGTCCTGCTACATATGCAAACCCTCAAACAACTGATCATTGTCCCATGTGATAGGGGCCCTTCACAATTTGAGGATTGCTATGAGAAGGAAGCTGGAGTGAATGCAAAAGATTGGTTTGATGCTATGTTTTCATGGGGGCCATCATGATTGAAAATAGCAGTAAAAATGCTGGTTTTGTTAGTAATTTTTTGTTCCTGTCAAATGATCCTGAGGTGTTACACAGAGACACTGCTGAAGAGTGCCACAATGATTTCAATAAGGGTGGGTAAATCTCCTCCTCTCACAAAACACAACTACACCCAGACTGACAAGGCCAACAATGGTAAAAATAGAGCAGCGTTTGGACCCCCCGAGAACAGTGACCAAACCCGCACCAGACTCATAGAATTATATTGAATGCTGGGTCAATTTTGCAGGAAATGGAGGGTGCAATTTCATGACTGGCACCCCAGAAGAGGACGCCCAAGATGGGAGGAGTTTACATCACATGCATAGATCATGGGTAAAAAAAGGATGATGATTATTGAAGGAGAGAAGAAGGGTTAGTGTAATGGAAAAGGTGCATGCAGGGAACGTTCCAGGGGCTTCTGGGAGCATGGCGGCAATGAGACAGCAGGTGAAGAGGAATGAGGGTCGGGCCGGCATCCAGAGAAGGGAGGCAGGAGGAACAGCTGGTGGGACGGGCGTGAGGCAGGGAGCCTAATAAAAGTACTGTTTTTGTGTGTTCGGGAGGAGGAGGGCTCGAGAGGGATGATGGCGAGTAAGCTGGAGGAGGAAAAGAAAAGAGGGAACTGGAGACAGACGTCGGCAAAGAGGCATTCACCTGGGTATATTCAAGAAACCAAGGCCAGAGTTGGGGAAAGAGCACCGGACCAGGAACGACCGGAGCAGGAATGTTGTGGCCCATGAACAGAACTTTATGCAGAACACTGTCACAGAAGGACAACACAGTTTCTTTTGCGTTAGGGCTCATCTGTGCCAGACAGGAAGAAGTTGAGTTTGGTGTGCTTGACGGCTACCCGAAAGATGGAAGAATGCAGAGGAGCTCAGCACGTAGAACGTTGCCACCGAGGGAGGTCTACCCAGACCTGAAGAATTGAGGCCTAACCTATCGGACTGGGCCGCCAAACAGAAATGGCCAAGGAGCGGAAGGTGTCTTAGTGAGTTAACCACCACCCCAGCCTGGACTGATATTGAAGTATCTGTTTAATTTTGAATTGTGCACCATAAATAAACTTGGGTACAGAAGTTTTCTGTGCCCGTATTTTCTCTAGGTCAATCTCAGCTGGTAACAAGTTGTGGCAGCAGTGAGATTGAGAAGAGAACACCATAGAGGCCATATTAGAAGCCCGGGGCGATGGACAACATCAACTACACCACGCACCTAAAAATTGCTACCTGAGAAATTTTACATTAGAACCCCGAATTATTGGCTGGAGATTCCAGCTGCCAGCCCCTGTTCCCCAGTGCCCTGATTGGTCAGGCAGCGGGCCCCCAAGCCTGGGACAATGTTTGTTCCCAGCCCACGAGACACTTGCAATCGTACAATGTGTATCAACAAGGTGTGACTATGTGACAGTGTGTAACAATCAGGTCTTTGCTAATACCATGAGAGCAGTCCAATCCCAGTGCCTATTGTAGATGAATTGTTGCAATTATGTGGCAAGGTTCAGTCCCAGACATGAGACGGCTGCATCTTCCTAGCTTCCAGGCCTTGGCATCATGTCAGGTCGGCTGGATCATGTGTGAGGAGACCGCTGGGGAAGCCAAATTACTTCAATTTGATTTGTATTTTAGCTTGAGGTATCCTCTCCTGTAGCTGGGTTCATTGTGGCACTGTGAGTGAGGAATGTCACTTGCAGCATTATGGCCTTGGCGGTGGCAGTCCCTGCCAGGGCGATTGTGCTCGCTCAGCAGCTTGCAGCTTTGAGATCTCTGTTAAATGTCCCTTGAGTGCTCCTGTCCATCCATAGGGTTAATAATGAGTAGCGTCTGCAAGCATATACACAAACTATTCTGTCATCTTGCGTTTCTGCGGTGCGATAGCGAGCCTATATGGAAAATAACAAACGTGCAGACAGGATGTGTGTCACTGTCCCCTAGCTCATAGAACTGAACACGTATGTTCTTTGTGTGGAATGGTGTGTGAGTGTCCTGATTGTGCCGACTGCACATGTGCTTCCTGTCTTATGCGGCTATGTCGTCATGAAGTCTCTAACGACCTGCAGCATGGCTTGTTGGGATGTCAATCAATTTGGTCCATATAGTCGTCTTCAGCTCAGTCTTGGTTGTCATTGGTTGTGTTGGCTAAGGCTCGGGCCATCGCGGGATTGAGTGGACAGATGGTGCGATGTCTTTCATGGTGTGCGCTTACGTTTGGAGCAGTGCGGCTTGGTGCAATCTCGGATAGTCGATAGTTGTTCTGTCGGGAGTGCTTCTTCTGGTTGAGGGCCCCGTCAAGAGGGAAGGGACGTTCAGATTTTCCCTCTTCATTCCCCCCTCTGGTCGACTTGTCGACCACACAATTATTGCTTCTCTTGTCATCTCTCAGGTGCCATCGCTTTGTAATTCCTGCTAGATGTCCGTAATGTTTCACATGGTCTTCGAACGACGAGTACATATACACACATCCCCCTCCGGGCTTGCAGGAGACCCATTTTCTGACATAAATCTTGGGATTCCTTGGGTTTTCTAATTTCATTGATGACGGGTACATATCTGATTCCATTAGCTGTTGCTGTAGTCTTTCTCATTCCATACATATTATGTCTCTGTGTTGGTTGCCTTCTGCAGGTAGAAATAGCTTCATCCTGATAATTTCTGCTGCAGTCATCTTGGATTTTCCCATGCACGCTTTTATCCCAAGTAGGGAAGCCAACCCCAGGATCCGGCCTCCTGCTAGTATTTATAGGCCATCAATTAGCAAGGACAGCATCCATGACCAGAGACATGAGAACCAACTCCCGTCCTTCGTGCCTATTGATTCATCTCCCATTTTAGCGTGTATTTTTGCCAATTGCGACACTGCTTCTGATAATGTTCTGTTGTCTTCATTCTTTGCTGGTGTGAATGTGCAACAGGAGCTCCCTATTTTTGCGCATACTCCTCATTCCAGAGCTGTGAGCACGTCCAGAATGTACCTGTTCTGTATGGCCACTAATTGTTTAGCTCGGAGCTCTTCTTTGATTGCATTAAATCCATTGACTGTTGAGATTATTGTCATCAAGCTCCCACCTCATTATCTGGAGCCACTTCGCATTTGCATATGTCTGGAACGTTGGGTGTATTATCGCTGAGAAGAACATGGCAACCCTGCTGAACAGCCGATGTGATGGTGGTACTTTGTCAAAAGCAGTTTCTGATTTGCCCCGTAAGTAATTTCCCTGTCGCTTTACTCTCTTTGGTGATGTCACGGCCAGATGGTAGTGGGGTAGGTTATAGTGATAATTTCCTCCACTTATTTCCATCATCAATTTACAGGAAGTCGTCCATCTTGACATGTTTTTGAGGCACCACTAGCAAGGGTACATTGACATGTGCCAGGGAGTATATTCCTCCCCAATTAGGTGGTAGGTTGTCATATGATTTTGGCCCGCATGCCCAATAATGGTCCATCAGTACCGCTGTGCCTGACCCCATGTCTCCTATCTTCTGTATCCTCCTGCATCCCTCATTTATCCCCACTTCGATATCCCCGTCATGCTGGCAACATAGAGTTAGTGTTGTAAGAGGAATGATCGTCAGTGGTCCAGCTTCCTTATCCAACCATTTCAGCAAACTTGCACTCTTAGCCCTTTCCTTGAGACACTTGTTGTTTTATTCCTGGACCTTGTTCATGGGAGCCTTTGTTAATGTTAATGACTTGCTTCCCACCACTCCATCCACCCATCCTTCTTTAGTGTATACTTTCCCAAATACCAACCTCTGGGGGCGTTCCCAGCAACCAAGTTCTCCATCTGTTTCTCTGGCACTCCATTTGCATGGCAGACAGTCTAATGTCACCTCCTTCATCTCTCCTTTTTCTAGTCCGTCAGTTATGTATCGGAGTGCTTGTGTGTGCTGCCAGTAGTTGTCAAACATAGGTAACGTCTTTATGAAACTATCCTTGTACGGGTATGTTGCTTTTGATCTCCACCGGAGGATTGCTGTTTTCCATTGGAATCTCACCCGTGTTTGGAACAATGCGAGGTATAGGAGGCATTGTGCCGTTGTTGCTGGTATTTCTATGGCTACAAAGGTTCTGGAAGTGCTCATGGCATACGGGATCAATGAGCAGACATAGCAGCTGTCCTGTGTTCTTTCTTTACCAATTTTGTACATGTGCTTGTACCACATTTTGTTTGTGATGTGTCCTGTACCAGTGAGATATGTGTCAACCCCATTAACATCAGTACCAATGCTACGCTAACCTCTCCTTACCTTCTAGTTTGTGCTGTTCATACCACCTGACACAGTGCTTCTTGCAGCTTGGGTGGGAGAAATGTTACTATGGGGTATTGCAAATACATGCAAAGCAGTGTACATTTGCCAAACAACGGCAGCTACCAATCCGGTAAACAAAATTACCCACATTATTTTTATTATATCTTAATTAGGGTAGGCATTATTAGTACTTACACTGCAGTCTGGCAGTCAATGAGATGAT